>NC_055988.1:98702275-99012189 GCF_018446385.1 Zingiber officinale | reverse complement strand
CGCCCGTTCCCTCCTTTAGTGTCGTGCGGAGAGACCATAGGACGCCCGGCAGCTCGTCTACCCAGCTGCCTCCTTCATGGTCGAGCCGAGTCCGTAAGATTCTGAGAATCTCTCGGTTGGTTACCTCGGCTTGACCGTTACTCTGGGGGTATGCCACCGATGTGAAGTGCTGCTCGATGCCATAACTTTCGCACCACTTCCCGAGCAGCTTCCCAGTGAATTGACGTCCGTTGTCGGAGACGGGTCGTCTTGGGATGCCAAAGCGGCAGATGATATTTTTCCATATGAACTTTTTAACCATCTGCTCGGATATTTTTGCAAGTGGCTCAGCTTCTACCCATTTTGAGAAGTAGTCGACTGCCACCAATAAGAACTTCCGCTGCCCAGTAGCCATGGGGAAGGGTCCCACGATGTCCATCCCCCATTGGTCGAACGGGCAGGCCACAGTTGATGCTTTCATCTCATCTGCCGGTCGGTGGGACATGCTGTGATACTTCTGACAGGATAGACAATTTGCAACGGTTCGGGCAGCATCCTTTTGAAGTGTTGGCCAAAAATACCCGGCTAGCAAAATCTTCCTAGTTAACGACCGTCCACCTGGATGACCACCGCACGAACCTTGGTGCACTTCTCGAAGGATGTACTCGGCATCTTCCCAGCTGACGCATTTTAGGATTGGACGGGAGAAGGCCTTCTTGTAGAGTTGATCTCCTACGAGGGTGAACCGACTAGCCCTTCTCTTCAGTAAATGAGCTCCTTCCCGGTCGGATGGGGTAGCTCCCGAGCGCAAAAACTCCACAATAGTTGTCCTCCAGTCGCTCGGGTATGTGATGCCCTCCATCCGATCGACATGTGCTATTAAAGATACTTGCTCGATCGGCTTCTGAGAGCCGACCGGGTATAACGCGCTTGCCAGCTTGGCCAATTCATCCGCCACTTGATTCTCAGCCCGGGGGATCTTCTGAATAACCACCTCCCTAAAGTTGAGCTTAAGTTTTTCAATAGCCTCCACGTAGAGCTTGAGCCTTGTACTATTTATCTCGAAAATCCCCGAGATTTGCTGAGCAGCCAACTGGGAATCTGAATAGAGGATGACCCGGACGGCTCCAACGTGCCGAGCGGCCTGCAATCCAGCAATAAGGGCTTCATATTCTGCTTCGTTGTTGGTCGCTCGGTAATCTAGCCGGACGGAGAGCTGCATCCGCTCTCCTTGTGGGGACAGCAAAACTATGCCAATTCCGCTCCCGTGTCTAGTGGACGATCCATCCACGAACACTTTCCACACAGCTTCGGGTTCCGGGTCCTGCACCTCTATCACAAAATCGGCTAAGGCTTGTGCCTTAATAGCCGAGCGGGGTTGATATTGGATATCAAATTCGCTTAGCTCGGTTGTCCATTTGATGAGCCGTCCGGAAGCTTCTGGATTTAAAAGCACTCGTCCCAACGGGCTATTGGTCTTGACGATAATCGTGTGCGCCAGGAAATAAGGACGAAGTCTCCGAGCGGCAAGGATCAGAGCAAAGGCCAACTTCTCGAGTCCGGTGTAGCGGGTTTCAACATCTTTCAAGATATGACTAAGGAAATATACAGGTTGCTCCTGACCTCCCGACCGGACTAACGCCGATCCCACAGCATGCTCGGTTGAGGATAAATAAATGTGCAACGGTTCGCCGACAGCTGGCTTGGCCAGCACAGGTAGGGAATTTAAGTACGTCTTCAGTTCTTCAAAGGACCGATCGCAGTCTTCATTCCATTGGAACTTTGTAGCTTTGTGAAGGATTTTGAAGAACGGAAGGCTCCGGTCGGCAGTCTTGGAGATGAAGCGTGATAGCGCTGTAATCCGACCGGTCAGCCTCTGTACTTCCCTCATGTTTCTGGGCGGTGGCATGTCCTGAAGAGCCTTCACCTTGCTAGGATTAGCTTCAATACCCCGTTCGGTCACAATATAGCCCAAGAAACGTCCTCCTTTGGCGCCGAACAAACACTTATGAGGATTTAGCTTGACCCCATATTTTCTGAGTGTACGGAAGGTTTCTTCCATATCTTTGCATAAAGTGGCCGCTCGGAAGGATTTGATGAGGATGTCATCTACATAGACCTCCAGGTTGTGTCCGATTTGCTCGCGGAAGACCCTATTCATCAATCTTTGATATGTTGCTCCGGCATTCTTCAGCCCGAACGGCATCACCGTATAGCAATACGTCCCGTCCGGTGTAACGAAGCTAACTTTTTCTTGATCCTTCGGGGCGAGCGGCACTTGATGATAGCCTTGGTAGGCGTCCAGCATACATATAAGCTCGCATCCGACTGTAGAATCTACGAGCTGATCGATTCGGGGCAGAGGGTAGAAATCCTTCCGGCAAGCTTTGTTCAGATCTCTGAAGTCGATGCACACCCTCCATTTGTTGCCTGGCTTAGAGACGAGCACCACATTTGCTAACCAGCTTGGGAATTGAACCTCCCGTATGTGGCCGGCCTCTAAGAGCCTTTCTACCTCCGCTCGGATGATAATATTCTGCTCGGCGCTAAAATATCTTCTCCTTTGTTTTACTGGCCGAGCGTCCGGCCGGACGTGAAGCTTATGTTGGGTTATGCTAGGGGAGACACCGGGCAGCTCATGCGTCGACCAAGCGAAGACGTCATGATTCATCTGGAGGCATTTGACCACTTCTTCTTTCTATTCGTCCTCCAGGTCGGCGGCAATAAAGGTTGTAGCCTCCGATCGGCTCGGATGGATCTGAACCTCCTCCTTTTCATCATAAATTAAAGTAGGAGGTTTCTCGGTTATGACGTGTACCTCGATCCGTGGAGCCTTTCGCGCGGTGCTGGATTCGGCTCGGACCATTTCCACATAGCATTTCCAAGCGGCTAACTGATCTCCTCGTACTTCATCGATTTTGTCCTCGACCGGGAATTTGATCTTCTGGTAGAACGTCGACACAGCAGCTCGGAATTCGCTTAACGCCGGTCGCCCCAGTATCACGTTGTAGGAGGAAGGGGAGTCGACCACCACAAAGTTTGTTGTCCTCGTTCTCCGGAGCGGTTCTTCCCCTAAGGAGATAGCCAGTCTTACCTGTCCGACCGGAAGAACCTCATTGCCCGTAAACCGGTAGAGGGGGGTTGTCATGGGCAGCAGCTCAGCTTGATCGATTTGTAGTTGATCAAAGGCCTTTCTGAAGATGATGTTGACCGAGCTGCCGGTGTCAATGAAGATACGGTGGATGGTGTAGTTGGCTATCACCGCTTTGATGATAAGGGCATCCTCATGCGGCACTTCAACTCCCTCAAGATCCTTGGGCCCGAAACTGATCTCGGGTCCGCTCGCCTTTTCTTGGCTGCAACCCACCTCATGGGTTCTGAGCTGCCGGGCGCTTGCCTTTCTCGCCCTGTGTGAATCTCCTCCGGTCGGCCCACCCACAATAATATTGATTTCTCCCCGGGAGGTGTTGTTTCTGTTCTCCTCTTCCCGAGCGGACGGCCTAGGTCGCTCATTAGACCTTCGAGAGTGATCTTCATGCCTTGGGGGAAAACGCTGTTCGGGAGATCTCCTATATGTTCGCCTACCGGACTCTTGATGCCGCTGCCGGCGGCCGGGTGAAGGCGATCGACGAGGGCCACCCCATCGTACGGGATGGGTGATTGAAGGCAGGCCCCGACAGTCATGGGTGTTGTGTGAGTCAGTATTATGGAAAAAGCAAAACATTGGGGTCCATACCCTCTTTTTCTCCATCTTTGACCGCTCGGCCGCTACCTCCTGGACCACCGGGGACTTCGCATGATGTGCCCGAGATGCCTCAACTCTTGGTCCTCTTGGTGGCTGATGGGCAGCGGGCTGCTTCCGTTCGGCATGGGCCGGACGTTTGGCATGAGTTCCCTTCCGCCGGGCAGCCTCCGCCTCTTCCACATTTATATACTCATTCGCCCGGTGTAGCATGTGGTCGTAGTCTCTGGGCGGTTTGCGAATGAGCGTGCGGAAGAAGTCCCCTTCCGCGAGGCCTTGCGTGAAGGCGTTTACCATTGTCTCCGAGGTGGCTGTGGGGATGTCCATCGCTACTTGATTAAATCGTTGTATATACGCCCGGAGAGATTCTCTTGGTTCTTGTTTGATGGTGAACAGGCTGACGCTTGTCCTTTGATAACGTCGGCTGCTCGCAAAGTGATGAAGAAATGCCTTTCGGAACTCCTGGAAACCAGTGATAGAGTCGTCCGGCAGCCTCCGAAACCACCTATCTGCAGATTCCGATAGAGTGGTGAGAAATACCCGGCACTTTACGCCATCGGAGTACTGATGCAAGGTGGCGATGCTGTCGAACTTCCCCAAGTGGTCGTCGGGGTCGGTCGTCCCATTGTAAGCTTCGATCGGCGGTGGTGTATAGTATTTTGGCAACGGATCCCGATGTATGGCTTCAGAGAACTGTCGGTGAACCTGCTCGGGTGGTGCGTTCGCTCGAGGAGCTTTTCCCTTCCTATGATCCCGAGCGGGAGGCTCATCGGATGAAGATCCTTGCTCCCCGTGAGCGGGCGCTATTTCTGGGGGAGTACGGAAGAGTGCATGAGGGAACCCTCCTGTTGAAACATATTCCGGGCGGTCTGCTTGCGCCGCCCGGCCTGCTTGCGCCGCCCGGCCTGCTGAAGCCGAGGTTGTTTGCTGTTGCGCTCGCTCAGCCTGTGCTTTCTCCTTTTGCTCCGCCACTGTCTTGGCTGCCCTCGCCTCGACTATAGCGTCAAACTCTTCTTGTGAGAGTGCCACGGTATGTAGTCTTCCAGCCTCGTCCATTGCCTCTGCTCGGATGCAGGTGCATTCCCACAGACGGCGCCAAATTGATCCTGTCCGAACCAGGAGTCAACGGACGCTGGGGATGTGGCGCTCCCTGCTGGATCCTCGAGTGCTCCGGCGAACCTGCAACAAAACCGAGCCGGGGGGGGTGTCCCGGCGACGGCCCTCCGATGCTTAAGTTAGGCGAAGGAATAAGAGAGTGGCTTAGAAAAAGTAGACTTGTGTACCTCCGGTTGAAGAAGTGGAGGCCTTATATAGACCTCTCGAAGGAGCCTGGGCACACCAATTGAAGCAATCACCTGCTTTCGACCATACCTAGGTGTGGGCCTGTCAGAAGGGCATCCATAAGACCATACTGCTACTGTATCAACCTTTCCGTGACGTGATGGTGGGGCCTTTAATAGTGTCATCTTGCGTACAGTCTAATCATCATGCCTTTGCTGACATACCATATCCCGAGCCGAGCGAATAGGCCGCTCGGCTAACCACTGTTCCCTCGCCACGATTCCGGCCGAGCGGACACCTCCGCTCGGTCACTCTGTCCTCGGCCGAGCGGACACCTCCGCTCGGCCACTCGGCTCCGGTTCTCCTGCTTTGGCGTCGGAAACCCAAACCTTTGGCTGGGTAATCTCTGGTTCTGCTCGGACGAGACCCCATCTGTGGGTCCCCCATTCTTACCACCGGATCAACAACCTTTCGTACCAAGCTCGTGGTGCTTGTTTAAGCCCATAAAGTGCTTTCTTGAGCTTGTACACGTGGTTTGGAGTTTCGGTATTCACAAACCCCGGTGGTTGTTCAACATAGACTTCTTCTTTAATAAAGTCATTTAAGAAGGCAGATTTAACATCCATTTGATAGAGCTTGAAACCTCTATGTGCAGCAAAAGCTAGCATTAAACGAATGGACTCTAATCGGGCCATGGGAGCATAAGTCTCATCATAATCGAGACCTTCGACTTGACTATAGCCCTTGGCTACAAGTCTTGCATTGTTTCTTACAACTTCTCCCTTTTGATTTAATTTATTTTTGAAGACCCATTTAGTTCCAATAATGGTGGTCTTCTTAGGTCTAGGAACTAAGTCCCACACTTGGCTCCTTACAAATTGACCTAACTCATCTTGCATAGCTATGATCCAATCAGGATCGCGCAATGCCTCATCAACTAATTTTGGTTCAATCTCTGAAATCAATGCGACTTCATTAGACTCATTTCTAAAAAATGACCTAGTCCTAACCCCTTGTTGGATGTCTCCCACAATTTGGTCTTGGGGATGACTAGTGGCTATCCTAGATTGTCTTGGTGTTGGCGGTGCCTCATGAATGGTCTCACTATGCACAGGCAAGGACTCAATATCAGGCAAAGGATCAGATTGAGTTCTTTGTTGCCTTTGCTCATCATCATCAGAGTCAACTTCGACTCTTTCTATGTTTCGATCATTCAAACTTAGCCTTCTAAGTTCAAATTGAATTTCTCCTACATCCCTTGATTGATCATTTAAGTTAGGGATTTCTTCAAAAGCTACATCAGAGGACTCTTCAATCAATTTAGTCCTATTGTTGTAGACTCGATAGGCTTTGCTGGTGAGCGAGTACCCGACTAGTATCCCTTCATCAGCCTTGGCCGAAAATTTTCCAAGATGGTCCTTGGTGTTCAAAATAAACACCTTACAACCAAACACCCTAAGATGTTTAATTGTAGGGGGTTTTCCAAACCAAAGTTCATGAGGAGTCTTTCCTAAAAACTTATGTATCAGGATTCGGTTTTGCACATAGCAAGCTGTATTTACAGCTTCTCGGTAGTGAGTACTCATTGAGCATACTTCGTGCAGCCTCTTGTAAGACTCGGTTCTTTCTCTCCACAACCCCATTTTGCTGTGGGGTCCTTGGAGTAGAGAACTCATGCCTATATCCCTTTTCTTGACAGAATTCTAAAAACCTATGATTTTGAAATTCCCCACCATGATCACTTCTAATGGTTTTAATTGTTGTTGATTTTTCTTTTTCAGTTCTTCTACAAAAAGAAATAAAAATATCTATGGTTTGATCCTTAGTTTTCAAAAAGAAGGTCCATGTATACCTAGTAAAGTCATCAATAATCACAAAACAGTATCTACTTCCATTTAATGAAATAACACTACTGCAATCAAACAAATACATATGTAATAAGTCTAAGGCAGTGGTTGTACTTACAGCGCTTTTACCTTTATGAGGCGCTTTAGTTTGCTTACCCTTCTGACATGCATCACACAATTTGGTCTTTTGGTACTTGATGCTTGGTAAGCCTCGCACTAACCCTTTGTTGACCAGCTTCCGGATATTCTTCATGTTCACATGAGCCAACCTCCTATGCCAAAGCCACGATTCTTCTTCTTTTGACATGAAACACTTATCAAGAGCATTAGTAGCACTTTTAAAAGAAACTTGATAAATGTTATCTACCCTTGTGCCTACTAGTACCGTGTCAAGTGTGTCAATGTTTTTGACTAGACATTGACTCGAATGAAACTCAATTGTGTAACCCGTATCACACAATTGACTGACACTTAGGAGATTAAAAGTCATCCCCTTGACTAGAAGGACATTCTTGATTTGGAGATATTCGGATATATGAATGTCTCCAACCCCTATAACCTTAAGGCTACCATTATTACCAAATGACGCATTACCTCTATTTTTGTTTTGAATGGTAGAAAATAGTGACTTGTCCCCGATCATGTGCTTGGAGCATCCACTATCAACAAACCAAGTTGATAGACGCTCCCCCTTTACCAATGCCTACAAGACACGAAAGATAGATGTTTTAGGTACCCAAATCTTGGGACCTAATGCATCTACAATGAAAGACTTAGGCACCCATGCCTTTGTTACCTTCTTCCTAGTCTCATGAACCCTAGAAACATGCGATCTATGAAATTGGGTTCTTGACACTAAAGAAATAAAGCTAGACTCCTTAGGTTGGTATCCTAATCCAGCCTTGTTGTAGACTGCCCTTTGGGCATTTAGAATCATGTCTAGGGTCTTAGAGCTAGTTGAGAATTTTTCAAGTATTTTCTTGAGTTTCTCAACCTCACCCTTCAAGGCCTTGTTCTCATCCTCAAGGACCTCTAGATGTAGGTCATCAACCTCATCTTCCCTAAGGGCCCTCAAGTTTTCTACTTCTTCTTTTAATGATTTATTTTCTGTTTTTGATTTTTTAAGCAAGGTAGACAAATGTGTAATAGTCTTATAACATTTTTCTAAGTGAGAAGAGGTTACCTCTTCATCATCCGAAGATGATGAAGCCGCGGCTGAAGTGCTTGAGTCATCACTCTCGGCCTCGGACTCCTCCCTTGCCATGAGTGCCAATTGCCGAGTACTCTTCTCCTTCTTCTCTTCCTCCTCCGAAGAACTTGAGGAAGATTCATCCCAAGTGGCCTTGAGAGCTTTCTTCTTCTTGGCTCTTTCCTCCTTCTTTTTGGCCCGTTCCTCCTTCTTGAGTTTTGGACACTCACTCCGGTAGTAGCCTTTCTTGCTACACTCATAACATGTAACATTAGTCTTATCGATATTTTGATCATTAGGTTTACCTTTTCCTTTGTATCTTCGGCTTCTTCTCATAATTCTCCTCACGAAGTTGGCCATCTCGCTTGATGATGATTCACCTTCATCATCGGACTCAGAGGAGGATGTAGATAAAGAAATCTCCTTCTCCTTCTTATTTTCCCTCTTTCTTCTTCCATCCTTGTTCTTTGGTCCTGCAACTAAGGCAATACCTTTCTCTCTTTGACCTTTGTTAGCAAGTTCATGAAGTTCCATTTCACAAAAAAATTCGTCTAATTTAGCAATGGAAAGATCCTTGGAAACCTTGTAGGCATCTACCATAGATGACCACAAGGCATTCCTTGGAAAGGATTTAAGAGCGTAACTTACTAGATCGCGATTCTCCACACGTTCATCCACGGAATGTAAACCATTGATGATTTCCTTGAACCTCCCATGTAGTTCACTTACCGTTTCATTTTCCTTCATGGTGAGATTTTGTAGTTGATTCAAGAATAGGTCCCTCTTGGCTATCCGAGAATCACGAGTTCCTTCTTGGAGCTCGATAAGCTTGTTCCATAAATCTTTTGCACTCGAGAATGGACCTACCTTGACGAGTTGGTCCTTGGCAATCCCACATTGTAAGGTGACTACCGCCTTAGCATCGGCTTGCCCTTTACAAGTTTGTTCGGTAGACCACCTTGATGAATCAAGTTCCTTACCTTCTTCATCCTTCGGTGGTGTGAATCCTTCCTTGACCGAGAACCACATGGAGATATCAGTCTTGAGGTAATACTCCATGCGGCTCTTCCAATACTGGAAATCTGCTCCATCGAAGAAGGGTGGTCTGTTGGTGCTGAATCCTTCTTTCATGGCCATCTTCTTGCTCCTTAGGATGTTAGTCCAGATGAAGAGCACCAGGCTCTGATACCACTTGTTAGGATCTTAGATGGCTAGAGGGGGGTGAATAGCCTCTTAAAAACTTAAACACAAATTTCTACAAAGAAACTTGTTAGCACAGCGGAATTAGGAAACTAAAACAAGGAGGAAACAAGCACACTAACACAAGGATTTACGAGGTTCGGGGATAACTTGCCCCTACTCCTCGGCGTGTCCGTAAGGTGGACGACCCCTCGATCTTCGGTAGATCGCACCCCGAAAAAATTCTGGCTAAAGATCCTCCTTCTCGGTGGAGTAACCTCTCCACAAAGTCTCAAGAAATATATATGTTAAAGCACAAGACTTACAGAGCTCGGTGGCAAAGAAAAATGAACTAACGCTTACAACCACGCGAGGATCAGTGAAAACAGGGAACTCACAGATCACAATATCACACCCGAGAGCTCAAGAACTTAGCACACCTCAACGATCAATAGAACTTTCTTGCTTTCTTACTTGCTTGTTTGCTTGTTCTTCTTTTCTCTCGCTTTTTACTACTTCTTAAGTCCCTGTCCTCTGCTGTCACGGATCATGGTCAATCTACACAGAATCATCGCTGCAGCCAATCCCTCTTCCTCCTTACTGGTTCTCTGAACTCACACCAATGAAATCACAGTCTTCACTGGTGTCTTCTGAGCTCGAACCAATCACCAGGAGTCAAGCGGATCGCAGCCAGATCACACCAGTAGCCGTTGATGCCTCAAATGCACCATGCGCCGCGAATCACAGCAGAAAGGCCATTTGTCGTATTCCTCTTATGGACTTAATTTGAAATTAGGCTTGGAATGATACCTGTGATCCTGCAAACTCAAAAGCTAACAGCACAGAGGGTTATATGAATCAGGCAGATCAAATGCAGTGGAGGAATCGCAGAAACAAAACTGATTGTGTGTGTGGATCGGTCACCAGACCGATCCATGGACCGATCAGGACATATCCTGATCGGTCCGAAGCTTGTCTGATCGGTCGTGGAGACCGATCAGGCTGCAGGTGGATCGGTCTCCACGACCGATCCCTGCCTTCTTCTCTTCGCAATACCATCTCCTGATCGGTCTGAAGACCGATCAGATTGCACTCAGTGTGCTACTGAGTGTTTCCTGATCGGTCTACAGACCGATCAGATTGCACTCAGTGTGCTACTGAGTGTTTCCTGATCGGTCTACAGACCGATCAGATTACACTCAGTGTGCTACTGAGTGTTTCCTGATCGGTCTACAGACCGATCAGATTACACTCAGTGTGCTACTGAGTGATCCATGGAAACTTAGTTTCACTGGATCGGTCTGCCGACCGATCCACTGTCTTATGTGTCACTGGATCGGTCTGCCGACCGATCCAATGTACCATGGAATCATTCTGACCTAATCCGGAGAATAAACTATAGAGCCCTCTCCGACTTCGTCCGGTCCAGAGAACGAGCTACCGAGCCCTCTCTGACCTAGTCCGGAGAACGAGCTACCGAGCCCTCTCCGGCCTAGACCGGAGAACGCCGAGCCCTCTCTGACCTAGTCCGGAGAACGAGCTACCGAGCCCTCTCTGACTTCGTCAGGTCCAGAGAACGAGCTACCTAGCCCTCTCTGACCTAGTCCGGAGAACGAGCTACCGAGCCCTCTCCGACTTCGTCCGGTCCAGAGAACGAGCTACCGAGCCCTCTCTGACCTAGTCCGGAGAACGAGCTACCGAGCCCTCTCCGACTTCGTCAGGTCCAGAGAACGAGCTACCTAGCCCTCTCTGACCTAGTCCGGAGAACGAGCTACCGAGCCCTCTCCGACTTCGTCAGGTCCAGAGAACAAGCTACCTAGCCCTCTCTGACCTAATCCGGAGAACGAGCTCTCTCCGACTTCGCGTGCCAAGTTTCCAATTTGGACTTTTCCCTTCCACTTGATCAACCTTGATCATTAATCAAACCGAGTTTAATTAAAATCTGATACAAACTTAAATCCGTGTCAACATCAAAACAACAGCCAGGTCAGACTGTATCAACAGTGTCACTACCTCTCAAGCATGTATGATCAGGTAAATAATAACATGTAGTGCATAATAAGTAAATAAGCATCATGTAACAGATCATGTAGTGACCAACCGAAACAAATGGAAAACACAATCATTGCTATATGTTAAACACATTATTATGCATATCAAAAGACATAAGTCAAAGTACCCGCCTCCAATCGAAATGGTCCAATCTGACAATCGAGATACTTGTCTCGAATCAAAGTCCTGTAATAAACCGTATAGTTTAGCTAAATTTAATTATAAGCAAAATAGCTAAACCAAATTATTTTTCTCAAGGAACCCTAATTAAATAGTTAATCACAGTTAACTATCCCTAATCCAAAGCTTAGGGTTCTATTCCTAACTTAACCACAAGTCGACCTAACTACACATGAACCACCAACTATATAATGAATCAAACCTATCCAAACAAACTCAATTAAGTATCTTACCCAATTTAAATCTGCACAACTCTAAAGCTTCTGTCAACAGCACAACTGGAGATCGACTTGTCACCGCTAGCAACAAAATAAATTGCTGGATCAAGGAAACCACAACAAATCCCATTAGAAATTCTTTCCCACTGTCCAATTAAGATGAGGACGTCATAAAATCAGCAATACCTAATTTTCCTTACCCAACTCGTAGCCATGCTTGTTGATCCACACCAGAACTGTGGCTACCAGCACAAATTGATTGTTGTTGGAACAAAAACGAACAAACCAAAACAGCAAATAATCAAAATCCTTGAACCTACAGAATTTCTAACCAAACTAAACCTCGCCGTGGATTTGATCAAGGCAGAGGGCACTAGGGCAGCGGCGTCGGCACTAGGGCAGCAGCGTCGGCACCGTGCAGAGGTGTGTCAACGAGCAAGATGACTGGGAACCCAATCTAGGGCACAGGAGGTGACACTAAAGCATGAGCACAGAGGAGGTCGGCGAACGGCTGGCACCGCTGTGCTGGCTTCGAGCGGGAGGAAGACTCGGCTAGGGCACGGTTTGCTGTGAGGAGAGCTCGGCTCTGATGTGAGGAGATCGGAGAGAGCGTCAACACCTAGGGCTCGGCATCGGGTCGGAGTGGCGGCGACGCGGCTAGGGCTCGGCTCCGGGTCGGAGTGGCGGCAGAGGAGAGAAGGAAGGCATCAGCAGCAGTGATTAGGGCACGTAGTCAGCGTCGGCTTCTCCCCTTGGTCACGGCTTAAGCACGAGGGATGAAGGAAAACCGCTGCGGCCGGTGATTAGGGCAAGGAGAGTCGGGCGCGCGGGGAAGAAATCGAGCACGGGTTCGGCGTCGAGGGAAACCGGAGGAAATGAAAAAGAAAAGGAAAAGGAAAAAGAAATAAAACTTTTTCCTCATTAAAACAGGGTAGCCTAAACAGGCTTTTCCGGACCCTGTTTTTATCCCCGTTAACTCGTCCGTACGAGCTCCAAAAAATTCTTGAAAAATTTCCAAAAAATCTGAAAATTTCCCTTATTAATATACTCCTATTTTCGGTATTTTACAGATCATCCGAGCTGTAATCAACAATTATACAATTCATAGAACTTTTGTTGATACAGGGAGTTCGATGAACATCATATTCAAGAAGGTGCTCGATCAGTTGCAAATCGACCGGAGCGAGCTGCTGCCAATGACGACCCCGCTCTATGGCTTCACGGGCAACGAAGTGTTACTGATCGGCCAGACCAAGTTGGCCATCTCGCTCGGAGAGGAGCCCCTGAAGAGGGCAAGAACCATGAACTTCATCGTGGTGGGCACGCCTTCAGCCTACAACGTCATCCTGGCCTAACCGGCGCTTAACGAATTTCGAGCGGTGGTGTCCACCTACTGTCAGAAGATCAAATTTCCGATGGACGACAGGGTGGGAGAAGTCAAAGGTGACCAATTGGCTATCCGACAATGCTACGTCGAGATCGTCAGAGCAGAAGCCAAGGCCGCTCGAAAAAATCCGCACTTGGAGGTGAGCGCTATTATCATGGAGAAGCCTCCTACACTGGTGTATGAAGAAAAGGAGATGGTCCAGATCCACTCAAATCGACCAGAAGCAACTACCTTCATTGTTGCTGATCTGGAGAGCGTGAAGAAGGCCGAGCTGGTCGCCTGCCTTAGGTGAAACCATGACGTGTTCGTCTGGTCGACTCATGAACGCCCTGGAATCTTGCCGAGTGTCACTCAGCATGAGCTTCATGTTCGACTGGATGCTTGGCCTATGAAGCAAAAGAAAAGGGACTTCAGCACAGAGCAAAACCTAATTATTCGAGTGGAGATAAAGAAACTGTTGGAGGTCGGTCATATACGGGAAGTCCAATTCCCGAACTGGCTCGCTAATGTGGTGTTGGTCTCCAAACTGGGCAACAAGTGATGAGTCTGCATCGACTTCCGTGACTTGAACAAAGTGTGTCTGAAGGATTTCTATCTACCCAAGATAGATCAAATGGTGGATTCCATGGCGGGTTGCGAGCTGATCTGCGTGCTCGACGCGTATTAGGGTTACCACCAAGTGCCGCTCGCCCGAGACGATCAGGAGAATGTTAGCTTCATTACAACAGAAGAAACATACTGTTACAACGTCATGCTGTTCGGACTAAAGAACGCTGGCACCACCTATTAGAGGTTGATGAACAAAGTGTTCCGAAGGTAGATCGGTCATAATATGGAGATATATATTGATGGCATTTTAATAAAATCCCTCTGAGTTGTCGATCTTTGTGCAGATGTCGACGAGACGTGCCAAACGCTTAGGGCCTATGGATAAAGTTGAACCCAAACAAGTGTCTGTTCGGCTCGAGGAGCGGTTGATTCCTGGGTTACATCGTCACCGAGCGAGGGATAGAGGCGAATCTGAGTAAGGTTAAGGTGCTGCAAGACATACCTCTGCCACACGGCTTAAAGGAGGTCCAACGACAGACCGGACGGATCACAACATTATCCAGATTCATATCCAAGTCATCCGATCGGAGCCTACCATTCTTCAAGGTGCTACGCCGAGCGACAAAATTCTAGTGGGACGCAGAATGCGATCGGGCGTTGGAAGAGCTCAAGGAGTATCTTAACTCCTTGCCTGTGTTAGCTAAGCCAAGTGCTGGGGAGCCGCTCTGGATCTATCTATTGTCCGGACGGCTGATCAAGTGGACAACCGAAATAAGTGAGTTCGACATTCAATACCAACCTCGAACGGTGATCAAAGCTCAGGCCTTGGCTGATTTCGTCACAGAAATCCAGAATGTCGAGCCGGGATCTATTTGTCGAATATATGTCGATGGTTCGTCGACCCGACAGGGCAGCGAGATCGGCATTTTGCTTATTTCACCTCGGAATGATCAGATGCAACTTTTCGTTCGGTTGAATTATCGTGCCACCAACAACAAAGCCGAATATGAAGCCTTGATTGTTGGCTTACAGGTAGTACGACATGTTGGAGCTACAAAAGTCTTCATTCACTCGGACTCTCAGTTGGCCGCTCAACAACTATCGGGGATGATCAAGATTAGCAGCTCTCGACTCAAGTTATTTACAGAAGCCTTTGAGAAGATGAATGCAAATTTTCAAGAGGTTATTGTACAGAACATCCCCCAATCGGACAATCAAACCGCGGACGAATTGGCTAAGTTAGCTAGTTCATTATTATTAAGACCCTTGATGACCGGCTAGAAGGGTGGTGAATAGCCCCTGCATAAATTAAGCAAACATAATCTTTCTCGAACTTATAACTTAATTAAAAAAACACTTACATAAGACAAATAAAGAAACTAAAAGGAAAGAGGCACCGAGAATTTACTTGGTTACAACCGGGGAGGTTGTTAATCCAAGATAGATGAAAAAGCGTACTAAAAATCTCCTCTGGGCGAAGAAGCCTCTTTCAACATTCAAAGCTCAAAAAACAAAACTAAACTCGGACAAATTCAAGTACAAGTGTTGTTACTCTGTAATTCTTGTCCTCATTAGTTTCTAGGAGCAGTGCTGCTTATATAGCCCTGCTCGGGGCGTTTGGAAGTGTTCCAAGAGCCTGAAATGGGATAGAAATCTATCCCCAATGCAACGGTCAAATGCCACATTGATATGGATGGAATCAGGTTCCGGGCACCCGGAATGGTTCCAGGTGGCCCGGACTAGTCCGAGCGCCCCGACTTGCTCTGGGCGCCCCAGGCATAAGAAGTCAGCCTTTTACTCACTTTTGGTCTGACCCTCCTTCTTCGGTTCCACTTACCTCGGTCAGGGTCTTCTGCTCCAGCTCCGCTCGCTTAGTTGATTTCGGTCATCCGGAATAGGGCTCACCCGAACTCAACTTCCGGCCTTCTCGTCGAGCAATCTTCCACTCCGGCTTCTCGTCCCTCGGAATCGTCACGTGGTTCCTTCTCGTCCGCTAGCGTACTCTTCCACAGCTTTTCGTCCCTCGAATGCACCGAGCCCGTCGACTCTCTCCCGTGCTGACCTTCTCTCTAGTTGTGTCTTTTGCTCCTCGAGCAATCTTCTGCTCCTGGTTTCTCGTCCCTCGGAAACACCGCACGTTCCCTTCTCGTCCACCGATGTACTCTTCCGCAGCACCTCGTCCCTCAGACGCACTGGGCCCGTCGGCTCTCTCTTGTGCCGACTTTCTCGCTAGCTGCATCTTTCGCTCAACTTTCTGTGCTCCTAAGTTCCTACACACTTAGACACAGGGTTAAACACAACAAGACCTAGTCTAACTTGTTTGATCACATCAAAACTAGTTTGGAGTACCAACAATTATCACCGATCACAATTAACCAACTGATTGAACAAGTTTAATTGGTTGTGCACATTGACTGAATGGAGGGAGCGATCTTCTAAAGTGACTGGAGAACACTGCTGATTGAATTCCTCCGATCGGGTAGCACGCCAGTCGACCAGGAAGCAAGTCGACTACTAAAAAAGAGGGTTGGATGATTCACCCTGATCGGAGACCAACTCTATAAGAGATCTTTCTCAAGGTCGCTACTCAAATGTGTGGGCCCGGAGGACATGAAGAATATACTCCAAGAAGTACATCATGGATCATGTGGAAGCCATCTAGGTGGTCGTTCGCTGACCTAAAAGATTCTTCTAGTTGGATATTTTTGGCCCACATTCCAAGAAGATGTCGTTCGGAAAGTAGCCAACTGTCTGTCCTGCCAAAGGTACTACAACATCCCGCATCGACCGACCAAGAAGATGAAGGCATCTACTGTGTCTTTCCCGTTCAACCAATGGGGCATGGACATTGTGAGACTGTTTCCCATGGTAACCAGTCAACGGAGGTTCCTGCTCGTCGCAGTGGACTACTTCTTAAAGTGGGTGGAGGTCGAGCCGCTAGCAAAGATAAGTGAGTAGATGGTCATCAAGTTCATCTGGCAGAACATCTTGTGTCGATTCAGCATTCTCCATCGGCTCATCTCGGATAACGGAAGGCAATTCATCAATCGGAGGCTCAGAGATAGTGCGAAGGTTACACATCCAATAGGCGTTCACCTCAGTGGCCTACCCCCAAAGCAACGACCAGGCAGAAGTCACGAACTGGGAGATGCTCAAGGGTTTACGGACTCAGCTCGACCACACAAGAGGGAGTTGGGTCGATGAGCTCCCAAGTGTCCTTTGGGCACTTCGCACGACTCCAAAAGAGACGACCAACATAACACCATTCCAGCTAGTGTATGGAAGCGAAGCAGTGGTCCCCGTGGAAGTCGGAGTGGAGTCCGACCAAGCACAATTCTACGACGGGGGGGACGTCGAGCGGAGGCTAATCAAGCTTGACTTGGTGGATGAGGCGCGGGATAAGGCTGTCGTTCAGCTCACGACATACTTGCAGCGGATGAGGCAGAACTACAACCGAAGGGTGATCCCGAGATCCTTCTAGGTTGGCGATCTGGTGTGGAAGAGAACAAAACCGGTCAGAGACGTCACCAAGCTCGAGGATTGGGATTGGTGCGGTAGTGCGGTAATAACTCTATAGTGGACATTCATAATCTTAAACACAGGGAGACTAACATACTCATGATAAGAAGGAGCCCATAATGTAATTTGGGATTGGTGCGGTAGTGCGGTAATAACTCTATAGTGGAATGAGTTATTATCGATGAACTTGAGTTGTGTGTTCGGGGCGAACACGGGATACTCAAGCTCATCGGAAGGCCAAAACTAATTTCTCCTCTAGGTCCCTGTCGTAGCCTCATTATAGCCTCAAGTCCATCCAAATGTAAGGCTCTTCTTGGTGTCCAAGAAGGGGGTCGGACCATTGCTTGGTGACCAAGCAATGGCCGGCCACATCCTCTTGAAAGGGGCCGACCCTATAGCTTGGTGACCAAGCTTGTAGGGGCCGGCCATAATAATTCAAAAAGGGAGGGTAGTTTTGAATTTTTAAAATCTTCTCTTTGTAGAAAACTATAAGTTTTAAAAGAGATATTTTAATTTTTAAAACTTTCCTTATTTGAATTAGGCCACATGTTTAAATAGAGAGTTTAAAAGATTTTAAAACTTTCCTTTTTTAACCATCCTTATGGTTTAAGAAAAAAAAAGGAAAAGAAGTTTTAAAATTTAAATTTTCTATCACCATGTTAAAAAAAGGAAATTTTATAAGAGAGTTTTTAAATTTTAAAACATGGTTTTAATTTTTAGAAACTTTCCTTTTTTAACTCATACTTTAGGAAAGAGAGCTTGTAAATTTTATAAAAGGATTTCTTCTTGTAAAATTTTTAAAAATTATTTTTCCTTTCCTTTTAATTATAGCCGGGCACCTTGCTTGGTGCCCAAGCAAGGGCCGACCAATAGGATTAAACCAAATTCAATCCTAAACCAAATAGGATTGATTATAACCATTGATTGGTGATTGATTCAATCAAGAGGAAAGAAAAGGAAAAAGAAAAAGGGAAAAGAAAAAATTCTTGGATGATTTTATTTTTTGTAAAAGGTTTTTCCTTATTTGCCTTGGGCAAGTAATATAAAAGAAGGGGTGAGGGGGTTTCATGAGACACAACTCTTATTCTTTTGCTTGGGTGATCTCTTGGTGGCCGGCCCTCTCCCTTCTTCCTCTCCCTTTGCTCTCTTCTCCTTGGTGGTGGTGGTGGCCGGATTTTAGAAGAAGAAGGAGGAAGCTTTTGGGTGGTGTTCATCTTGGAGGATCGTCGCCCACACGACGTCCAAGGCGAGGCGTGGAATACAACAGAAGATCTCGAGGTCATTAGCTTACAAAGAGAAGGTATAACTAGTAATTTTCTTCCGCATCATACTAGTTATTTTTCTTTGTATGAATTCTAAATACAAGAGGCAATTAGATCTAGTTTATCGAATTTATTTTTTGATTTTGTGTTTTTTTCTTTTTCGAATTTATGATTCGATTGTTCCTTTTGGTTAACCTAGAGTTATTTAAGGAAATAAATATTAGCTTTCCTTAAAAGGCTTTGCCTAGGCGGTGGTGGTTTCTCCCATATCCAAGAAGGTCATGTGCCTCGTCATGCAGTCCTGGAAGCCAATTTTGGAAATTAATATTTATGGAATTAATAACCTAGGTAGATTTGAATCAATAGTGTTAAGTTCCGCTTGTGATTCAAATCTAAACCATTAAGAACAGATAAGTTAAATTTGGAATCAATGATGTTAAGTTCCGTCTGCGATTCCTTATTTAACTTCTAAAGAACACAATAGGTTATTTAAGGAAAGGTTCGACACTTGTACAAAAATTTTTGTACAGTGAAACTGGTACGTTTTCCTAGGTTTAACCAACAGAGCGGCGACCTTAAACTCATGCCTATGTCATTCAGCGATCGAGTGACAACCTTAAACTCATGCCTATGTCATTCAGTGGTCGAGCGACGACCTTAAACTCATGCCTACGCCATTCAGTTGTCTAGAGGTGACCTTAAACCCATGTCTACGTCATTCAGCGATCGAGCGATGACCTTAAACCCTCAGTTTTCAGCAACGGTCGAGCGGCGACCTTAAACTCAAGACTTCAATCGGCGTCAAAGGCCAACCCAGAAACACAGCTCAAAAGCAACGAGTTTCACTATAAGGTGGTTGTTCAGCAAGCCTAAATCGATCGATTAGCTATGAAAATAGATAGTCCGTTGCCGATCAGAAGGTCACGAAGCCACACTGATAAGCGTATTATGGTAAGCGGTTCGCAAATCGAAAAAAATGAAAAGAGACGAATAATGCACAACGAAGGAGTGACATTAAATAAGAAGGTCCACCGAATGGACGACAATCATTAATATTTGCATAATTTTTTACAAGTTCAAGAAGGTTGTACAAAAAGGAGACGGGATATGCGGGAGCAGGCTCACTCCAAGTAATCCAAAGCATCGTCGGGCAGCGACTCGGTCAGCTTGTCCGGCTGATGACATTGTTTGTCAGTATGGTTGGAATGTAGCCATCGTCCTTTAATTGGTCGAGCATCTCGTCGATGACAAGATTGAAAAGATGGAGTGCTTGATCGGCGACCTTGTCATTATAGACCTCCGAGCGGATGTAAGCCCTCTTCATGAGCTCAAATCTGCTAGACTCGGCCCCTTGATACGTCTCTAGGGCCACTCAGGAGGTTTCCAGCTCCGCCTTCAACTTGGCCAGCTTTGCATCTTTAGAGTCGAGCTGGGCCTTCGCGTCGGAGCGCTCGGCCAACCGACTCTCCCGCTCGGCCTTAAGAGATGCCTTTGCATCCTTAAGTTTCTGAGCCAACACCCATAATTCCTTGTTTTTGATCCCCAAGTCTTCGATGGTTCAGAGCTTCTTGGTGTTGGCTGAGTTGATCTTGAACTCAAAGGAGTTGGCTTGTTTATTCAGCCGCGCCAACTGAGTAGCCTGCTCGGCAGTCTTGCCTCTCTCCATCTCCAGTTGCTCAGAACTTTTATTCAGATCAGCCCTCAATTGGGCCATCTCAGCGCCCATTTGCTCCATCCTCTCCCGCGAAGCGGCTTCTTGGCCGCTCGGGGTGCACAACTGCTTAACTTCTTATCCTGAAAAGGTGAGCCTTTGGCACATGGCCAGACTCTTTACCCAATACTGCATGGAACCAAGAAATTATTAGGGCTAGGCGGAAACAGATAGGAACATATAAGTAAAATACTTACTCTAGTGGGCATCTGGGTATGGCTATCGGCAAGCACCCCTGGAGGCATGATCGCCGCGCAGGCCAGGGCGTCGACCCATATTTGTGCAAGCGACCCCTGGATAATTATTTAGTGCTCGAGGGCTTGAGATGAGGCACCGTCAGAGTCGCGCCACTCATCCGTAGGCAGATGGATGACTGTTGTTATGTAGCACTGGTCACTCGAGACAGATGGGGCGGAGGTCGCTCGGCCAACCAATCTAGACGCATCTGTAGGTCGAATGCATGATTTCTGGGTCGTTGGCAAAGGAAGCGGTATGAAAGCGACCGGTGGCGTGCAGATGGTTCCTTAAGGCAGTCTGAACAAGGATGGCGTTCGATCGGATGAAATCGAAGTGTGGAGGATGATTGTTGCTTGTTCTGGAGGAGCAAGTGTAGAGGTCTCACCCCACTCAGATGGAGGGTGTGAGCTACCTCAAGCTTGGTTCTGCATAGCAGAGGCAACAGATTGGGACGCAACTTCCGCTGGTGCCTCTTCTGGCTTATCAGCGGTTCCCCAAAAGAGGCCGACTCTGAGGTTGCGTCGACAGGAAGTGCCGGAGGTTGCCCTAGTGGGAAATCTGTTGTACCCGCTGCCCCACTGCCAGCCGTCCGGCTACCTCCTCCTTTGCTCACCTGCAACAATGCTCCCTCGCTTCCGCCGAGCAGGTCCTCTTGGGAGCCGACCGGTTGTAGGCCTTGACTCTCCAGCTCAGCTGCGACCGCAGCATTGATCTCTACGTCCTCCAGTTTGCTCTTGCCGGCCAGACATGCCCTTAGCATGATGTGACTTGCAAAAAAGAATAAAAAAATCAGTTAGATTCAACTAAGAAGAAGAAGAGGAGCATACCTAGGCTGGACGGGAGCTTCGTGTAGATCGGGCTCAAGCCGAACAAGTAGAGGACTCCCTCATGCAACAACTTGTGAATGTGGTACTTCTGACTGGCCAGGTGTGAAGCTGCATGGAGGTAGTCTGGTCGGCTCTTGTACTTTTGGGGCACTGGGGGTTCACCACTTCAAGCTGCCACCTGGTCAGGAAATTTGACCGCTCAGGAAAGCGAACGAAAAAATAGTAGTTCTTCCAATGCTTATTAGAGGACGACATCTTATCGAAGAAGAACAAGCCCACTTGGGCTTGGAATAGAAATGCCCCCGACTCGGACAATTTAGGATGATAGAAGTAATGGAAGAGCCGAGAGGTCAAAGGAATGTGTTGTAGGTGGAAAAGGACAACGACCCCGCATAGCAGCCTAAAAGAGTTTGGGACTAATTGGTGGAGAGAAATATGAAAATATTTACAGACTAAGGAAAAGAAAGGGTGGACAGGAAACCACTGACTAGCGGTGAATTGATCCCTAAAGAAGCATACAAAATCGAGAGGTGGTTCGTTTGGATGGTCAAAAGCAGAAGGAAGAGCAATTTGATAGTCAGACAGAATTTTGTAAGCAGCTCTCAAACTCTAAACGTCGCCTGCATCGAACCTGGACTCAACGGACGTGTACCAGAGCCCAGGGACGACGACGATGATGATGGGAGGTTGTGAGGAGCTTGCCATCGAAAATAAAGAGGTCGACTACGAACAATGAAAAGATTCAACGAAAAGGGTGAGGAGGCTTACGGGAAAGATCATCGGAGAGCACAAGGAAGCAAAGCGTCGCCGGAAAGCTTGAAGACGGAAAGATGCAAAGTGAGGAAGACGGTGACGCACACGGAGCTTATAAACCCCGCGGTCGATCGACTTCAGTCGTCCGATCCAGAGTCACGAAAACCTAGAAGAAGATCCAACCATTGAATTTGAAAAGTCGCATGTCACATCATCAGTGGATATACGTCTGCCTCGTCAAACGTGCGACGACAGAAAGTGGGGCACGTGGCGCTCAGTCATCGGACAACATTAATAAAGCTTAATTAAAAGGTATGGTCGCATGCTCGACCATAATATTGAGCATAGATTTACACGGTTTTCAAGAAATTTAGATAACGTCAGGGCGCTTGACTGAGGAGCACGAGAGACAAGGAGAAAGTGGACGCCAAGTATAATCGCTCGTAATCCTGACCGAGCATGGATAAGTGAATAACACGCAGCCGAACGGCCAAGACACATTTTTCTTCGAAGCCTGGAGCCGAGCAACAGTAACAAACCCCGTCTAGCAAAACATGGCCGAGCGGCGGGACAGATGTGTCGATCAGTTCCTTGGGCATATGGATCGATCGCGTCTTAGAGTCGATGAAGACACATTGCATCCAGTCAGTCGGACTTGCAGCTTCCTTCGACTAGACTTGAAGGGGAGACTTGTGATGCGGCGATAGAAGGCCCACCTGTCACAGGCTCAACCGCTAATGTGGAGGTCAAAGTCAAGATGGTCAACACCCAAGTGTCAAAGGGTCGAACGGAAGATAAATGTAACGGTCGCTCGAGACAAGTAGGTTTCGATCGGCGGGAGATATGTTCCAACTCGAAAAATACCATAGGCAGACACTCAAGTCATATTATCAAGACCCTGAGGGAGATCGGATATTTTGTCCAAACAGATGAAGGCATGTTACTACACGACACTGCACGGAAGAGCAACTAAAGTTGACAGAGCAGAGGATTCTCAGTCGAGCAGCTACCCGCTAGGCCGAGTAGCGAGACTTGATCGTGGACAAAGCGGAGTCCTGGTCGAGTGGTTGATTCGCTCAGCCAGGCAATAGCACTATGGTCCTCGCAACATCCTTTCATAGGACATAGTGGAGGGCGTGGCTCCAAACATGTTGGAGAATGTAACCACGAACGTGTTAGAGAATGTGGCCACGAACATATCGGAGAACGTGGCCATGCCTCGAAGAGCATGTATGTCGCCCACCAAGGCTCTATATAAAGGGGGGTTCATCACCGGCGAAGGTATGCGTGATTTACGTTTTGCGCATAATTCTACTGTTTCACTTCTTCCCCATATTCCTGTAACTGACTTGAGCGTCGAAGGGCCAATGCCAGGGACCCCTTCCCTGGCTTGGCACTGACGTCATTTGTTTTGCAGAGCGGAGCAGATTCTACACCCGGTTAGCGAAGCCACCACCCCCTAACTTTCCACTCACCCGCTTTCGAACAAGATCACTTAGCTTTGTAATTCGTATAAAATATTTTTTGCTTGAGATACTTTCCTACCATTTTTGGCACATCCAATAGAGAAATATTTTTACTTTCCATCATCTTCATTTCTACCACCTAATTTGCAAATATCAAAACCAACATTCTGAGCATAGGAATTATAAAAAGTATGAATTTCTTCTTCAGATGAAAATGACATTCTCATCTCAGGAAGCTTGACTTCATTTACACTAGATGGTGATGAGTTTTGATCTGCATGGTCATTATTATCCTTTACCTTATTTGAATAAATTTTTCCTTCTTCTATGACACTTTAATTTCTTCACCTACATTAATTAAAAAATATAGGGCAGGTAAGTAATGTTATTCTATTATATCTATTCATAATTTAGCTCAAGTAGAAGAGAAAAGGCAAACAATCATCACATAATAAAAAGAAAATTGACTAAAAAAATACACATGCCTAAATGTCAATCAAACAATCATCCAGAGAACCGTAACTCCCAAATAATATCCAAACATAAAATAAAATAAAAATGTTTTTAAAGCAATACCATTTTAGTTAACGTCATAAATTCAAAAACATAGATCCGCTATCTTAACGGCCCCCCTAGAGTCGACCCCACAGATATGGAGGGAAGTTCATGCAGGTACACAGGCATTGAGCACATGGTGGGATCGACCATATCGACCATCACCCCAGAGGATCGACCCCTAATCATTACGCTAGAATTACCATGTGTCCACTGTCTGTGCTATGCCCTGGGGGCTTACCGTCATAAATTCAAGGTCCATCATATGATTACTTGAGCACGAATTGCTCTCACTTGGCCTAAAAAATCTTCGTTGCTTGGCTCTGTTCCTCTCACTGGTTGACAAGGTTTGCTATTTTGTTCCCAATTCGTAGGCTTGGGCAAAGAAATTAGGGGTGAGAATTTAAAAGAAATTCTACAAAATAGAGCCGTAACTGGGTTAGGGTTTTGATTCCTTAGAAGGGAGAGGGAAGAAGGAGGCATGGTTGAGTTAGGGTTGTTTTAGCATGAATTGTAGAAAATAATTCGAAGGAGTTAGGAATTGGGGGTTTAGCTCATTGAGGGGAGGAGATATGAGAGAGGGATGAAGACCAGAAAAAGAAGGAGGAGGAGGAGAGTTAGGACAGAAAAGGAGGAGAGCGAGAGAGGAAATCAACAAATGATAACAAAAACTAAGGTCCTCTTTTCATCGAGGTGGACTTAGCCACACAAGTGGCCAATTAAGTCGCGGAGGATTTTCGTTGAACAGCATGTACCCTTTCACATAAATATAATATGTATATATATATATATATATATATATATATATATATATATATATATATATATATAAAAATTATTAATAAAAAAAAGATAATCATCCACCGACCATACAGGAGCATATCTTTTTTATCCAAAGGACAAACACTTTTACTTCCTTTAGACTATTTCACTTTTTTCTGGGAGCCGCTCTCGAAACGCCACACGTCTCGTTCACGCACACACTGTCTCGTATCTGTAATCGAAATTCCTTGCATTGCATTCCCTTTCTTTCTCTCTCACACGGCCACACCCCCACACAATCAATCAATGCGGTAGCTAGGGAAGAGAGCGACCACCATCGCCCACTAGACCCCACTGCTTTTCTCGGACGAAAGGGGAGAAAGGGAATCCAAAGTCGAAGACCACGAACCCCCTCCCTATTTCCATCCGCCTTTACCCCAAAAGTTAAGGATAAATGAGTCAAATCAGTTAAAAAATTTCAATCCATTAAAGTTAACGAGCTTTGAGTTTGATTTCAAACTCAAGTTTAATAATATTTACAGGATTTATTTAATGTTGAATTTTGAATGATTTTTTATAGATTTTAAAAGTCTAGATTATTTAAATGAAAACGAGCAAGCTTGAGTCTTTTATTATTGTTCAACTTAATTTGATTTGATTCGATTACCCTACACCATACTCCAACAATCTCACACGATCAACTCGATGATCATTTCTGCAGGGAGGATTATCTGTTCAATTTTACCTATCTATTATAATAAATTCTATCTAAACCATTATTTTTGGGATTTAAATTTGTGAGGACTAATTTTACTATCACGTCAAATTCCCATTGTACAGCAGCACTCGAATAAAAAAAAAATTAATTTTAAATAAGATAAATATTTTAAAGTTAATTTTTGAATTTTCTGATACACAAATAATTAACTACCGGGAGGAAAAACCTACACCTTTACTTATAAGAACTGAAGGGCAAGATGGTAAATAGGGGAAATCCCGGCTTTGACTTGCGAACCAACAAATATCTGCTATTAATTTGTTTTTTGTTTTAATTTTTTTAAAATAAAGTAAGAAGGCGTTTTAGCCTCACTGCGCTGTGGGTGTGCAAGGCTCCGATGGCATTGGTGAAGCAGACAAGATCTTACTGGACGATCGCCGAAGTAGGCAGTTTCTCTCCGCGATCTCGCTTTTCCGATCCTTCTTCGTGTTCTTATTCTTCCTCTTCCGTTCTATATCGATGTGGTGTTGGATGTTTTGGCAGCCTGTCGTTTATCCGCAGATTTGAGCTGTTGGAGGCCGGAAGCGAGCGATTGCTTTGAGCCACATTGCGTCCGGGGAGGGCAAGCCGGCGACGCCATGCTCTGCGCCTGCTCCGGGGAGCAGTCTCGGTTCGAGGAGGAGCGGGTGCCGTCGCCGCAGGAGTCGCTTGCGACGAGGGACTACTCCGCCGCTGGCCGCTCCTCGAGATCAGGTGGCGACTTTGACTCCAAGATCGATGATAGCCAGGTCGACGATGTTGTCGAGTCCACCCTCAGGGAGACCCTCTCCTTGAACTACGAGGTCCGCCCTTTCCTGTGACTTCACCAGTGTGGCATTGTTTTAGCTTGCAATGTTCGGATTTGATCTAGGGTTTGCCTGCGTCACAGGAAGCGCGGGCGTTGCTTGGGAGATTGGAGTATCAGAGGGGAAACTTCGATGCTGCGCTGCAGGTCTTCCAAGGGATCGATGTCCAGGGTTTGCGGCCGAAGATGGTTAGGGCCATCTCCGAGAGGACTCGACCACGGCAGGTTCGCCGAAGAGGAGATTGCGTGATGGGTAATGTCATGTCGATGCACTCAGTTAGCCTGCTCATAGAAGCAATGTTGCTCAAGTCCAAATCTTTAGAGGGGCTCAGTCGATTTAAAGGTGATTTATGATTGTACCGCAACAACTCATCAAACAGAACTCCTCAATTACTTACTCCTTTTGTGTTCTTTTATTCTGGAAGTTTAATTAGCTATCTTAATGTTTGATAAATGATATCTTAATCACGTATTTGCTTGGGAGTTCTTTGTTGTCTAAACTTTAATGCTAGTTTATTTGGCAGATTTGGAGTAGCTTAGACTTCTGTGCATAGACGTGTACTGGAAGAACAAATTTTAGTGACGTTGAGAAATGTTAAAGAGAATTTGGTAGAGCTTATTTGATTTTCAGAGTTTAACATCTAAAGTTAGTACGTACATAACAGAGGAGTTAAAATTCAATTGTTTCTAAAAAAGCATGCACTTAGTGTTCGTTTATTGAGGAAGCTAGGATAAATTGTAATCTGAAGTAAACAACAATTTGATCTCTCGTTAGGATTCCATGGCAAACCTAGTTTTTCATGATTATCCTGCATTGAAGGACTATTATTGGGAACGACTAGAATGGTTCCTTGGATGCTGCAACTATTTTGCTCACCTTCATTATCATGTATTGTTGTGACTTTGCTAACTCGTGTATTGTAAGCTTACTATACACAAAGGATATGTTTAATCCCTAATACCTCTACTAATTTCTTATTAGTTAATTTATTTGTGATATAGCCTTGTATAGAGCTTAACCTAGAATATGATTAATGTACCAATGATGATGATTTCCATTTTGCTTTGAAATTGATCAATATGCAGTATTTACTGTCAATTTTCTTCTATATAATTGGATTGGCATCTGATATTAAGCTTCATTAACAATATTCAATTTTGAAAATGATGTTGGGATTTAGAAATAATACAACTTAATGGTGATTTTCTGAAAATGATGTTTATCCACTAAGATTGAATTCTATCTCAAAATCAAAACTCAAAAGTCTAGATTGGAATGATTACTCTTCCTTCCACTTTGTGCTCCCTCCAATGCCTTTATGTGCTTTTGAACTCTTAATACACAGTAATTGATGAAAAGTCGTTATCAAATTTAGTTGTTTATTTTTTCTCTATTATTAAATGTTTTCCTGAAATAGAGATAGCAAATTATGAATATTTGGATATCGGAATTACTCAGAAAACATTTTTCAGTAAAAAAATTCCAAGGTTCTTGAATTTTTATGATGCCTGGTTTTATTTTGTGAAAGCACTGTTATTTTTGGGAATATATTTTGGATGATTTTTTTTCATCCCTTGGTTATAATACTTTTCATGGCAGATGCTGCACTTGACTGTAAAACCATTCTTGACATTATTGAATCTTCTTGGCCTCATGGCATACCTGTGGGAATTGGAGATGATAGCAAGTTGAGAGAGATGGTTTACAAAGCTCTAGAATTGTTTCCCAAGCTCTGGATGCAGGCAGGCTTTCTGGAGGAAGCAATTGCTGCATATCGACGAGTACTTATGAAGCCGTGGAATCTAGAAATCAATAGGTGGGCAAGTTTACAGAAAGACCTGGCAGTAGCTTTGCTCTATGGTGGTGCTGAAGTTAGCCTGCCTCCACAAATTCAACAAATGTGGGGTAATAATGTGCCTTCATCTAACATAGAGGAGGCAATTCTTTTGCTTCTGATACTCATGAGAAAGGTTGCCTTACAGGAAATTAGTTGGGATCCTGAGGTCATGAACCATCTCATGTATGGCCTGTCATTGACTGGACAATTTGAACTTTTATCTGGTTATGTGGAACAGATTTTGCCTGGTATCTATGACCGATCTGAGAGATGGTATGTTCTTGCACTTTGTTGTCATGCTGCTGGTCTGGACGATGATGCATTAAACCTACTAAGGAAGGCACTGTATCACTCTGAAAGAAAACAGAAGCCCCATATTCCATCACTCATTTTAGGCGCTAAGTTGTGCAGTAAACATCCATTGCATGCATGGGAAGGGGCAAACTATGCAATCAAGGCAACTGAAATTTCCCAAAATCAAAAGCATTATCTTGGCATTGCCAGCCACTTTCTTGGAATATGTTATGGATACTGCGCTAGAATATCTGTGTCCAATTCCCAAAGGCAACAATTACAGAATGAATCTTTGAAGAAACTTCAACATGCTGTGAGCGTTGAAAAGAATGATCCTGAGGTGATATATAGTCTTGCAAAGGAGAGTGCAATGCAATGCAACCTTCCTGTAGCATTAGAAAATGCAACAAAATATCTTGATATGATTGCTGGATGCTCAGGGAGTGGGTGGAAGCTTTTAGCTCTTATAGTATCAGCAGAACAAAACTTGAAGGAAGCTGAAGCAATAGTTGACCTAGCTATCTTTGAGAGTGCAACAATGGATCAGTTGGAATTCTTGCATCTAAAAGCTCTACTCCAGACTGCTCAACGACAACCAAAGAATGCCATTGAGACATACAGAAATCTACTAGCAATAATCGAAGCAAAGAAAAATTTTCAGAAATGGAACTTGATTTCTGAGGTAATATATTTATGGTATTGTCTAAATTATTGTAGTCCTTGATATCTTAGTTTAGATTTTCTTATCCTTTGTCATTAGTTCATCACCAGGCTGCCCTTTTTTTGTCATTAGTTCGTCACTTATTTTGCAGGTCAAAGCAGTAAAAGATCTAGAAATGGAAGCATGGTTAGGATTATCGTCAGTTTATACAAAACTTGGGTCGTGGAATAATTCTTATGTTTGTTTAGACAAAGCCAATTCCGTTGTTCCACTCTCTCCAAAATGCTGGCATTCTAAAGGTAACAATATTGATATGCAGCCAAATGATAAGAAGATTATTATGATACCTTTAACTGCTTTATTGGTCATTGTCCTAGCTGATTTTAAATTTATGGCCTACAAGAGTAGTCAGCAAGTTCTCTCAATTTTGATAATAAGGAAACTTGTTCAAAATACTTCCGACAGTTCTTGTCTTTCCAATTGTTGACAAAGTTGCTAAGCTGTTCATCTAGTCGGACTATCATATCTTCAATAAAGTACCTGAACAAATTATTCTGTTAAACTTCTCTGTGGATCTAACTTGTATCTTCCCTGTTATTGAGACTATTATTTCCATGTCGGCAGGGAAATTGCTGGAAGCTCAATCATTGGAAGAAGAGGCCTTGATTGCCCTTTTGGTTTCTCTCTCGATCGAACCAGATTATGTTCCTAGCATGGTCTCGATTGCAGCAATTTTGAGGTCACGTGGAGACAAGTCGCTGGCAATCTCAAGAAGCTTACTAATGAATGCGTTGCGTCTAGAACCTACAAACCATGAAGCATGGTTGCATCTGGGATCCATCTCAAAGGTTCAAGGCTCACTGCATCAAGCTGCTGATTGTTTTCAAGCAGCTTATGAGCTGAGTCAATCCTCCCCTGTGCAAAGAATTGTATAAGATTTTTTTTTTCCTTTCCGTCTGGTGTATGTGAAGTATTCCGCAGGATATCGAGAATATAATGTAGTCGAAGTTATGACTGATTGAATCGACAAACATTTGCATCTAGTTTGTTTGGTTTCTGCCCCTTTTTTCAAGAAATCCACCAGCTACTAACTAGGTCATTTATGCTCACACTTTTTTGAAAAGATTAACGACAATTGACTAAACGGGCGTATTTAAAATTGTTGAATTTTTTAAATGTACATTTAAGTTTTTTTTTTCAGATTTTCAAAAGGGCGTATTTGTTTTCTATTTAACCTTTTCCGCTAATGATTATGGTGTCGCTTTCATAAATTAGTATTGATACGGTGCATGATCGGTGGTCAGGAAGATGACATGGTTGGAAGTCAAGTCCTTGGGGTGATCAGAAGTCAAGCTCGCGTGGTAGTCAGAAGTCAAGCTCACGGGGCAGTCAAAAGTCAAGTCTACGTGATAATCAATAGTCTGACCTACAGGGAGGTCAATAATCCGGCCTAAGTGGAAATCGAAGGGTCGGGTTATAAGAGGGTCTTGGTTAAGCACAAATGCTAATCCGAGGTTAAGCCTACGTATCGAGTAGGAACTCGGAACCAAGGATACAGGTCAGGACTTATAGCATTACGGCATAAAATGGAGACTAAAGCGTACAGGTTGGGATGTGCCAACCAAGGATACAGGTAAGGACTTACAGCCTTGCACAGAATGGAGACTAAAGCATACAGGTCGAGATGTGTCAACCAAGGATACAGGTCAAGACTTATAACCTTGCGGCACGGAATGGAGACTAAAGCGTACAGGTCGGGATGTGCCAACCAAGGATACAGGTCAGGACTTATAGCCTTGCGGCACAGAATTGAGACTAAAGCGTACAGGTCGGGATGTGTCAACCAAGGATACAGTCAGGACTTATAACCTTGCAGCACAGAATGGAGACTAAAGCGTACAGGTCGGGATGTGCCAACCAAAGATACAGGTAAGGACTTATAGCCTTACGGCACAGAATGGAGACTAAAGCGTACAGGTCGGGATGTACCAACCAAGGATACAGGTCACGACTTACAACCTTGCGGCACAGAATGGAGACTAAAGCGTACAGGTCGGGATGGGCCAACCAAAGATACAGGCCAGGACTTATAGCCTTGCGACACAGAATAGAGACTAAAGCGTACAGGTCAGAATGTGTCAAACAAGAATACAGGTCAGGATAGACAAACAGAAATATACTAAGGCGTACAGATCGAGACAGACAATATTGGACTCAGGCAGATAGATCGAGACATCCGGAATCAAACTAAGGTGTACAGGTCAAGACAGCCTGAATCAGACCGAGGAGTATAGGTCGGGACTCAGGATAAGTGGAACCAGACGAAGGCTCACAGGTCACGACTTGCGAGGTAGGAAGGTCAGGAGTTTAGAGAACACAACACGCAGGACAAGGATAGACACACAGGTCTGGAGTGGGAAAGCAACAAACGCAGACCAGGAAAGATCGGGGCAGGCATGCACTACACGACAAGCAAATCAGGGAATCGTAATAACCTGTCAGGGAATAACCACTGTCTGCCAGAGAATATGCTAACGGTCTGGGGCTCACTGCCAACCGATTCCTCCTAGACCTATAGGAGGAAGCCACGTGTCATTCACCGCCAGACAAAGCCTGACACCTAACATTCCCTAACACCTGTCAGCCTCCAGAAGCACCCATTGCGGTATAAAAAGGGATGTTTTGTCCCTTACGCAGATACGCTCACTCGTCATTTCATACTCGTCTCTTGCTTTCCGTCCTTTCTCTGTGTTTTCTGGGGAAAAGTACCTGACTTGAGCGTCGAGGGCCTAACCCAGGGACTTTTCCCTGATTTCTGGTCTCTAACGACTCGTGGGCTCGTCTGAGTGTGCGCAAGACCCTTGCTCCGTCACCACCCCCGTCATCTGCTCGTGTAAGCTTTTCCGGCTGGTGCCAGATCGATCCGTCTTCTCAGCGACTTTCCGTTAACACAGGCGACAACGCGACAGGCCTCCATCCGACTCAGCTTCCGGACGGGATCAAGTATCATTGTTGATTTTTGAAAATCGACATCATTATGGTGTTAATTATGGTGTTGAGCGAACGTATTCATCTTTTATCATTATAGAAGGGATAAAATGAGATTAATTAGAATTATCATTTTTTTTAGAAGGGTTAAAATGAGTCCCCTCGGGATTGTCTTATTGGTTGCTACTCGGAATATCGTACTGGTTCTCCTATACAAAAATTTTGTACAAGTCTTGAACCTTTCCTAACAACCTATTATGTTCTTTAGAAATTAAACTTGGAATCACAAACAGAACTTAACATTATTGATTCCAAATTTAACTTATCTGTTCTTAGAGGTTTAGACTTGGATCGCAAATGATGCTTAACATTATTGATCCAAATCCACTCATGTTATAAATTCGATTAAATATTTATTTCAGAGATTGTCTCCCAGGTCAAACATGGCGAGACAGTAGGCCTTCTTGGGTATGGAATCATCCACCACTGCCTCGACAAAGCCTTTCAAAGAAATTCAATATTTAATCTCCTTATAATAACTCTAGGTTTAACCATTAAGAACAATCGAATCACAAGATCGGAAAAATAAAAGAAACACAAATTCGAATCACAAATCTAAAACCTAGAATCACTAGCCTCTTGTATTTGGTATTTCAAGATCTAAACAAAAGGATAAACTAGTTATGATGCGGAAACTAACAACTAGTCATACCTTTTGTAGCTTATAGACCTCACGATCTTCTATCATATTCCTCTTCTTATCTCGGACGTCGTGTGTGCGACGATCTATCGAGACGAGAATCCACCCAAGCTTCCTTCTTCTCCTTGCAAGTTTCGTCCAATCAACAAACTCCTAGAGATGAAGAACTCCGGCCACCAATCAAGCTCCAAGGGATGCTAAGAAACAAAGTCTCCTATCTCTCCTTCTTCCTCTAACAAGATCCGACCACCACCAAGCTCCTTGAGATGAGATGCTGCCGGCCACCAATGAAGAAGAATAGGAGATGATGAAGGATGAGAGGGTCGGCCACACCACCAAGGAATAGAAGAGAGGAATACTAGATTATGTGTTATATGGTGAGACACCTCTACCATCTCTTTTATATTCCTTAGTCTTGACAAATAAGGAAAGTTTTATAAATAAAATTTCCTTATATTCCTTGCTTATGTTTAAGAAGGAAAATTTAATTAAAATTTCCTTATCAAACTTCTAATGGTCGACCCTTACAATCTCCTCCAAACAAAGAAAGTTTTAAACACAAAATTAAAACTTTCTAATTTGTTTCCGGAAATTTTTAATAAAAATTTCTCTTTTAAAAATTCCCTTTATGGTTGATCATAAAAGGAAACTTTTATAAATTAAAATCTCTCTTTTAAAACATGTGGATGATTTACAAAAAGGAAAGTTTTATCTAAAATTAAAACCTTCCTTTCAATCTACAAATAAGGAAAGATATCAAATCTTTTCTTAATTTTTTATAGAAACTATAAAAGGAAAGATTTAAATTTTAAAACTCTCTTTTAAAATCATGAGGATGATTAAAAAGGAAAGTTTTATCAAAAATTTAAATCTTCTTTTTAACTACAAATAAGGAAAGATATCAAACTTTTCTCTTAATCTTTTGTAGAAAACTATAAAAGGAAAATTTTAAATTTTAAACTCTCTACTAAAACCATGGCTTCCACATAAGAAAGATTTTAAAAATTAAAATCCTTTTATTGTGTTGTGGTCGGCCACCTAAGCTTGGGTTCAAGCTAGGGTTGACGACCTCTTGAAACCAACTTACCTTGGTTTGGCCAGCCCTAGCTTGGGCTCCAAGCTAGGCTTGACCGACCATCTTAAGGTGGATAAGAAGGTGGGTATGGGTGGGTATAACACTTTATAAATAAGAGACTACGACAGGGACTGAGAGGAGGAATTGGTTTTGGTCTCCCGATGAACTTGAGCTTCCCGTGTTCGCCCCGAACATCCAACTCGAGTTCATCAATAATATCTCATTCCACTAAAGAGTTATTATTGAACTACTGCACCAATCTCATATTACTATATGGGTTCTTCTTTATCATGAGTGTGTTAATCTCGCTGTGTTTAATATATCGAATGTCCACTAATTAAATGAGTTACTGACAACTCACTTAATTAATATCTAGCTCCAAAAGTAGTACCACTCAACCTTATCGTCATGTCGGACTAAGTCCACCTGCAGGATTTAAATGACAATCCTTATGAGCTCCTCTTGGGGGACATTATCAACCAAGATTACTAGGACACAGTTTCCTTCTATAATCAACAACACACACTATAAATAATATCATTTCCCAACTTATCGGGCCTCTTGATTTATCGAACTAAATCTCACCCATTGATAAGTCAAAGAAATAAATATTAGATATATGTGCTTGTTATTATAGCAGGATTAAGAGCACACACTTCCATAATAACAAAGGTCTTATTCTTTTATTCAGTGAGTATAAAAAAAACTTACCTTAAATGGTCCTGCTCAATACACTCAAAGTGTACTAGTATAATTTTATAGTTAAGATAAACTAATATCAAATTACACTATGACTATTCCAATGATTTGTTCCTTTTTATCTTAGTCGTGAGCTACTATTTATAATTTATAAATGATTGATAACATGATCTTCTGTGTGTGACACCACACACCATGTTATGTACAATATAAATTAATTGAACAACCACACTTAACTTATAAATGTAGATATTTGATTAATATGATTCCTATTTCTAAGTAAATGGTTATACAAAAAGCTAGACTTTTAATATACATTCCAACATGTCTAATGACTAGTGCATGCAGTGTTGCCACCATGAAGTATGAGATTCAAATCTCGGTAAAGTCGAGGTAAATGTCTCCCTTATGTGCTAGTCACTATTCCAAATACTAGTAGCTGCCCGTAATTTACCTCCTTCGTATTGGCCCTGAGACATATTGGCAGGGGTGCTGGGGGCGAACATATTCACCTTTTGCCACCATGGAAGGGGTAAAATGAGGTACTGAGTTTGAGCCCTCTTAGCAACATATTAATATTGCCCGTGGTACCGTATTCGAGCCCTTTTAGTAACAGTGTGGTACTATGTCTCTCCAAAATATCTCTTCAGGGGTTTATGGAGTATGGGATCGCTCTACGATAAAGCCAGCCACATTAAAAAAGTTTATCCGACATAGTTTTGTCCTATCGGGAGGCGGTGCGGTGGTTAAAGTACGGGGTGTTGTCACATAAAGTCTTGAGCTCAAAACTTGACTATCCGAGAAGGCCTCCTCCCATGTCTTGCCACTTGTATTAATGGCTAGTAGCCACTCGTGATTTACCTCCTCCGTATTGACCTAGGGACGGATTGACGGAGGTGCTTAGGAGTAAACGAATCACCTTTTGCCATATAGAAGGGGTAAAATGAAAAATAATTTTTTTGAGAAAGCTGGAAGGGGTAAAATGGAAAACAAATTTTTGTGAGAAATCTGAAAGTTAGATTTTTTTTTTTTAAAAAAATCGTAATTTTAAATGCTTTGGTCAATCGTCGAAGATTTAATGAGCTTTTTTATGGTTAAAATTATAATATGAAATAAATATAATGGTGCGTTTAGGAGTTTATTCATACAAGGCTATGCCTTGAGAACAAATTAGTATTTATATTGGGCTCAAATTTCATAGATGAGAAGCCCAATTCGTAAAGAAGAGCCGTCGCGAGTTCATCAGGAATCGAAATCGCCGAAAAGAAGGGCCTTGAACCTTGATCCCCTCAGCCTCCTTTTCCTCTTCATCTCCTTCCGATCCTGCTACGAAGGCAGACATGGCGGCGTCTCTCAGGCTACTTCGCCTCGTCCTGGCGCGCTCTGCTTCCCTCTCTCAAACGAGATCATTCGCATCAGATGCCCTCGTAGAGGTGGCGCCCGGCGAGATCGGAATCGTGTCCGGGATCCCAGAAGAGCACCTCCGTCGCCGAGTACGATTTGACTTAGATCTTATTTCTCTCTTTTGTTTCCTAGTTTTTCATTAAATCTTTTGGTCCATATGCTATACGATGAGGAATTTGTGGAGTTGATAGGTGAATGCCGGATTAGCGATTTTGTGGTCAAAATATTGGTTTTTGATATTAGATTTTCTATTTCTTTCCTCCGTCTGTTGTTTTTTTTACAATTTATTCTCAATTTTTGTCTATTAGTACGAGTTCAGAAAAGAAAAATATCTAAAGTTAGGGTTTGTGGTGTTAATTTAGATACATTGTCAATGGTTGTGCTCAGAAGTTTTTGCATTTTCTCTTACATAATGTAAAAGAGAAAGAATACATAATTTCTGTGGACTAAGCCAAACACTTGCTTTTTAATCGGTTAATTATTTGAGTCTCTTTTTCCCAATTGTCTGTAAGCTCTTTATTATTATTTTTATTTTATTTTATTTTCACATGTTGGAATGCTCTTGCTTATAAACCTTTCTGGTTCTACATTGGGATTCTAAAATTCTATCCCACTGTATTTGAGAATTTTCTCAAAGAGAATCTTGAAAATTATTAACATCCTGAGTTTTGCTGCTATTAACATGGTTGTCTGTTCAAAATAGCTTTAGCATATCATGAAGCCTTTTTTTTTCATCATTGGCTGTTTTAAATGTTTATAGCTTCTCACATGCTTCAACCTTTGCGTTTTTTATTTCCTTTTGAGGAGAATTGATTAAATGCCTTTGCAGATCATAATATATTCGCCTGCTCGGACTGCGGGTCAACAAGGTTCTGGAAACGTCGGGAAATGGAAAATCAATTTTGTATCAACGCAAAAGTATGAATATTGTCTACTATGTTTATCAATTGAGAATCTAATTGACACTATTTTAATAGCCTAGGTGGAATGTAAAGTTGGAGAATATAGAATTCTCTAAACATCATATGTTAACAATGTGTCCAGCTTGCTCCAGGAACTGTTGGCGTGTTTAGAAAATGAATACAAACACCTTTTCTCATGGAATATTAGTTAACATAACACTGTTTTTGGTTTCTCAACCTGCAAATTATTTATTTTCAAACAATCATACTTTGGTTCTTTATATGTGTTATTATGATGTGGAATTAAATTTTTTTTAGATTTAATTACCTGTCTTTAAAACATCTACTTCTTGGCCTTTTAAATTTTGCATTCTTAATTCCTTTTTTCTGCCTCTTTTCAATCTCCAAAGGCGATTCGATTGACTAAACCATTGACCAGAATTACTTGACTAGTTACATCATAATTCTGACTTCTTATAATTTATAGATGGGAGAACCCATTGATGGGTTGGACATCAACTGGAGATCCCTATTGCATGGTAGGTGAAGCTGGATTAACTTTTGACAGCGAAGAGGCTGCAAAAGCATTTGCTGTGAGGCATGGATGGGATTATGTGGTATGATTGTTCACTCTCCATTAACATTTTGAAAGATGGTCACTCTTCATTTTTTTGTCAATTCAAATAGTCTGAATGAACACGTCTTGATGATGATGATGATGAAATGAAATTGTAGAAACATTATTGCACAATGCAGTTTGATATTGAACAAATCATGAAATGAAAGTTTGTCTAAGCAGAGTACTCTTGTATTAGATACACCTTTGGTACCCCTGGTTACGTGAAGTATAATGGAACTTAGTGATACCAGTATGGTTTCCTTGTTGTCATTGCATTTCCAATTGATGCATGAAGTCTAATCATTCATTTCCAATTGTGGTCAAGTGGGCTTGCAGTTATGGATATAAACAATGACTATATTTATACTTGTGTGTCATTTCCCTATTAAGTTGAGTTCATGTGAAGGAAAGTGTGCTTCCTGTAGTTCAATGCGATAAACATCATTTATTCTGTGCTTTCATCCTTCACATACCATAATTCACTGCATGTTGAGTTGTTTACAAAGCCCTAGTCTAATTGCATGCATCTTACCTTCTTAAGAATCACCAATTGTGAATGTGCTTGCTTTCTGGATTATTGATTTTAACGTTTGAAATTAATTGTATTGCCTTGAACAACAATAGTTGTGCGGTTGAAGCTGACATTATTGTCGAATGGTTGATTTTTACCAATTCATATTTTGTATGAACTGGCAAGAAAAGTTGGCATTTTTGGCCAATCCAGATCCTCAAAGGTTTGGTGGAATTCATTGTAATCATCAGGACATAACTTGTTGGCGCATCCTTATCATTACAATCTCCAAGATCATTCGGATTGTATAAGATTTTCATTGACTGTAGCTTTAGATTTTTTTTCTAGTACCATTGGAGTTCTTATATTAGTTCTTTACTGTGGTTGGGAAAGTTCTTTGTTATTGGCCATGAATCCCTGGTTGTTTTATTCATTGTTTGGAGAGCTTACGAGTATCAAAACAATGTTCTCCATTACAACAGATACATAAATTGAGCAGATTTTTTCTGCTTCAAGCTACTCTGAAAATTAGAATTCATAGAATTGAGCTCATTTATTTATGTTGTTACATATGGATGTATCTTTGCAATTTATAGCGATTTTAGTAGGGTTATTAATCTATTTAAATATCTGATATTTCTTCATATGTTTAATACAGGTGAGAAAGCGCCACACTCCTCTTTTAAAGGTTTGTTATCCTATTTTAAAGTTTTGTGCCTACATGCTATTCTCTTTTTAGATCACGTTTGGGCTATTTGTGCTAGACTAACTTGTTTCAAAGCACACTATTGTCTTATTGGTTTCTCTAGCCCTTGGCTTTAGCATAGGGCCTCGTTCTAGTAATTCGTATTCGGTTGGAAAATTAACTTCCTTCTTTTCAGCCTCATATTTGGAATCCCTCGCATATCCCTTCCCTAAGTTCATCTGATCCTGAGATAAAGAGTATTTTGCTAGCCTTTTCTCTTCCTGACTTTCTTATCATTTGGCCATGGATATTACTATGCTACTAGTTAATGGAAAGGGTAACTATAATTGTTTTATTTTTGTCATTGATTGGTACACATGCAATAATAAAATAATATAAAATTTATTTAAATATAAATGATGGTATAATAGGGATAGAACTCAAAGACATAGAAGGATCTTATCTCATCTTTTGGGATAAAACTTAATTGTTATTGTTGTATTGGTATATATACTTTCAAATGCTATTAAATGAAATGCACTTTTGTTTCGTAAATTTCTATTCTTAAGCTTTTTCCTTGTTTGTACAACTTGATGAGTAGTTGAATTCCAAGTTTGAGCTGATCTCTCAAATCTGTCATTGTGATTTTGTGTCCTTGTGCAGCCCAAAGCCTATGCAGACAATTTCAAGTGGAAGGGTCCACCCAAAACTGAGAAAGCCTAGGTGAATCGTGTCGTCCAACATGTAGCCTTTCCGAGTTCACCATTTGTATCCCAGAGCATGATGATATAAATCGATGTCGTTCTTGAGAATAAATAACAACTAGAAACCTTTTTGCGTTTTGCATCTACTTTTTGGATGCTATCTTAAACTTGTGTTATGCCACAAGAAATGAAAAGCTCCGATGTCAACTTTTCATGTTGCAAACATAAAGACATGCATTTTTTATATTTATTTTTTTCTTTGTGTTTCGATCAAAATTTAGTGTGAAGAATTGGAGCAATTGTTTGTAGTCTTTAATTAAAATTATTTCATGTCGGTCACTGGCAGGAGCTCGGGAAGGAAATTATTGTGAAAAGGATGAAACCCCTATTTAATTTGATTTCCGATGGATAAAAAAATTCAAAAAAAAATCTCTACAAATGGACTAATTAAGTATAGAAGGATTCTATCTTATTTTTGTGAGGTTAATAGAAAAGGAAAGATAATTTTGGAATGACTTGTTTAATCATGTGGCAATATCATCTATTACGGCAAATTAAATACATATAAAGTCTATGACTTGTTTAATCATGAGACAAAAGGCGATTCGCTCGTCTCAACGTTCCCGTCAATCCGTTTTTAGACCAACATGGAGAAGATAAATCACGAATGACTATTAGTCATTAGTACAAATGGTCAAAACATGAGGAGGTTAATAAAACTAAAACTATGACTTGTTTAATCATAGACTTTATATGTATTTAATTTGCCATAATAGATGATATTAATTTTCAATGTGTAATGTATCACTGATCTCTATACAAAATGCCACTTTGTTGGGCGAACTAGTTCCATATTGTCTCGGGTGAGAATTATCACCTTCTTTACTGCAATATATATTTAATTTAATTATAATATATGTATCTTAAGCTACTTATAACAGGTATTTTACAAGTATTTGAATTAAATAAAAAAATAACACTTGTTAATACATCCTCATCAATTATGTAAGTTCAAAGAAATAACACGAGATTTTTTCTCTTTCCCATCAATTTCTTTTTTTATTTCTCATAGATTTTTTCTTTCAATTTATTCTCCTTAACGAAACAAAATCTTCAAAAGTCTATAGTATTTAAAGTTATTGGTCTTACCCCCTGACGAACTGACTGAGTTCCTTTGACCAGTTATTATGCAAGATGCATGAGAAATTAGATAAGTGTACTTGTAACGAGCAAATTATTTTTCCCACCACAACTATGCCGATTCATCGGGAAGAACTGGAAATTTAAGATTGTTTATAAAATAGTCTAAAAAAAAAAAAAATCTGTGCGTGGGATTCAATGTCCATTATGTTTCTACTGAAAAATAACTGTCTAGAACTAAGCAAGAACAGGATAAGCTCAAAATTTAAACCCAAAAAAATAGATAGGCTAGAAAAATATTTTATATAAAAGTCATTCTGGAGCAGTTGTGTTTTCTGCCATATTAGTGTTCGATTCAACCCGGTTTAAGGTCTCTCTCATTTGCATGCATATGGAAACTAACACTGCCGTACCTTAATTAGCGTTTTATAATTCATAATGATCACTTCATACATAATCACTACTGCCATACCTGTGAAGATCAAAATTGTCCAGAAGCATTGGCATTTGGTAATTTGCTGGCTTGATTCAATTGCCTTGTGGTGCAGTTTAACATGGGCTTCCACGGCTTTTTGAGTGCTAGGGCGAATAATTAACAGCATGATTATTATTCAAAATGAGTATGAAAAGTGAACGCAGAGCATTGATGTTAGAAAAATTCAGGCGGAGAATTGTTCAACTTTGGAAGAACACCCAATTAAATCAAATAGGCGAGGAAAGAACTGGGTAGGATATCATTTCTTCATTCATCATCACTGCCTGAAGCTTCAGTGCTCGACTCTTCTTTCTTATTGGCGGCACCATTTGCCTTCTTTCCTTTCTTATCTTTCTCATCATCCAAGTCATCACTGTACTCACTCTCATAATCGTCGTACTCTTCTTCCTCCTCTTCTTCCTCTTCTTCAATCCCTTCATCTGCTGTTGGTCCTTCCTCCACAATGTGGCCCCGTGTACCTGCTCGATTTCGCTTCAGGATTTTCAATTTTATACTAGTCTTTCTATCACATCCCAGCCATGTATCAGACAAACAGAAACAGGTCAGATTGTAGCTTCCTTCAGGAGGGGCCTGAAATTTGCCCATCACAAGTCTAGACCCACTCTTGACCTTCACAACAGCTTCTTTCACTGCAGCATTGATTTCCTTCACACTCGCACCAAGACTCTCTCTTGTTTCTTGAATTGCTTTTGATGCCCCGGCAATAGCAGCAGCCTCATCCATGAAGCTCACCTTCTGTGATATCCAAACATCGTTTCCAACTGGATCAGCGAGCAACAACCAAAAGTTCTCCTCCTTGTGAAATGGGTAATAGGGAGCATGCGGAAGGGCACCTATCAGGCCATTAGCACGCTTAAGAGTTACCCAAGCATACATTGTAACAATGTCTCCCTCTTGTATGCCTTCTTCCCCTTCAGTCTCACAAGTAATGTCCACTTCAATTGATGGAATCATTTCAAGCACATACTCAACATCGCGTGCTTCAATATCAGAAAGTCCAGCAATCTGAGTCAGCAACTCCACGCGATCATTAATAGTCATGTCTTGTAGTTCTTGGAATGTCCGCACTTTCTGCAAACCATGTTCAAATTTAAAACCTTTAATGTACAATACAGTGCAGCAAAGGCAAGAATTTTCTTTACGAATGCATAACAGAAGAGTTTGCAAAACCTTAAAGCCTGACAAATAGTAGAATCAAGCACTCCAAGAGTAATCAGACACCAAAAGTAGAAGATAGCCGTGCACCAAACAGAGTTCTGTTTACTAGGTGAGCCTAGCATTCCTGTAGTTCTAAAAACGTAATTCATTGAGCCATAATAATGGTATTAGGAAGCTAAGTTAATAAGCATCAGGCGAGTGCTTAAATTAATGTTTGAGGAAAAGGGTGAAACAAACATTTGTTCAGAAGATTATTTTACCAAAACTAATTGTATCCCAGAATTATCCAAGCTAGTAAACTGCAACAAAGACGATTAACCTAAACTTCTGATGGTTGAAGCTGACACCTAATCTAGGGGGCTTCATATGTTGAGAATTTTTTCAAGGTTTATCAACTAGCTAAGCAGACACTCAATTTTCCATAAAAAACACAATAATTCTGAACATAGGTGGTTCAGGCTAAGCAAAAACTTTTGAGTTTTCTCAAGGGCCGACACTAGGGGGGCCGCTAAGGTAGCGGATCTACCTTTTTTTTTTGAGTTTTCTCAAGAGTTAGGAATTATCCACGTGTTGCAAGCACTGAGAAGGCCTGAACAAATCCACATCTTTTACCCAAGACCTATGAGTTCCCTCGAGCTGGGAATTATCCACGTTGGCAAGCACTAGGAAGGCCTGGACAAATCCTAATTTTTTACCTAATTTTTTTATAGATGACTTATGAAGCACTACCATTTACCCAGTATGCTTTTTTTGGTTTCAGGTAAACTAGAAATGTCGGAGAAAAGTATAGAATTATCAATGTACTTGTAAAGCATTGAGAACAAGGTTTTAAATTGTGATTTTGGTACCAATATTGGCCCCAGCCCGAAATAATAATTCCAATGTTGACTAATATCATTCATCATACTCACTTGACTCTCCAATCAACAACATCTCAATTCAGTTAAACATGATGCTAACCTATATAATTTGCTTCAACAAGTTTATAACTTTACACTATCAGCATTTCATTCTATTTTAACCTACCAAATTGCCACAATCCTCTAGCATAGTGTTTGCTAAGCTCATCAGACTTTCCGAAGGAAGTCTCAAATCTCAAACATGTCAAAATTGATTTTGTTGAAACTGAACAAAGATTACCAATGAAAAGCATATCTTAATTAATTTGATAATATTGTCAATAAACTTTTATTTTTTGATTTGCAACTTAAGGATGCGACCTCTTCAGTTTAAGACATTGGTTTAAACAAATTACTTGAAATTTTTTTTCATTGTGATGTTTTATCTTCAAAGAGATTAGTATTGAAATTTGAAATGAGTAACTACAGTCATGTTAGTTACACGAATTTGCAAATTATGGCAAGGAGCTGATTTGACAAAGTAATTTAATTAGTGAAATCAATTTAATTGAAGAGAAGGAAACAATATTATCATATCATTTAAATATCATTCCATGATTAGTATCATGCGACAATGGGGCAAAAAGACACCATATACCAACACAGTGAAGAAAAGACAATTATTTGTTTCAAAAACCATTATTCACTAACATACAAAATTACCTTTCGGGCAATTTTTTTGACAGTAGATTCACTAAAATATGGAAGTTGCAAAAATGGTGCAAGGCCTTCAGGGTAGCCCCCAGTTGCTTTCCTTGCGCTTAGAGGCACAGCCTGTTTAAACGTATAAAAACATATTAGGAAGATAACAGAGTAAAGCAAATCAAGGAGTTGCCAGCACATATGATTTTTTAACAATAAAAGCTGATTTAAGTATTACAATGATAAAAGTAGCATACAAAACTTTAATAAAACACATTAGAAACTTTAATAAAACTTCAATAAAGAATTTGTTCTTCTTACAGAACAAGTAAATAAGGCAAGACAAAAAGTCCAATCAAACTGAAAATAATTAAACACATTAGAAAACTACATTAGAAAACTTTTAACAAGAATAACTACACCATCAAGGTAAACATGATCGTGAGACTAAAAATTAGAGTTTGACACTAACAGCTGCATGCAATGACCAATTTACTTAAATTTATTTAAGATGCTGACTCTTTTCTTCCATTACGACCTCATGTGAGATTCTCCTTTATATATAATGTTTTTATTTTTCAAAAATATACACACAATGCACGCAAATATTATGTGAAGATACACAATTGAAATTTCAAGTTTTTATCAAGTTCGAAATTACCCAGTATCGTGAGATTATGACTACAATAGAATAAATCAACAATACTACCTACGCACCTGGATGATACATTGAGAAAGCTCAACAATTCCAGTCGCTGGCCTCAGCCATCCATGTCCATGAGGGCTACGTGGCATTACAGCAATCTGCACATACGAAGAATGCATTATAACACTTGAATGTCTTTTTTGCATAGTGATCTTACGATATAAATCAGAAAAATGCATTTAAAACTATTTGAAGTATGTCAAAGAAAAATCATGCACGAGTTGTCACAAATATTGGAAGCACCCAAGTGCTGTTTTGATAATACTTTTTTTCAGAAAATAAATTTCATTTTACTCAAGAAACATATAAATGTTTATATTCCTGCATACTAAAGAGTACTTGTCATAGTATAGCAGCATTGCAATTATCAATAGGATTGACAAAAAAGGGAAGAAAATATTTGTGCATAAATAATTTTTTTGAATCACTAACTTAATAACCTAATAATAAGCAGAAAATAATGTTATAATGTTCAGCACAGTTCGTTCCACATCCCTTTACATGTCAGATATTGACTTAGATCTTGGGCATGACCTGGCATAAGCAAGGGCATGGTATGAAATTTATAAAATGTTGAAGCACAGGTCTTTATTCTGGTGGACATCCGTCTTTACTGCTAACAGGCTCTTGCCAACGATTCAAGGCTACCAAAGGCAGGTTTGCATGCCACATTATTGTCATAAATTCATCACATTATTCTCATAAATGTAGATCACAAAAAAAAAATTATTTAAGTGCAATTAAGTTAAAGCAATGTTTGTAGAAAAAACTACTCAAAGTTAACAGCCAGCCTCCCTTATTTAAACTGAAGGGAAAAAAAGAAAGAATAAAAATCTATACAAAATGAAATAAACTCATAAGTAAAATACACAAGCATGTTAAAAATTCAGGTAACTAATCAAGCAAATCCTCCTAAAACATGAACACTTGTTCATAATTGAAAGATTTATCACCTTCACCAGCTCTTCAAGGAGACGAGGTGCAAGTTCTAGCATTCGTCTGTAATCATTCAGTAGTGACGAAGATAGCATGGTTGATTCACGAGTCAAGTGAGCTTGTATCAGTAATTCCATCTGAAATTAATGAAGGCAACCAAATATATATCCACATCATGTGCAAAAGGGGTACCACCTATATAAAAGACTATTGGAATATAAACAAATTTTGTATCTCCAATAACAGAAAAGATTTGATTTATATTGACAAGGATGCTTGACCTAGTAAAGAAAAACTATTCTATACCATGTATGACGTTAAAGGCATCAAAGGTAATAAGCACATGTTTATAAACTACCTTAACCAGGGATGGATGTTGCTTCCAAAACTTTGCTTGCTCAGTCTTGATGTTTTTAAGGTCAAGATTCAATTCACTTCTAACAGCAAGAAACAGTTTCTGAAGGGGTTCATCATCACTTCTGCGAACTGGAATTTCCAAATACTCAGCGGCTTTGATGAAGACATCCATAACCTTGCTGTATATCCATGAGAGTCAGCTAACAAAAATGCTAGTAAAATAGAAAACAAGTAGCATGTATGCCAAATGCTGGAATTCCAAAACCGACACAAGTGAACATTGAAGAATGAAAAATGAATAGTTATTGAATAATTATAAAAACCTTCAATTCACTCCTTTTCAGAATTTATATGATGTTAAGTCTGCTAGTAAAGAAGATGGTAATAAGTCCCACAGCTTGATGATTCGGATATGTTGATTTGGAAACCATCTGTGGATGGAAGGTTTTCGCTGAAATCAGTTTGGAACCAGGTGAGACAGGGACATCATTCTGAGGGTATTTGGGTGGCTATGTGGAGCAAAATGTTAATTCCAAATATAGCAGTATTCACATGGAGGTTCCTAAACAAGACTGCCCGTGGATGAAGTGCTGCAGAGAAGAGGTGTGTACCTAGCATCCAAGTGCCAATGCTGTGCTGAGATAGAAACATGGTCTCATTTGTTTTTGGATGGTGTAGTTTCTAACGAGGTTTGGGAATACTTTGCTCAAGTTTTCTGTATGAGCAGATGTTGGTTATTAGAGAGCTGGAAGGTTGGTAGTGAATGGTCTTCGGGACAAGGGAAGTGATTCCTTTTCTAATCATATGGTTTTTGTGGGGTGCAAGAAATGATGCTAAACATCGAGAGGTGAAACCAGTAGGTCAGAAAATTATTAGAAAGGTGGTGCATTACCTATTTTCTGGAATGGCTGCAGGAATTATAAAGGATAAGAATTGGAGAGGCTGTGGTATGGCAGCTAAGATGATGGGGATACAGGTGAAAATTATGATCAGTAATATCATTGATGTGGTGTATTGGAGAAAGCCAAAATGGGGATTTAAACTAAATACAGATGGATGTGCAAGAGGAAACCCAGGGTTATCTTCTTATGGAGCTATTGTTAGAGATCATGAAGGTAAGGTGGTGAAGGCTAGACATAGACTGATAGGAAGGGGCTCAAATTTAAGGGCTGAATTGTTTGGGATTTTAAAAGGTTTGGATCTTTGTATTGTGAATAACTACTTTCCAGTATGGCTAGAATATGATTTGATGGTGGCGCTGAAAATAATTCAAGCTACATATTTTGGTTGGGAAATTAGAAATTTGGTAATTAAAATCAAAGTTTACATCAGGAAATATCAAATTATGTGGTCATATGTATACAGGGAGGCCAACGCGGCGGCGGATTACTTGGCGAATCAGGCATTCATGTACCCGATGGAGAGAATTTTGGATTCTCATGAGATAGATAGACTCCTTTTTGGTATTTGTAGAGTAGACAGATTGGGTTTGCCTTACCTGAGAGTTACATGTAAAGATGGATAGTTTCTTTGTAGGCTACACTAGGAGGTCTTCCCCCTTTCTAGTATAGCCAACTTTTTGTTGGGTGGTGTTTGGACTGTTTAAGTGGAGCTGATGTAATTCTATTGGTGTATTGGTATCTATTCTGGTGAAAGCTTCCGGATGGAGAGTGTTGGTTGATGATAGGAGCATATCCTTTGGTTTTGTGTTGGAGTTTGACGCTGTGGAAAGTGTATGGGAGAATGCTGTTTGCTGAATCTGAATTTGGCGCTGTGGATTTCGGGTGGATGTCTGTTGCTATGGATTTTTGTGCGGGAGTTGATGGTGCTGTGGTGTAAGTTTAAGCCTGATGCGAGATGGTGTGGAAAATTTGTGAAGAGTTATTTTGCTAATGAGGATTCTCCTGGTGTTGTGTGCTGCATGAGACTGATGGATTTTAAATAGCTTGTAACTTCTGTTTGGATGCCATGATGTGTTTCAAATGCAGAGTTCAGTGTCTATTGGGAGTAACAAGTCTTCAAAGAAATGGCTGATTAGTATAGTCTTTTTCTTTTGTGAGCTTGGTATGTAAGTATAGTGAAGAGTTGTTTTGTTTTGAATTTTCTTGTAAATCTTTGGAGTCCTTGTAATTTGTAGTATGAGGATAGGTTTAACCCTCCTCATACTATGATTCTCTTTTCATATATGAAATTTTCTTTGATAAAAAAAAAAAAGAGATGGTAATAAGTCTTCATTTTGCTGAATTAGTGAAATCAAAATCAAACTACATTATAGGTGCTCATTTTTATTTTCAATTATTTTGTATTTCTTGTGAAGCCAGTCTGTGATTCTGTAAACTGGCATTTAGTCTTTATTTTGTTTTTGTAGTTAAATCAGCTAATGTATAATTCAAAATATTTGGCAATATATATGAAAGAATTTTTCCAAAAAATAGCAGTTGAATATCGTTCTTACTGTATTCAGGACAGTTACGAAGAATATTTCACCTTGCACTCTTGGGCCAGGTTAGTCCATTTGAAAAAGATGAAATTAAGCCTATATTTTTTGTTTCATTTGCATTTCTCGACAAGTTTCTGATTAATCTGAGCCAGAAGATAATTAGAGAAAAACCAATGTGCATAAATGACCAAATCTGGAGCCTGGATGGACAGTTAACTAAGAATAATTTGTCTTACAATTTTGGGTAAGGAAAGTCAGTTACTAACACTTATTAAATAGATACATTTGTTAACTCATAAATCTTGGTTATATTTGGAAGATTAATTGATCCAAAATCACTGCCAGAACAATCTTCTTGCCTTCATTACTCTGGATAGCCAGTTTAAGAAATGATAATTTGAGTTAAATTTTTGGGTCAATCTCCTTCAGACTAATCTTTACCCCTAGTACCTTCTTTTTATCAGCCATAGCAACAACTTTTTTTTTTAAAAAAATAATAATAAATAATTAACTGATTAAAAGGAGATTGTGAATGTTGAATTGGGAATCTATCAAAATCTACTAGCAAAAAAACTCTACCACGTAGTTCACTTCAACTAGTGCATGTGTCTGACAACAGCAAGATCCTTAATGGAGAGTAGACTTATGCCATCGTTCCTACAGAAGCAGGACCTGAGGAAACAAGGGCAGTGAGAAAGGTGGGGAAATTAGAAGGAAAGACACGCAGAGAAAACATTCCTGCCCTTTCTTTCATTTTCCATTTTGGCTCTGCCTATGTTGGGAAAAAACACATCAACAGACTGCAATTATATTTATTTATTTTTTAAACGATAACTTCATTATATTTTATCTTTTCAATATTTTTATTATTAAATTTTTTGAAAAAAATAATAAATCGATAATTCTTTACTCTGGCCCATACCAAAAAATGCTGGGGAAAAAGTTATATTTCTTCCCCCTCAAGGAAATAACCCAAAGGAATCACTCTATCACTTCTCTTCTACCCTATTTCTGTCTTTTTTTTATCTACTCCACTTTCTGGCATCCTGCTATAAGAAACACAGTCTTAATGATCGTGGTGAGTGCTAACTAGAACTATCCAACAGAAGATGATAACATAGAGATCTCTTTTTTTTATTCAATTAAACAAACTGAAATCATGTCATCATCACTCTGTTAATGGCTCGTTTTTCCTCAAGGCTACAGAAACTATCAAATAGAAGAAATTTAAGTGGAAAAAAGTTTTCTGTCTGTATGCTGTGTTTCAAAGTTCATGAAATATTTCTAATACATTTATGTTGAAGTGCCAAACTTATCTTGATTTGGCAATATTATATGCAAGAAGGATGCAACAACCTGGAACAATTGTTGAAAACCTATTCCATCCTAAACATAAATCTACCTGATCACACAAATTTGATAAGGTTCTGTGGTGGAAATCTGTGTTATAACCATTCTGGCCCAAGAAAAGTATGGACTTTTGTGCATGAATAAATATTTCCCGATAGAACGTTTATATAATTATATTTATCAAATCAGCTTGGTCTGATCTACTTCAATCTCATCATCCAGCTATAGTAGATTACTTGAGATCAGTTAAATTGATCCTTTACTCCTCCATTGAATTTGTGAAAGGATAAATTGATGGCGCATTCAGATCTTTTCAATCATTTAATTTAACTAGTAATTTTTACATCACTCTACCCTCTATGCCTTCAACCAAAGGTTTAAAATTTTTATCCATGCCGAGGTTTCGGTCCCAGACCAGAACAATACGGCTTCGGTATTGTATCGTGCCGTGCCAATACGGTTTCGGTATTTTTTTATTTATATATAATAATTATTAGATAAATATATTTATTGTGTATAATTTAAAATAAGTTGTATATTGATTTTATATATGTTCTCTATTATTAAACAACTTAATATTGTTAGAAAAAATAATTAAATATAATTTTCTGTAAAGAAAAATGATCTATCAATAATTCGAATTAAAATTAATACATTATAATATGTTAAGTTGCTAATACTAAAAGGAGTGAGTGAAAACATTGATTCTTGTAATATTTTGCTTAGGTATAGTTCTCCAATACCCAGATTAAATAATCATAATTATATAAATTAATACAAAGATATTATTTTATATATAATAATTATATAAATTAACTATTTATTCATTTAATTAATTATTAATTTAAATAATATATATTTAAAATAATAAAAAAAAATTAAAATATCAATTTAAAACTTAAAAACAATTTCAAAATATCATTTAATAAAATTTTTATTTTTTAAAAAAAATTAAATATATTTTTTATATTCTATTGAGATAATTTAAGTAGGGTTTATGAAAACTTCTTTAAAATATCACACTTAAGTGAGAATTGTTTAAATTATATTAATTTTGCACAATGCCCGTGGCACACGCCAGCAATGCGTGCCTGCGACGAGCCCCACATGCCTCTGCCGACACCGGAAGCGTATGACGACGCTTCCAGCGCACCTCAGGTGCTCGTGATGCTTCAGGGGCTGGCGACGCCTCCGGTGGCATCGGAGTGTTGGATCGAGAAGCGCTAGAGGGGGAAGGGGGGTGAATAGCGCTCGAGGCTATTTCGTTCGATTCGTAAAATACTCGAGTAAAAACGCAGCGGAATAAACAGAGAACAAGCACACAGAGACAGGAGGATTTACTTCGTTCGGAGCCTTGATCGACTCCTACTCGAAGGCCCGCGATCCTTGATCGCTTTCCGTGGGCAACAACTATAAGCTCGTATAATTATTACAAACTAATTACAAATGTAACTGTAATTAAAGTTATACCGACAACAATGGTAGAAAGATCTGAGCTCCGGGTCGTCGGAATGTTGCAGCAGCACTTCGGAAGCAATACTTGAGCAGAACACAGCACGAGGAAGCTTTTTATTTCATTGTTCTTTGCTGCTGCTCGAATCCCTCTTATAAAGGATGTTCAAGGCGCCTTAAACCCCTCCAAGGCGCCTCCAGGCTGGCCGCATCACCCGCGTGGATCAGAACCGACCTGGTCGAATTCTATCCTGTTCAAGGCGCCTCCAACCTCTCCAAGGCGCCTTCATCAACTTGTTCAAGGCGCCTTAAGCCTATCCAAGGCGCCTTGAAGCTTGCTTCGCAGCCAGCTCAGGTTTTGCACCCGAGGCGCCTCCAAGCTCCATGGAGGCGCCTCGGACACTGTTCATCCGAGGTTAATCTTTGTACTTTGGTCCCTACAAGATACATTAATCCCAAATATACCCTGCAACACAAAGTTAGCACATAAAGCATAATATAAATGATAATGACAGTCTCCGAACTGTCCGAGTCTGACTTCGGGTTTCCAACCGGAAACCCTAGGTCGACCCGACGCCTACTGTTCCCTCTGCGGGGAACGCGTCCTCACCTACTCCACTCAGGAGATTTACCTGATGTCAGTCTGGTCCTCCAGACCGACTGGACTTTCCGCCTAGGGTTACCATCCCCTAGGACCTAGGGTTACCGCCCCCTAGGACCTAAGGTTGCCCCCCCCTAGGACCTAAGGTTACCCCCCCTTAGGATTTTCCTTCACCTAGGGTTACCGCCCCCTAGGACCTAAGGTTACCCCCCCTTAGGATTTTCCCCTGCCTAACCGCAGTTAGGACTTTCCTGAAACCTTATTTAACCACGTTAGATAACAAGGAATCTTAACTTTGAATCCCTTTGCCATTATCAAAACTGAGGTTCGATCGTCGGATGCTTACTGCACCAACAATCTCTCTTTTTTTGATTATGGCAACCGAAATTCAAAGTTAAGTAAAAATGCAATAAAGATACGCATAAATAAGCACAGGCATAAATAAAGCATAGGCACATTCACAACAAAATTTTCGTTTTAATTTTCTTTGAATTTTAATTTATAATTTTCTTTGAATTTCTTCCTACTCTCCCCCTTTGCCATATATCAAAATACCCAAGAGAGTGAAGAAAATGTAGGTTTTAGCTTAACTTTCAAAGATAATTTTCAATCTTATTTTTCCAAGAGAAAAATAGAGGGTTAAGCATACTTTTGATAAACACTCATTTTTTCTTGTAAGACTTTTAGATAGGTGAAATCATAATTTTGAAAGCAAAATTATTCCTTTAGTTTGAGAGATACTTTTAGCTGAGATAAAGTTATTTTGTCTTTAAACAGTAACTTAGCAAATTTTTGTGATTTCAAAAAGATTTAGTTTTTCAAAAATAACTGTTTTGATGAAATTTTGAGAATGTTTTGGAAAATACTTAGCATTTTCAGCAGAACTTAGCATTTGAAAACAATTGCTTTAAGAGACACTTAGCTAAATATTTTTTTTTTAACACTTTAAAAAGTACTTAGCTAAATGTTTTTTGAAAAAAAAATATTTAGCTAAATTTGAAAATACTTAGCTATGTTTTCAGCTTAATAATGATTGAGTTGAGAAAATATCTTGCCAAGTAGCTAAGTTTAGAAAATAATTTAACTAAGTTTAGTTAGAGAAAACTTAATTAAGTACTTAGCTTTGAAAACATTTAGCTTATAGAGGAGTTATAATTTAAAAGTCAGGTCATAAATAATTTTAAATTTAAAGCTAAGTTAAAAATAGCTTGAATTTTCGAAGATATGCCAAAAATAGTTTTTAATTTTGAGGTCAAGTCAAAAAATTTTTTAAAGAAAAACTAATTTTAAAACCGACTCAAAATCACTCCCCCTTAATTAATGCCTTAATAAATTTTTGAGTTCAGGAGTTCAAGCATGAGAGGTTAAAAAATTATTTTCCTAATTTTCCATCTCACTCATTCTAGATTAACAAGCATGTTTAGCATATGAGTGAGTGTGAGATGGAGTTTACTTTAATTTACAACATTGAAAATATCAGTTAGAATTCCAAATAAGTGCCCATTATTTTGAAGATTAAAAATTAATTGAGTTTAGAATTTCAAAGAAATCAATAACTTCTGAAAAGGGTTTTGAAATTAATTTTTCAGAGGATATTTCAAATGATTTTTCAAATAATTTTTTAAGTAGTTTTGAAATAATTTTGAAATTAATTTTTCAAGGGATTTTTCAAATGATTTTTCAAATGATTTTGAAATGATCATTTTTTAAATGATTTTACAAATAACTTTTGAAATTAAGTTTTAAAAGATTTTTAAAATTATTTTTAAAAGATTCTTCAAATAATTAAATTTTAAAAGATTTTTAAAATAATTTTTCAAAGATTTTTCTAATAATTTTAAAAGAATTTTGAAATTAAGTTTTAAAGATTTTGAAATGATTTTGAAAAGATTTTTCAAATAAATTTTAAAAGAATTTTGAAATTAAGTTTTAAAGATTTTGAAAAGATTTTTCAAATAATTTTGAAATGAAGTTTTAAAAGATTTTGAAATGATTTTGAAAAGATTTTTCAAATAATTTTGAAATGAAGTTTTAAAAGATTTTGAAATGATTTTGAAAAGATTTTTCAAATAAATTTTAAAAGAATTTTGAAATTAAGTTTTAAAGATTTTGAAATGATTTTGAAATGATTTTTAATAATTTTGAAATTGATTTTGAAAAGATTTTTAATAATTTTGAAATTAATTTTTAAAATAATTTTGAAATTAAGTTTTAAATGATTTTGAAATTATGTTTTGAAAAGATTCTAAAAATAAGTTTTGAAAAGATTTTTAAAATGATTTTGAAATTATGTTTAAGTCAATTTTAATTACTTAGTCATCTCACCCGATCTAAATTTTCAATCAGGGAACCCTATAATTGTTGTGAGATGAATTATGATTGAATTTTAGGGTTTGGTTTAAGTTTGTGTTAGATTCAGGTTTAGCTTTGGGTTCAACAAGTAAGCATTCTTTGGATAAACTTCTAAACTATGGTGAGTCACAAGGAACTCATTAAAGTAATCATGCCTTCGAGGTTTTCCAAATAGTCCTACCCATTGAACTTAATACTAAACCTTGGTCTAACTAGTTAGGATCCATTTAAGGGTAGCTTCGGTCAGTTCCATTTGGCCAAATGCACCAGGTCGAAGCCATATCTTCCTAGACATGCGATGCCCAAGCTTCCCTAACGTACTATCATCCAAAAACTTCACCAGTACCGTGGGTCAAGTTAAACCTAGCCCATTTCTAACCTTAATTACCCTGCCGGGTAGTCTACTCTTGTTTACCCATTTCGGGTAGATTAAGTTCGGAGGTGCCAGCTATTTTGGAGCCTTCCTTTGGATTTTAATTTGATTTTGATTTAATTTAATTCGAATTTAACTTGATTTTAATTTAATTTGAATTTTAAGTTTATTTAATTTGATTTGCTTTTTAGCTTGTTTCATAGTGTTTAAGTTTTACTTTAGACTTGTAACCCAAGTCTAGATTTCGTGATCTGACTAAATTATTAACAATCTTCTCTAATTTATCAATTTTATCTTTTAAAATATTATTTTGTATTTCTAATTTTCTAAGAGTTAATTTCTTATTTTTATTTGAATTAATTTTATTCATTACATTATTAGCATGCATATCTAATTTTGAAGAGAAATCTATACTAGAGCAAGCAAGATTAGTTAAACTAGTGCAATCATGTGTTGCAAAAACTGGATTTTCATATACTAACCTTGATTTCTCCCTTTGGATTCTTGGGTCTTCTTTCTGGGCATTGTCTTTTGCAGTGACCCATTAGTTTGCATTTGGAGCATTTGATGTATTTCTTCCCTCTCCTGATCATTTTCTCCTTCTCCTCCGATTGTGCCGGTCGAGTCTTACGAGTGGGGCATTCGTTTCTATAGTGCCCTCTCTCCCTACACTTAAAACAGATTATGAGAGATTTACAATTTGAACTTACAATTTTACCTTTTAGATCCATGATAGGATCCTCCCCCTTGACTGTTGTCATTTCAAATTCTGACTCAGATTCAGATATCTCATCTTTGGCCATCAGTGCTATGATATCGGTTTGCTCTGATTCTTCTGAGTCTGGTTCAGAGGTTGACTCTGAGGATTCAATTTCAAATTCGGACTCAGGTTCTATTCGATCTTCTAACTCTGAAAGGATCTCATAAAGCTTGAGCACTTTCTCCCAAAGCTCCTTAGCATTGTTGAACTTTCCAACTTGATCAAGAGCTGAATTTGTTAGTCCGCATAGAAGAATGTAAGTTGCTTTTGCATTTGCCTCGAATGTCCTTATTGTTTGTGCATCTCACTTGTCACAGGTGATGAGTACACCTTCTTTGGTGGGGAGAGTGAATCCAATATGGACTATGGTCCATATTTCTACTTCGGTCTTTAATTGATGCTCCACTTGGTCTTTTCAGTATCTGAAGTTCTCGTCAGACAGCAATGGTAGGCATGTGGAGTTGTACCCATCTTCGTAGGCCATTAGAAGGAATCTCGTAAAACAAACACAATAAAACTTGTTCCAAGACTTAGTCTTGGATTAGTAGTGCGGGAGAGGGATAGAAATAGAAATTTACGAGTTTCGAAAAAAATAATAAAATATTATTAAAAAATATTTAAAAAATATTATTTCAAATTTTGCCAAATTCAATATTTTATCAATACTAATAAACCGTGAAAGGATGAAAATGAATTTTTCGAAAATAATTTTGGAGGGAAAAAACGAAAGGCGTAAGGTTTTATTTTTAACCTATACAAACAACAAAGCCACGAAAAATGCTTGAATGGTGGTTGCACCAGTTCAAAGCGACCCCGCTCTGATACCAATTGTTGGATCGAGAAGCGCTAGAGGGGGGGTGAATAGCGCTCGCGGCTATTTCGTTCGATTCGTAAAACACTCGAGTAAAAACGCAGCGGAATAAACAGAGAATAAGCACATAGAGACAGGAGGATTTACTTCGTTCGGAGCCTTGATCGACTCCTACTCGAAGGCCCGCGATCCTTGATCGCTTTCCGTGGGCAACAACTATAAGCTCGTATAATTATTACAAACTAATTACAAATGTAACTGTAATTAAAGTTATACCGACAACAATGGTAGAAAGATCTGAGCTCCGGGTCGTCGGAATGTTGCAGCAGCACTTCGGAAGCAATACTTGAGCAGAACACAGCACGAGGAAGCTTTTTTTTTTTCATTTTCTCTTGCTGCTGCTCGAACCCCTCTTATAAGGGGTGTTCAAGGTGCCTTAAACCCCTCCAAGGCACCTCCAGACTGGCTGCATCACCCGCGTGGATCAGAACTGACCTGGTCGAATTCTATCCTGTTCAAGGCGCCTCCAACCTCTCCAGGGCGCCTTCATCACTTTTGTTCAAGGCGCCTTCAGCCTATCCAAGGCGCCTTACAGCTTGCTTCGTAGCCAGCTCAGGTTTTGCACCCAAGGCACCTCCAAGCTCCATGGAGGCGCCTCGGATACTGTTCATCCGAGGTTAATCTTTGTACTTTGGTCCCTACAAGATACATTAATCCCAAATATACCCTGCAACACAAAGTTAGCACATAAAGCATAATATAAATGATAATGACAGTCTCCGGACTGTCCGAGTCTGACTTCGGGATTCCAACCGGAAACCCTAGGTCGACCCGACGCCTACTGTTCCCTCTGCGGGGAACGCGTCCTCACCTACTCCACTCAGGAGATTTATCTGATGTCAGTCCGGTCCTCCAGACCAACTGGACTTTCCGCCTATAGTTACCACCCCCTAAGACCTAGGGTTACCGCCCCCTAGGGTTTTTCTCCACCTAGGGTTACCGCCCCCTAGGACCTAAGGTTGCCGCCCCTTAGGGTTTTCCTCCACCTAGGGTTACCGCCCCCTAGGACCTAAGGTTGCCCCCCCTTAGGATTTTCCTTCACCTAGGGTTACCGCCCCCTAGGACCTAAGGTTACCCCCCTTAGGATTTTCCTTCACCTAGAGTTACCACCCCCTAGGACCTAAGGTTACCCCCCCTTAGGATTTTCCTTTACCTAGGATTACCCCCCCCCCCCCTAGGACCTAAGGTTACCCCCCCTTAGGATTTTCCCCTGCCAAACCGCAGTTAGGACTTTCCTGAAACCTTATTTAACCACGTTAGATAACAAGGAATCTTAACTTTGAATCCCTTTGCCATTATCAAAACTGAGGTTCGATCGTCAGATGCTTACTGCACCAACACGGAGGAGTCCGGCGACACATTCGGGACGCCCGCTGCTCGCAACGCGCGCTCGAAGCTGCCATGCGTAAGGTGTCGGTTTCGCTTCCCAGAAGAACAGTAAAAATTGTCTGTGTCGAGTGGCATAAAACGACATTTCAATCCCTGCCTTCAACTTTGTCGTTCAACATGTAAAGTTATGAATTGTATTCCCTACATCTATATACCTATTTTACTTTTTAATATATTGGAGCTACACCTAATTGCTATAAAGTGGTACTATTTTTTAATTTATTTTTCTAGTAACCCCACAATCCATCTTAGCATTCTTGTCTATGTATTGCTTCAATAGCACAGCAGTTAGCTAATCCGTTCCTCATTTTTCAGAACCCAACCTCTAACTTGCTGTGGTATTTTAGCATTCAATATAGTGCGAAATTATTGTTCCAAAATTAAATCTCACACATAAATTGGCACTCCTGCTCAGCTCAACACAAGCATTTAAAGTCGAAGAATATCACAAAGACAATGGGCCTTTAAACATGGACATTTAAAATGACAAGTAAAAAAAATACCATTTAGTCAATAAGTGTTCGGATCAATATATTTATTAAAGCTCAATAGAAAAGTAAATTAGTTCTAGCATCAAGAATAGCAGAAACTAAGCAAATGAATTTACCAATTAACAGTACATACCTTGGAGCCAAAGAAGGTTTCATGAAATAGTAGTATGTGGACAAAGTTTGATGCATAACATAATTTCCAGTATATTTTGATGACCTTGAGAGATATATAACTGCTATTAATAAAGGCAACAATATACAAACTCCAACAATGCTAAGCAATAGTACACCACCAGATGCCCCATCAAAATTAAGTAAGAACTGAGGTAGAGCAATCCCCATTTGAAGCCCCTGTAATCAGTAATGCAGTTGTTAGATTGTTCTTAAATGAACCAGAACCTAAAACTCAAAAAAAAAATGATAGAATGAAAATAACATACAGAAGCATGCAAAAAATAGAATACATTACAAGCAAATAATAAAGCTACCTGTCTTCCATCTGGGTGACCATATTTCTCAAAATTTTCACGAGAAAGAGGATCGGTCAATGCTTGGTATGCCTTGGATATGAAATCCACAAAATATTTATGGGCCTCTGAAACAGCAAGTGGTTTGAATCAGCAAAATGCCAATAAGTTTCCAATTTTACAAAATCGAATGAAATGGTAAGCAAACCAGAAGAACTACCTGGATCAGGATTTTTATCTGGATGATACAGAATTGACAACCTTCGGTATGCTTTCTTTATCTCTGAATCTAAAGCTCCAGGCTCTAATCCCAGAATGCTAAATGGTTCAAATGGTTGAATCTGAAAATCAGTTGAAATACAGAATCAACAACAATAATATAAAATCCAGTCTAAACTCTAAACTGTAAATCACTCAAAGAATGTAAAGCTTAGTTGTGTTAGTACATGCAGTCCTCACAAAGTTGTTGATAAGTTGCACTACAAATTATTCATTACATCAAAAATACTCTTTGAGAAGGACAAATTATATTGAAAATCAGGAAACCAAAACGAAGCCTATGTTAAAGTAGATTGTGTTGGATTTGTTAGTGATCACCAATATAGATGTCAAGTTCAGAGCCATGGTTCATTGTGGATGTGTGATCATGTAGGTATGGTTTAAGGTTTCATTTTGTTCCGGTCGACACAGGCACCCATCAACCAGCATGCAGAATGGCTCGAGACATGGTCTCGAGATTCGCCTTCCCCCTCTACAAGCATTTGCAAACAAACAACGCACAATTGCGGCACTGTGAAACTTTAAATGAAGCACGACTAGGATCCAGTTTCACGATCAAACTTATCGAGGTGTCTCCTTGCCCACCTATTCCTCCTCTTCCTCTACCTTTGTCTGCCTCTTCCTTTGTCATCATCTGCCTTTTTCTCTGCTTTCATCCACTTCTTCCTTTGCCTTCATCTGCTTCATCCTCCACCTTCGTCCACCAAGCGCATATAGTTTAATTACTTGCATAGATTTAATTTACAGCTTGATGAAGAGTCGCTTAATACTTTAATTTATGAAGAATGCTTCAGTGCTTTCATTTACTATTTTTTTTTCTCTTTTAGCATCTTTTTTTTGCTTGCAATTTGAAAAACTTTGCTCTATATGCAGCCAATATTTAACCTTATACATTAGTAAATATGATGTTCTTAATGACAAATAAATGCTCCAATTAAGTGATGTGAAACTATGACAAATACGGACATTAAACGAGAAAAAGAAAGACCAAAGAATATTTGGTTAGCAATGATAAAATAGGATTAAATTTATCTAAATATAGATGATGATATAGTAGGAGATAGAACTTAATGGAGTAGGAAGATTCATATAACCAACCCCGCCTAATAGGATGAGGCTCGGTTGCGGTTGATGTTGTTGTATATATTAGTAAATATGATGGTTCATCTGCTGTTCTTGTTTTAACAGGAGAGTCCTTAACATTTTATAATATGTTTTAATATACACGTGTGTAATTAATATGTATGTAATAACCAACTATTAAGGCAGATATTTCTTTATTTTTATAGATCTAAATTAGAAGTAAATACGTACCAAAACTATACTAGGCATGGTAGCATACAATGTGGGCAGCCTCCGCTGGAGGAATTTAGCATCAGATTTTTGGAGTCAATATTTTTTAACAATAAATCAGTAAATTATATAGAATCCAATCATCCTTCATGCACATTATACATTAGAATGTCACTCATTTTAAAGCATTTCTCTCAAAGATAATTGTGTTTCATTGCTCCTCTAGTAAAGTTTTGCTATGCCTTTGGATGTCTCACAACTTATCAAATTGTGTAATAAGTTGGCCCTGATTAATATCTATACTCTTAACTGAGAGGAGACTGTAAACTGAGTAATTAGTTTTAAGTGGAGAGCGCAAACTGGGATATTAGTTTTAAGTGGAGAGTATAGATTAGGTTATTAGTTTTGTGTTGTTTCTAAGGCATTACATAATTTACCTTCCCTATATATACAAAGGAGGTTCTACAAATTAAGGAACCAGTTCAAAGATCCTCCTCAACTAAGATTTATAACGACAAGAAAATATTAACACACTGCACAAAAAAAAAATCAAGAAAGATGGAAATAAAGAAATAGTAATATATCAAGAAGATTTTACCTAGATATTAATTGAAAAGAAACACACAGAAGGCTAAAGTAACAGAACCATCATATGTGAGGAAATTAGTGAGAGAAAGAATGCTAAATGTCATTGCCAAAACATGGGTTATCAGATGATGTGTTCATATGCAACACAAAAACTAAAATGTAAATGTGATCAGTAGTTCCATCTTTAAATCTTAGTGACATAAAAAGTGGAAGTTATAAAATCCATAACTAACAAGAAACAATTATGTTAAGCAAAGAAGTTGCATCATCATCAAAATGTCTTATAGCTTCCATGGATATTGGACAATGATGTTGCTAGAAGCAAAGTCACATTAGAAGAAGCCTGAACCTTGTGGTTGTTTTGAAACTAAAAATTCTAATATTTTTGTAAGATTAGGTAACAGAATTCAATTGAATATACCTCGCGGCTTATATGTTTGATGTAATAAACTAGGATCCCCATGACAACCCAAAGCAGCAAAAGTGTCAGATTGCTACAAGTTGAAAAGTTTGATATCTGCAGAATATCACAAAATAACATTATGTCAAAGGCAAAGCAAATTTCTGAGTAGAACCATCATGGGAGAGTCTCTCATACACGTTTGAAAATGGATTTTTGGTACTTCCCTGAATGGGAACATACGTTGCACTGGCAATGAATACTCTTTGTTTTCTTAGTACAAGCACGACACAGCCTGAGGATTGTATAAGGCACTATAGGTATTGCCATGATTGTGAGTATAAAGATCGAGAACAAAGAGCTGTTCTCCTCAGATGCAGCCATTGGAGCCTTATTACAGCTTGAGGCTCAAATAAATTATAGCTGTCAAAGACAAATTTTGATCAGTTTTGCTGAAACCCTGATATAATATTGATCCGCCAGCTTAACAAATATATTACCATCATTGATAAGATAAAATCTAAACCACTGATAATGAAAGAATGCAATACAAGAAAGTTGATATTCTGCGAGTTTATTCATCCTCAATGAAGTGGAACAAAATCCAGAATGAATCGATTATACCTCACTATAGAGGGAAAACAGTGCAAAAGATTTTAAAATCTTCAACAACTAGAGCAACCAAAACACATTCAAAAATATCTATTCTTAGGTAAGCATGTACTTCATGTCTTTAACTTCTAGTATATATAACTTGTCTCTCGGTAGAAAATATATTTATTTGAAATTGGAAGAACCAACCACACAAAACCAAACGTTTGCCATTTCTGAGTCAGAAAATTTGTAATTCAATATAACAACAAAATGCACTTTGTTGGCAAGTTTAGCCACTCTGTAACAGAGCAACCAACTTCATTTACTAGGTTCTGAATAATTCTAAGTGCCTCTATCTAGCAAATGGCACACCCCATATGCCTTTGAATCTAAAGCAAAATAATAATAATAATAAATAATAATAATAATAATAATTATTATTATTATTATTATTATTATTTATTATTATTATTATTATTGGAGTGCTTAGCACAACAATAACGACCAATAACAAACAAGAGTGCTAATGCATCATTTAAGCAAACTAGAAATTTGCCTTGATTAACTAATATCCACCAAGCATATAATATGCAACACAAGTGTAACAAGATACAAGGAATGACTCACTTTCCCCTTCTCTATCTGTCTGCCTGAAAATCAATAGACTGTTAACCACATAACAAGAACACCAATGTGTAACCTGTCTTTCTCTAATTTATTAAATGATGAAATAAATTCCAAGAAAAAAAATCTAGAATCACTTACTCGTCCAACTTGCATTGTCAACAAATATTCGTTTGAGACAAAAATGAGAACAATCCACTTGACAAACCAAGTAACAATCCCTCTACCTTATGAAAAAATTGGAGAAATTAAAAAGGTTCAATGGATGCATACTATCTAACCAATGGACAGATACACAAAACTCATTTAACCAACTATCACATTATTGCAAGGATATGTACAAACTAGTTCACATGTTCAGATTTAAAACTCGATGTTTTCAATGTTCATACTTACTAGACATACCACACTATCACCTTGTTATCAAACTTACAACATAGGAACAAATTATCAGTAATAAAGGTCATGTGCAAAAATCAAACTGGACCTACGCTACCAATAATGAAACTCCTCCCGATACCCATTGCCAATCTCCACCTTTCTACCCGGGCTCTGCAATCTGCAGCCATCTGATCGGCTGCAGTACACAGCCACAAACCATCCGAGTCCCCATGCCCTGACCTCACAGCTTAGCTACAACCTTGGTTTCGGCAGCAGTCCGTAGTTTGAAACACGCACAACACCTAGATCTCAACATATCATGTAACATGGTCACCAAATCACAACGAGATACAGGGTTTCGATGGCAATTCGACAGTAGCCTCTCAAAGTTGCAGCGAAAATTTGAAAGAGTAACAGCACAAAATTCGCAGAACGTTTAGTAGAGCCCTTGATTTATACACCCATTAATCATTCAAATAAAGAACGCCTGCCAAACGATCGCACGAACATAGATCACAATAAGACAGATTCAACAGCATGAAGGGAGCCCAGACCTATGATCAGTGCCCTCTTCCCCTCAACTCGCTGCTTCCGGCGTGCGATCTGAGCAGCGAGCGCAGCAGATCCGAGAAGTGAGAAGCGCCCCCTCCTCTCCCCGTTGTTTGATGCACAACCCTCTCCTCTCCTCTCCCCGAGAAGAGCAAGCAGCGGGCGGCCTGCCTTCCTCTAGTGCGGTGGAAAGGAAGCGCCCCCTTTTTGTCGACCGTGCGTTACGCAGCAGAAAAACTCTGCATTTTGCTTTTCGTTAGTAGGATAACCGTGGAACGTGGGTTAAAACCTACGCGCCTACGCAAGCTCTTTTTAAGGATAATGAAGATAATATATATAATATATACATATATAGCTCTTTTTATAATGAAGATAATATATATAATATATACATATATAGCTCTTTTTATAATGAAGATAATATATATATATATATATATTTATAATGAAGATAATATATGAGAGCTGCTCCCCGGGTTTACGTACACCCCCTCCACCTCCACCTCCTTCTCTCTCTCCCTACCAAAAGACTCATGTAGTCTCCTCTTTATTTTTTTTGTTTTTTTATTTCATTTAATTCTCATTTAATTTTAATTTTTTAATTAATTTTATTTAAAAATAACTTTCATATAATTATATTTTTAATTTTATTTAGTTTTATTTTTTAATTAATTTAATTTATTATTTTTTATCAATACTTTATTTTTCAATTTTATATAAATTTTATTAATTTATTATTTTTTTCATAATACTTATATTTTTTCAATTGATTTTTTAAAATTTTATTTTTTTATTAATTTTTTAAATCAATTTCTTTATCAATTTTTTATGAGTTTTATTTTTTTCAATAATTTTTTTATATGTTTATAATCTTTTATTTATTTTTAATTTATATTTAAAACTAAAAAAAAATACTACCAATTAATAATGAACACATTCATAACTTAGGAATAAACATATTTTTTCCAAATGAAAAGTACATGTAATAATACAAAAAAAAACATAAAAACATATAAAAATAGAAATCTTAATCAATATTGCCTCCAAATTATACTCCCGATACATTTGGTGGTGGTGCACCTATTACTTCGTACCACAAATAAGCGCGTGTCCTGTAATGAGTGACTCATCCTTTAGCTTCATACGATGAATGTTGCCACCACCAAGTTGGAATGGGTGGTACAGGATAATGAGGATATAAGAAAACTTGTACGAAGTGATTGCCAATATGAGCAATAGCTATTTCTCGACGCTCTTGGTTTGGAACTGGAGGAGTTCTTAATGGCAAGTGAGTAAAACAACTCCCAATATTCTCACCAAATGTATGAAGTACAAGATTGTACCTTGATGCGATGGCAATTCCCAAAGGCATAGCGTCCATCCAATATCTTTCTGGTGCCCACTGCTCGAAATAATTCAATGAGAATAATAGATTGGTTATCAAATTTGGATCTGGATAAAGTTGATCATATAGATCCTTATTTTGTTGAATCTCTTCTATAAGCTCAAATCGTACTTGAACCCAACCTTCTTCACCATACCCAATTAGTGCAGCTATTGCCCTGAATCCACAATGACCATCAGGTTGAACATCAACAGTGTGAGAAATATAACGCTGCAGAGGCACAGGTAATTTCTCAATATAAGTATCACGGATGGGTGGAATTGGAGAGTGATCATGGGTCGTTTGAGTATTGTGAACCTTCGACCCTCTTCCACGTCTTCCTCTCCCTTGAGATGTTGCAATCGGTTGAGAGACCCTAGATCCTGAAGTGGATGCTTCTCCGAAAGAAGATATGCGGCGTCCACTTTGCTCATCTCTACCCGCAGGTCGACCTCTATGTTCTGTGTTGTATGAAGGAGCTCGTAATGTACTTTGAGATGGATCAATCATATCAAAAAACTTGTTTATCATATGCTCTCGCATATATGGATCCATCTCATCTAATATCTCAACAACGTGGGATGTCCTGTTAGGTTCTGCTCCCTCGTCATGAAAGAAGATATGCGGCGTCCACTTTGCTCATCTCTACCCGCAGGTCGACCTCTATGTTCTGTGTTGTATGAAGGAGCTCGTAATGTACTTTGAGATGGATCAATCATATCAAGAAACTTGTTTATCATATGCTCTCGCATATATGGATCCATCTCATCTAATATCTCAACAATGTGGGATGTCCTGTTAGGTTCTGCTCCCTCGTCATTAAACTGATATGCGTGCATCGACAATCTCCTCCAATGAGCGTTGATACTCTGAAGCGGAATTGGAATGGAAAAATAATGGTAATGTACAAGATCATGCTCGCATGGCAATCCGTATACAATTTTGATAGAACAGTTGCATCTGCCGGATAGCTGGTGAGATGCTTCCTCAATACATTTTAGCTGACCAGAAATCAACTCCATTGCCTCTAATGAAATCCGACACCTTATTTGACTGAAAATGTCATCATGTAAATGTTGATGGCGTGGAATGTTCAGAGATTTTTCGAACGACTTCTTAATATCCCCGAACTGAATTCTCAACATCTTATGTATTTTTTCAAAAGATGTCTGTAGGGATGACATGGTATCTCCCAAATATAACTTCAATCTCGCATGTGCAGATTCTGCCCTGTAATAAAAAAAATGCATTGTGTTTAAATATTGAAAAGAATTTAAATACTACAATAATGAACAAAATTTAAATAATAAAACTATAAAATGACTATACCTTTGATTTGAATTGCTCCCGAGGTGCATACATGTATCAACCCATGCTGAAACAAACCGCTCTTTGTAAGGGTGTAACCATGTATCCCAAAGATAATTTAGAGCACCCTCGAATCGTTGATACTCTTTACGCATGACATCCCACTTATGCTGATAAGACCATTGTGTCAATGAATTAATGAGTGAGTGCCATGATGCATAAAAATGTTGCCACTCCAGACCAAGCATAGGGGTGTATTTCTTCATTACGCACTGGTTTATGTGCCAAATACAAAGGATGTGACGTGCATTGGGAAAACATGTTTCAATTGCATTAATAAGCGACAAATCCCTATCTGAAACAAATACCAATGGCAATGATGTCTTCTTTTCAACCATCCACTTCTTTAAGGTACCTAATGCCCATGTCAGTTGCTCTGTCTTCTCATTACTAAGATATGCAAATATAAGTGAGTAAGTTCGCATTGTGGATGTGATACCCACAACCTCCAATAGTGGTATTCGATACTCATTGGTCTTGTATGTGACATCAATGATCAACACAGATGAAAAGTTGACAGACAGCTCTAGACTTTTTGGATGAACCTAAATAATATCTGTGATTTCGTTGGTGTCTGGATTTATACGGTATTTATGGAGGTATTCTTTCTTAATTAATTGGTCCAAAACATACTGAATAGAATTTAGGTCACCCCGTTTAGCGGATTTATTTGTGAAAATAGCATTATAAATGCTTTTGATCCCCGTAGTGTTTGATGGGTCTCTTTCCTTCAAAATACTAAGAATTTCACGAGGTGTGGTGTTGTTGGCCATGTCAAGCACAAATTCTTTTTCTTTTGGTTTTAACCTACTCGGGTACTCATGTCCATCAATATATTCTGCTAATTGATGATTATGAAAACCACAAACAACCCTTAAACCCCACATCACACCATCTGGAGGTATTGGTATACCTCGCAGCTCAAATGGACATTCACATTTTTTAGTCCCAGTATTTCTTTTTAAGGATTGCCCATCAACTAGATATCGTGGCGGTTTATACTTTCCACCTCTTTCACACATAAGATGACACTTTGGTAGCTTGCCACCTTTTAAATTAGCAGAATTTTTAATAACCACTACAATATCATTCTTCAAACCAACTGTCTTTACCCAATTTATCATATATTCTCTACTTTTAAATATCTATATAAAAAAATATAACAAAGATGTATAAGTATGACATTACCAATCTTAATATAATTTCTCTACTTATAAAATAAATAATGAATATACATAAAACAATGATAATAACTAACCTGATCTGTGGTAAATTCGATTGTATAATCGCGACTGTTGTTGGAGATATCTTGACTATGAACATCATAATCAATTGACCAACTATATGAAAATAAACCCAAATAGTCATCCATATTTTCAGGAAGAGAGAAGGAGAGGCTGAGAGGGAGATAGCAGTGAAGGGAGGTGTGAATGAAGACTGACTAAAAATGAAGTGTGAGAGGAGGATTTAAAGGGAGAGGTTTTGACACGTGTCAAGAGTTGAAGGGTGGATAATTTAAGGGGAGGGGAGGTTCTGACACGTGTCAAGAGTTTAAGGTGTTGGGATGTATACTAAAAGCCTAGCTTTTGGTATAAACATTTATTTAGAAATAAGAATCACATTGGTCAAATGTCTACATTTATGATAAATGTAGTTGTTCAATTAATTTATATTGTAGATAACATGGTGTGTGGTGTCACACACAGAAGATCATGTTATCGGTTCCTTATAAATTATAAACAGTAGCTCACGACCAAGATGGAAAGGAACAAACCATTGGAAGGTCGTAGTGTAATAAGGTATTAGTTTATCTTAACTTTATAATTACACTAGTACACTTAGAGTGTATTGAGTAGGACCATTTGAGGTCGTTTCTTTTATACTGACTTTATAAAGGAACAAAGACCTCAGTTATTATGGAAGTGTGTGCTCTTAATCCCAATATAATAACAAGCACATATATTTGATATTTATTTCTTTAATTTATCAATGGGTGAGATTTAGTTCGATGAATCAATAAGCCCGATAAGTTGGGAAATGATATTACTTATAGTGTGTGTTGTTGATTATAGAAGGAAACTGTACCCTAGAGATACTAGGTTGATAATGTCCTCAAGAGGAGCTCATAAGGATTGTCATGTTAAACCCTGCAGGTGGACTTAGTCCGACATGACGATAAGGTTGAGTGGTACTACTCTTGGATTAAGATATTAATTAAATGAGTTGTCAGTAACTCACTTAATTAGTGGACATTCGATATCTTAAACACAGGGAGACTAACACACTCATAATAAGAAGGAGCCCAAAAATGTAATTTGGGATTTGTGCGGTAGTTCAATAATAGTTCTCTAGTGGAATGAATTATTATTGATAAAATTAAGTTGTGTGTACGGGGGCCCCGGGATGCTTAATTTTATCGGGAGACCAAAACCAATTCTTCCTCTCGGTCCCTATCGTAGCCTCTTATTTATAGAGTACTATACCCACCTATACCCACATTCTATACCCACCTAAAGGGGGCCGGCCAAGCTAGCTTGGATCAAGCTAGGGCCGGCCTAAGCATGATTAATGAGGTGGCCGGCCCTAAGCTTGAACTCAAGCTAAAGGGGGCCGGCCATAATAAAATAAAAAATAATTTTAATTTTAATTTTTCTTATGTGAAAGATATAATTTATTGGAGAAAATTAAAATTAAAATATCTCTCTTAAAAGGATCTACAAAAGATTAAAGAAAGAGATTAGATCTCTTTCCTTATTTGTAGATTGGAAATATATTTTATTTTCTCTTTGTAAAATTATTCACATGTTGAAAAATAAAATTATAGAAATTTCTTTTTATTAACCATGAAGGGATTTTTGAAGAAAAATTTTAATTTTAAAATTTCCGGAGATAAATTAGGAAATTTTAATTTGTTGATTGAAATTCTCCTAATTCTTTCCTATTGATTGTGGCCGGCCAATACATGGATTAAAAGGAAGTTTTATTTAAAACTTCAAATTAATTCATGTCAAGGAAAATTAAGGAAATTTTATTTCCTAATTTACCAAGGCTTAGGAATATAAAAGAGGGGGTTGGGGTGCCTTCATGGGGTACAACCTCTATTATTTTTCTCCCTCTTTTCCTTGGTGTGGTGGCCGGCCCTTCCCTTTCTCTCCTCTCCTCTTGTTGGCCGAAACCTATCTTCTTGGTGGATTTTTGTTTGTGGCCGGATCAAGGAAGGAGAAGAAGGAGAGAAAGCAAGTCTCGTCTCTAGCATCCCTTGGAGCATTGATGGTGGCCGAAATTCTTCATCCTTGAAGAAAGTTATTGTGGCCGGCCATCCTCTTCCTTTCTTCCTCTTTTGTGGTGGCCGAAACCTATCTCTTGCTTGGAGTTCTTGTGGTGGCCGGATACTACTTGGAGAATAAGAAGAAGAAGGAGAGAAAGCTTGTATCCCTTGGAGTTTGGTTGGTGTTTTATTCTTCGTCCTTGGTGAAGCTTCTTTGTGTTGGCCGAACCTAGCTAGGAGGAGAAGAAGGTGGTTGGTGGTTTCTCATCTCGGAAGATCGTTGCCCACACAACGTCCGAGGTTAGAAGAGGAATACGATAGAAGATCAAGAGGTCTTTCTAGAAGGTATAACTAGTAGTTTTTCTTTTTCCGCATCATACTAGTTATTTATGGAAATAATACCAAATACAAGAGGCTTACGTTCTAGTATTTCGAATATGTTTTTTGATGTTGTGTTCTTTTGTTTTATTTATCCTTGTGATTTGATTGTTCTTTTCGGTTAACCTAAAGTTATTTTAGGAAATTAAATATTAGCTTTCTATAAAAGGTTTTGTCTAGTCGATGGTGGTTGCTCCCATATCCAAGAAGGCCATGTGCCTCGCCACGTCAGTACTGGGAACCAATTATGGAAATTAATATTTAATGGAATTAATAACTTAAGGTGATTTGGGTCGAACGTGTTAAGTTCCGCAGGAGACCCAAGTCAAAATCTAAAAGAACGAATAGATTAAGTTTTGGATCAAACGTGTTAAGTTCCGCAGGCGATCCAAAATTTAATTTAAAAGAACACATGGTAGCTAGGAAAAGGTTCAGACCTTTGTACAAAATTTTTGTACAGTGGAACCTCTAGGTTTTCCGAGTAGCAACCAACAATTGGTATCAGAGCTAGAGTTTTGCCTCTATGTATTTGGTATTAGTTTAATTATGCACATGTCATACATAATTTAGGCAGGTTAATAGTAGGATGTGCTAACTTTGTGGATGCAGGATCCAACTATTATGGCTTTTAGTTATTATGTGTGTGATTGGACCCTTGGACATGTCAAGGGCATTTATATGTGTGTGCATGATTGTATTATAAAATAGAGCAGCTGTATTTAGTTTTATTAGGATTTTATTTTGATCTAGATACATGTACATTCCTTTTATGGAATATAGGATCAAAATGTAAAATTCTATTTATGTCATGGATCGAATCTTGCAAAGCGTGGAACCTTCTAAGGACCAGAGGCGCAGTGGAACTAGGAGCAAGATAGATACTAGACCCGATGGCGGTGGCCAAATATGGCAGCAGCTTGGGATGACAACACGGAGGACAACTAGAGATAAAAGCCATAATAGTTGAAAATTAGATTTTCAATTTATTGCTTTTATATGTGCATGTTGGTTTACATATTTAGTAGGCTAGCATAGTTAAAATTCCTCATTTATAAATAACTAAGTGGGAGAGGGATTTTTAAGTAAATCCCATGGTCTCCATTACTGGTTTGTAAGTGATGCAAACAAGCTTGCGCGTTGGCTCTGAGTGCCTTCCTCCATAACGGATGAGCTTGTTTGTGGATCACTAGAATATACTTCCATTTTTGGATGACTATAGGAAGTTAATTAAGAGCGTGTGATCTTCCCCAACGGAAGGGGCATAATCTTATTAATGGACTTAGTGTCAAGTAATGGTATACACTTAGACACATTTAATAGTATCCTCCCCAACGGAGTCACTACTATCACTTGTGTGACCAAAGGGAAACCAACTATTGATTTGTCATAAAACTAGATTGACAATATAATAAAATTAATAAACCCCTCTTACAAATGTTTGAATTTGTATACGTCCACACTAACGTGGCATACAAGATTCATGGTGTTTGAGGTAATTTTATTTGTCAAAAGGTTATATTGACAAGATAGTCAATGGGTAAAACTCTCCTCTTACAAATGATGAATTTGTATATGTCCACACTAACGTGGCATGCAAAATTCATGGTGTTTGAGGTGTTGGTGAATTTAAATAATATTGTTTGAGGAATCAATGTTATTTTAAATTCAAAGAGTTTTGACCAAATATTTGATCAAAGACAGATCAACTATTAATTTTATTCGTCATAAAGTAAAGTTGACGAGATAATAAAATTAATGAATAAAATCTCCTCTTCGATTTTGTATACGCAAAATTTATGGAGATTTTAAGGAGTTGATCTTGACCAAATATTTTTGTGATTCTTAGGATGTTTGTCAATCCCTAGTAGTCATACTATAGAAAAAGACTTAGTAGTCCAAATTGTAATGATTGGAAATAGGACTTGGACAATAAGGTAGACTGTCTTCTTAGAACTAAGAACAATTTAGGTGTATTTAATTCATTAGTTGAAACATGTCTAGTGGTGTTATCTACCAGAACTTGGAGTGTAGATACAAGATGTCATTAATCATGTCTGCAATTCATTGCAGGGTTCCAGGAAACCCGACAACTAAATGAAAGGTAAATCACCGTCCACATGGGCACTACTGTAAAAGTGGTAGCTATTGCAGTGGGAGATGTTTATCCTTTGATAAGAATAAAATATGGATTTTAAGTAATTGTCTTTACGTACCAAGTTTAGAAAGAACCTGATTTCAGTTTCTAAACTATTATAGATATTGTGTCTATTTTGATAACAAAGTTGTTATCAAGAAAAATAGGGAAGTTATCTATTCTGGTATGATAGTTGACAATTTATAATCTAATAACTCTCACGATGCAACAAATGGAAATTAGTAACACATCTTCTAATTTTAAGAGAAAGCAACCTTCGGAAATGAACCAATTATATCTTTGGCATCTAAAAGCTAGGTTATACTTGAGTAGGATTCATTGGTAGCTAATGAACTTTTGGGTTCATTGGTAGTGGAAATATTTCCAACCTGCGAGTCTTACTTGGAAGGAAAATAACCAAGAAGCTTTTAAGTCCAAGGGGTATGGAGTCAAAGATATGTTGAAATCGGTTCATTCTGATTTGTGTGATCCTATGACTATCCAGACAAGAGGTAGTATTGAATATTTTGTCTATTTTATAGACAACTATTCAAGATACAAATAAATTTACTTAATGTACCGCAAGACTAAGTACTTTGATTAGTTCAAAGAGTACAAGGTTGATGCGGAGAAATGTTAAAGTAAAAAGTCACTATGGAAGATCGTAGTGGCAAGTACCTCTTGAGAGATTTTAGGAGTCACTTATCAGAAGTTGGATTTCAATCCCAACTAACTACATCTGGTACACCCGAACAGAATGGTGTAGTAGAAAGAAGGTAAAGGACTCTTATGGAATAATTAGATAGATGATGAGTTATTCAGAAAATTACCAAATTTGTTTTAAGGATAAACTCTGAAAACGAAAGTGAACATAGTACCTTCCAAGTTAGAACTCTCTACTCATATAGAATTGCTGAATAGGTGAAAACCTATTTTGAAGCATATTCAGATTCGGGTAATCCAGTACATATGTTAAAGAGAGACAATGATAAGTTGGATAGGAGTTCACTTGTTTGTAAGTTATCCTAGATAAACAAAAGTAGGTTTATAGTCTTAAAAATCAGAAGGTCATTGTTAGCATCAATGACTGATTTTTAGAAAAGGACTATATAATGAACCACGTGCTCATAAGTGAATTTGTTCTTAAGGAAATAATAAAGGACATGTCTAACCTAGTACCAATTGTACAAGATGAGATACCACAAGGAAACTGCAACACGTATCACAAATGATACACAATTGCAGAAAGTGCCTTGTCGTAGTGGGAGGGTTGTTAGGCAACCTAAAAAGATTCATGTTTTGGGAGAGTTTTTGGACTCGATCCCTGGAGAACATGAACCTGATCTCCGGTCATATGACAAAGTACTCCAAGATAAAGATGCAAGCATCTTGGCAAAGAGTAATGAATAACAGAATTAGAATATATGTATTCTAATAAAATCTGGAAGCTTGTAGAATCACCAAATGGTGTAAAAGCCGTTGGGTGTAAAAAAGTCTATAATAGAAAAAGAGGGATAGACAGGAAGGTAGAAACTTTCAAAGCAAGGCTAGATGAAAAAGGAAATTTTTTCACTGGTAGTCATGCTTAAGTCTATCCGGATTCTTTTATCTATTTGGTAAGTGGATGTCAAGACAACATGGAAGTCTTGAAGAAAGCATCCATATAAAGCAACCAGAAGGGTTCATTGCAAAGGGCTAAGAGCATCTTGTGTGCAAGCTCAATCAGTCTATGGACTGATACAAAGCTTTGAGGTCTTGGAACATCCAGTTTATCAAAGTAATCCAGACCTATGGATTTATTGAGTAAACGGATAAGTCTTGTGTATACAAAAGATGTGATGGAAACGTGGTGGTATTTCTTGTACTATACGTAGATAACATTTTTGGTAGTTGGAAACAATATCAAAATGTTGTCAGAAGTAAGGGTATGGTTGTCCAAATAATTCGATATAAAGGATTTGGGAGAATGTATATATTTTTGAGATCAAAGTAATAAGGGATCGCAAGAAAAAATATATTTTACTTATCCCAAGCTTGATACATCGGAAAAATCCTTGCTCATTTTAAGCATGCAAAACTCCTAGAAAGGTTTCTTACCTTTTAAGCATGGAGTGTCTTTATCTAAAGAGATGTCTCCGATGACATCAAAGGAGATTGAGGACATGTAGGCAGTTCTTTATGCTTCGGCAGTTAGACAACCTAATGTATGCTATGCACGAGAACAGAAATCTGTTTTGCCAAGGACATAGTTAGCAGATATCAAAGTAACTCTAACAAGGACATTGGACTGCAGTAAAGCATATATTAAAGTGCCTTAGAGGCACCAAAGATTATATGCTAGCTTACAAGGCAGTTAATTTGGTTCCTATGGGTTGTATGGATTTTGACCTCCAATCGGATATGGACAATAATAAGTCAACTTCGGGGTTTTGTGTTTATTTTAGGAGGTAAAGTCATAACTATGGAAGAGTAATAAGCATAGGTGTTTTTCTGGACTCCAACATAGAAGCTTAGTATATGGCAAGCCTCTGAGGTAGCCATTAAAAGCTGTATGACTCAATAACCTCAAGATAGACTTAGATATGATTTCTGGTTTGTCCAAAGATTATTACAATTTATTGTAATAATGTTGGTGCAGTAGCAAACTCGAAGAAACCATAAGTCTATAAGGCAAGTAAACACAATAGAGCGCAAGTACCACCCAATACGAGAAATCGTATAAACGAGGAGAGGTTGTTGCTTCCTAGATCCTTCCACTGAGGTCCTTAAGGCAAGAGCTTTTGATGGGCATGTTGAAGGGTTAGGAATCAGATGTATGGCAGCAGATATAGCAGCTTAGTCTTTTAGTATAAGTGGGAGATTGTTGGGATGTATACTAAAAGCCTAACTTTTGGTATAAACATTTATTTAGAAATAAGAATCACATTGGTCAAATGTCTACATTTATGATAAATGTAGTTGTTCAATTAATTTATATTGTAGATAACATGGTGTGTGGTGTCACACACAGAAGATCATGTTATCGGTTCCTTATAAATTATAAACAGTAGCTCACGACCAAGATGGAAAGGAACAAACCATTGGAAGGTCGTAGTGTAATTAGGTATTAGTTTATCTTAACTTTATAATTACACTAGTACACTTAGAGTGTATTGAGTAGGACCATTTGAGGTCGTTTCTTTTATACTGACTTTATAAAGGAACAAAGACCTCAATTATTATGGAAGTGTGTGCTCTTAATCCTAATATAATAACAAGCACATATATTTGATATTTATTTCTTTAATTTATCAATGTGTGAGATTTAGTTCGATGAATCAATAAGCCCGATAAGTTGGGAAATGATATTACTTATAATGTGTGTTGTTGATTATAGAAGGAAACTGTGCCCTAGAGATACTAGGTTGATAATGTCCTCAAGAGGAGCTCATAAGGATTGTCATGTTAAACCCTGCAGGTAGACAGGTGGACGATAAGGTTGAGTGGTACTACTCTTGGACTAAGATATTAATTAAATGAGTTGTCAGTAACTCACTTAATTAGTGGACATTCGATATCTTAAACACAGGGAGACTAACGCACTCATAATAAGAAGGAGCCCAAAAATATAATTTGGGATTGATGCGGTAGTTCAATAATAGTTCTCTAGTGGAATGAATTATTATTGATAAAATTAAGTTGTGTGTTCGGGGCGAACACGGGATGCTTAATTTTATCGGGAGACCAAAACCAATTCTTCCTCTCGGTCCCTATCGTAGCCTCTTATTTATAAAGTACTATACCCACCTATACCCACCTTCTATACCCACCTAAAGGGGGTCGGCCAAGCTAGCTTGGATCAAGCTAGGGCCAGCCTAAGCATGGTTAATGAGGTGGCCGGCCCTAAGCTTGAACTCAAGCTAAAGGGGGCCGGCCATAATAAAATAAAAAATAATTTTAATTTTAATTTTTCTTATGTGAAAGATATAATTTATTGGAGAAAATTAAAATTAAAATATCTCTCTTAAAAGGATCTACAAAAGATTAAAGAAAGAGATTAGATCTCTTTCCTTATTTGTAGATTGGAAAGATATTTTATTTTCTCTTTATAAAATTATTCACATGTTGAAAAATAAAATTATAGAAATTTCTTTTTATTAACCATGAAGGGATTTTTGAAGAGAAATTTTATTTTTAAAATTTCCGGAGATAAATTAGGAAATTTTAATTTGTTGATTGAAATTCTCCTAATTTTTCCCTATTGATTGTGGCCGGCCAATACATGGATTAAAAGGAAGTTTTATTTAAAACTTCAAATTAATTCATGTCAAGGAAAATATAGGAAATTTTATTTCTTAATTTACCAAGGCTTAGGAATATAAAAGAGGGGGTTGGGGTGCCTTCATGGGGTACAACCTCTATTATTTTTCTCCCTCTTTTCCTTGGTGTGGTGGCCGGCCCTTCCCTTTCTCTCCTCTCCTCTTGTTGGCCGAAACCTATCTTCTTGGTGGATTTTTGTTTGTGGCCGGATCAAGGAAGGAGAAGAAGGAGAGAAAGCAAGTCTCGTCTCTAGTATCCCTTGGAGCATTGGTGGTGGCCGAAATTCTTCATCCTTGAAGAAAGTTATTGTGGCCGGCCATCCTCTTCCTTTCTTTCTCTTTTGTGGTGGCCGAAACCTATCTCTTGCTTGGAGTTCTTGTGGTGGCCGGATACTACTTGGAGAAGAAGAAGAAGAAGGAGAGAAAGCTTGTATCCCTTGGAGCTTGGTTGGTGTTTTATTCTTCGTCCTTGGTGAAGCTTCTTTGTGTTGGCCGAACCTAGCTAGGAGGAGAAGAAGGTGGTTGGTGGTTTCTCATCTCGGAAGATCGTTGCCCACACAACGTCCGAGGTTAGAAGAGGAATACGATAGAAGATCAAGAGGTCTTTCTAGAAGGTATAACTAGTAGTTTTTCTTTTTCCGCATCATACTAGTTATTTATGGAAATAATACCAAATACAAGAGGCTTACATTCTAGTATTTCGAATATGTTTTTTGATGTTGTGTTCTTTTGTTTTATTTATCCTTGTGATTTGATTGTTCTTTTCGGTTAACCTAAAGTTATTTTAGGAAATTAAATATTAGCTTTCTATAAAAGGTTTTGTCTAGTCGGTGGTGGTTGCTCCTATATCCAAGAAGGCCATGTGCCTCGCCACGTCAGTACTAGGTACCAATTATGGAAATTAATATTTAATGGAATTAATAACTTAAGGTGATTTGGGTCGAACGTGTTAAGTTCCGCAGGAGACCCAAGTCAAAACCTAAAAGAACGAATAGATTAAGTTTTGGATCAAACGTGTTAAGTTCCGCAGGCGATCCAAAATTTATTTTAAAAGAACACATGGTAGCTAGGAAAAGGTTCAGACCTTTGTACAAAATTTTTGTACAGTGGAACCTCTAGGTTTTCCGAGTAGCAACCAACATAAGGGTGGGTAATTTAAGGGGAGGGGAGGTTCTGACATGTGTCAAGAGTTTAAGAGTGGGTAATTTAAGGGGAGGGGAGGTTCTGACATGTGTCAAGAGTTGAAGGATGGATGATTTAAAGGGAGGGGGGGGTTCTGACATGTGTCAAGGATTGAATGATGGGTAATTTAAAGAAAGTGAGAAGTTCTGACATGTGTCAAGAGTTGGAAGTGGGGTAATTTAAAGGGATGAGAGATTTTAACATATGTCAAAGGTTGAAAGGGGGGTCATTTAAAGTGATGAGAGATTTTGACATGTGTCAAAGGTTGGAAGGGGGGTCATTTAAAGGGATAAAAGATTTTGACATGTGTCAAGGGTTAGAAGTGAGGTAATTTAAAGGGAGGGAAGGTTCTGACATATGTCAAGCATTGAAGAGGGGTAATTTAAAGGGAGGAAGGTGTTTTGACAAGTGTCAATGGTTGGAGAATGACGAATTTAAATGGAGGGAGTGTTTTGACAGGTGTCAATGGTTGGAGGATGGGTAATTTAAAGAGGGCGAGAGATTCTGACATGTGTTATATGTTAATGGTTAGAGGGGGGATGATTTAAAGGGAGAGAAGATTATGACATGTGTTAATAGTTGGATGCGGGTAATTTAAGTGTCAAATTAGGAATGTAATTTAAAGGAAAGTAATTTAAAAATTATATAAAATAAAAAAAATTAAAATTTTTGATAAAAAAAATAATAAACAAAATTGATTAAAGAAATAAAACTAAATAAATATTAAAAAATTAAAAAATTAATAAATAAAATTAATTAAAAATAAAACTAAATAAAAATTAAATAAAATTAAAAATTATATAAAATAAAAAAAAATTAAAAAATTTGATAAAAAAATAATAAATAAAATTAATTAAAAATAAAAATAAATAAAAATTAAATAAAATTTAAAAATATAAGTATTAATGAAAAAATAATAAACAAAATTAATTAAAAAATAAAACTAAATAAAATTAAAAATATATATAAGTATTAATTAAAAATAATAAATAAAATTGATTAAAAAGTTAAACTAAATAAAAATTTTAAAATATATAAACTAAATAAAAATTTTAAAATATATAAGTATGAATGAAAAAAATTAAAAATAAAATTAATTTTAAAAATAAAACTAAATAAAAATTTTAAAATATATAAGTATGAATAAAAAAAAATTAAAAAAAATAAAAAATTAAAATTAATTAAAAATTAAAAATTAAAAATATATAAGTATGAATTAAAGAAATTAAAAATAAAATTAAAAAATAAAAAAAACAAAAAAAATAGAGGATAGAATGGTCATTTGCAGGGGGGAGAGAGAGAGAGGAGGGGGGGGGGGGGGGGGGTTGGGCGGGTCAGGGGGGGGAAAGCAATTTGCTAATATATATATATATACAATGTTGTTATGCTACGGACCTTATTTTACGGGTTGCTACGGACTAAGCTCCACGTCATTTTTTTTTAAATACCGCTTTTTAATGAAACTTTTTCTCTTTCCTTCGTTCTTGCAACCGAAGCTCACCGCGGCTCCACCCTCGCGCCTCCTCGCGCCCCGCCGCCGATCGGCAGCCCCGCAGTTGGGCTTGCGCCCCGTCGTCGATCGGCAGCCCCGCAGTTGGGCTTGCGCCCCGTCGCCGATCGACCGCCCCCGCTGCTGGCTCGGCAGCCTCGCGTTCGGTTGTGACGCGTCCGGAATCCGGCCGCGATCACGCCAGATTTCGGACACGATCGCGACCGGAATCCGGCGCGCGATCGTAGCCGGATTCCGGCGCGATCGCAGCCGGATTCCGGTCGCGATTGCGGCCGCGCCGGATTCCGGCTGTGATCTCGCCGGAATCTAGCACGATCGCGTCCAGTCGTGATAGCGTCCGGAGTCCGACCGTGATCCCCGACGGATTCACCCCTTTGCCTATAGTGTGGGTGGGTCCACGCGGCCGGAGGCCGCCGGCGGTGGGTAGATGGCCGGTGGGCAGGGCGGGTAGCGGGCGCGCGAGGAGGCGCGGTGAGCACATTCGTTTCGATGAGAACGAAGAGAAAAAACAAAGAAAAAGTTGTATTTAAAAAATAAACATATATATATATATATATATATATACCTCGGACACACTATAGATATAGATGTTTGTGTTATATTAATTCATAATATTATAAATAATACACAGAATTCTTTCTTAAATAAAAGGTTAAAAATAAAAAACACCCCAAATTATATAAATCATAAAAAAAACGTCCCTTAGAAAAAACACCACATCTGATTTTCATCTCCAAAAAATCTCTTATCTAACTTTATTGCTGTAACTACATATAGCTATTACAATATTAGTCTTTACTTACAATGCTATTATAGTAGTTATAATTAATTATTACAATATGAAAAATTAAACTATAGCTATTATAATGTATAAAAATTACTAAGTAGTTGGTATGATGGTGTTAAAGTGATTTTAATAAAGTTTAAATAATTTTAATTAAATTGGTAAAAAAAATATTCTTATATAATAGTATTAAGAAAATTTAGATTCAGTTTTTGTTATAATTGTGTAGAAATCATGTAGAAATTATTTGTTAGTTGTTACCATATGAAAATTTAATTATTTTATTTTAATTAAAATTACTACACATAAATCACTATTATCTCAAAATAATATTTTCTAACTTAAAATTATTTAAACTTCACCAAAATCACTTTAAATTAATTAAAATACTTTAAAACAATTGTAACTAAATCTAAATCCTAAATCCTAAATTTTGGACACTATTATATCAATATACTCTTTACCAATTTAATCAAATTATTTAAATTTCATCAAAATCATTTTAAATTGGTTAAAATTTTTTGAAAACAATTGTAGCAACTATTAGGAACAACGTGTGCAAGCTACTAAATATATAATTACTATAATACTATGATAGAATTATTTTAAATATTACACATTATAACGACTATCGAGTAGCTTTTACTTATTGAAGAAGTCAATAGTAGTTGCTACAGTAGCACTGAAAGTAAAAGTATTATCGGAATACAATAATTAATGGGTGACCTTCTAATTTTTTTTAAAAAATGGACGTCATTTCGATGATTTACATAATTTAGATCACTCTTTTTATTGCTAGATCGAAAAGCATGTTAGAGGAGGGGTGAATAACGCGAGTCGCTTTTTCCACTTTGTCGTAAACTCAAGAGATAACACAACGGAAATAAGAAAGATAAAAATAAAAGCTAACATTATTTCTTTTACTTAGTTCAAAAATCTTTGATGACTTCTACTCTAAGGCTCACACTCGTTGAGTATTTTTATTGAAAAATTCACTAATGGCTCAAAAATTACAAAGCTTTGAATATGAAATACAATTAACTTTAATAAACAGTAAGTATACTGACAACAATTCAAGAAATCCGAAGTAGAGCATAATTGTTAGAGCAGCATTGCAATGTCATAGTCAAAGTTCCGAGCATCACGGACCTTGTTTGATCATATTGAAAAGTTGTGTTGAAATTATAGCTCAAGACATTCTTTTATAGATTCATCCATGCTCCTCTATTCTCATTGAGGCGCCTCTATTCGGAGAGATCTGATATGAATTTATCCTTGTCGCAGCTTATCCTAACCCAGATGCCTTTATTCTTCCAAGCGTCTCAACAGCTGACATAATGTTGATCGAATGAGACTTCATTCCTCGAGACATTATCCTGTCCCAAGTTCTTGGATCCCTTTGAGGCACCTCAATTCTAAGCGCCTGGATCCCTTCTAGGAGCCTAGACCACCTTGGTCTAGAAATCTAATACCTATATCACAAAGTTAGCACAACAAATATATGGAATTATAATGCAATCAGGTTAATCCAATTTAGACTGACTAGTCCTGACTTTTAGGTTTGCCATAAAACCCTAGATCAAGCTGACGTCTACTGTTCCCTCAATGAGGAACGCATCCTCACCTGCTCCTCTATGGAGAATATACTTATTACCAAACATCAGGTCCTCCAAACATATTTAGACTTTTGTTCAACATCCGATCTTGACCTTTAGGACTTCCTGCTAGATGTCTGATCATCGACTCGCCTAGACTTCCTCCTGGTGTTCACAACCCCAGGGCTTCTGTCCGATGTCCTTGATTTGCCAAATCTTCTACCCAGTCGACATGACCAAGACTTTATTGCCCAATACTCTTGATCAGGATTTCTTGCGCAATCCACTTGACCATGGCTTTTTTACCTAACTTCAACTAAAACTTTTCTGCACACTCAGGTAACCATGTTAGATCACAACAACCCTTAACTTTGAACTTTTATCAATATCAAAATATATATTTAATTAGATGGTCCTTCCAGCACCAACAGTCTCTCCTTTTAATTTATAACAACTTAGTTCAAAGTTAAGTAAAATATAACACTTAAACATTTAAATAAGTACAAAAAAACTTTTAAAATACAATGTAAGGAATTTTTAAAAGAAAACTTTTTCAATAATGCACTCCCTTAATAATAACTCTCCCCTAAAATTAAGATCTTTAAAAATACTTAACTGTTAACTCATCTCTCCTATTTGACATATATAAAAAATAACACAGGGGTTTTAAAAAATTAGAGCAATTTGTAAAGGTGTTGTTCAAAATGATTCTGAACTAGACATTGATGCCAAGTACAGGGAATAATTTTTAACAACATTTAAAAAAAAAATGAGATCTTTCAAGTACTCAACATATTGTTTCAAAAAAAATCTGAAAAAAAAACTTTTGAAAACCCCAAGCATAGAATATTCATGTAAATTATAGAATTTATAAGTAAAAATTTCAAGTACTTTGGAATTTCTAAGTAAAAATAATTCCAAGCATAGAATATGAATTTTCAAAAATATTTTTTTAACTCAACGAGAACTTTTGAAAAATAATTTTAACCCTTAGAAAATAAATTTTAATTTTTAAAGAAATAATACTTTGCACTGAAAAACATATTCATAGAACTTTAAGAAAAGGAAGCATTAATGCTTGTAATTAATTAACAAAGTAAATTCTAGAGTCAAGCATATTTAAATTTTGCATAACTTAATATAGAAAATATAATATTTGAAAATAACTTATCTATTAATTTGTCCTTCAATTCTTAATAATTTAATTTCATTGAATTTGATTATTAATTTTTGATTGTTTATATTTATTAGATTAAGATGGTTGATTTCAGATTAATTGAATTAGATTTGGATTGATTAACATTTTTATTTTGTTTTAGATTGATTTGATTTTAGATTGATTTAGGATTTTTAATTTTGGGTTTATTTGTTTAATTAAGTGATTTGATTAATTTTATTAAGTTTAATTTAAGTTAAGTTTAATTTTAGTTGAGTTTGATTTAATTTAATTTAATTTGAGTTAAGTTTAATTTAAGTTAAGTTTAAGTTAACTTTATTTTGAGTTGAGTTTAATTTGATTTAAGTTTGGTTTAATTTAATTTGAGTTAATTTTAATTTAATTTAAGTTAAGTTTAATTTTAGTTGAGTTTGATCTGATTTAATACTCAATTTAACTTAAATCCAGCTCATTCTTTTTTAGATTATCAATTAAGGTACTTTATAGATTTTATTAGATGGTTATTAATTTTATCTTTATTTATTTAATTTTTAAATATAAAGATTGATTGACATTTGAGTTAGATTTGGATTTGATCGTCAGTTAATTAAATTCATATTTCAAAAATTAGCTTCCAGACTGTAGTGAAGCACAGGGGCCTTCTTGAATATTAGAGCAACAACCACTTTTAGATAAAACCTTGTTAGGAAATTATATATTTAACTTTCCTATTAAATAACCTTGGTCTAACTAGTCTAGGATGTGGTGAGATAGTTTCGGTTATTTTTACTTAGCTAGGTAGACAAAATAGGGCAGGCACATCTTACCCCACTTGACTCCTAGACCAACTTTCCTAACGTACTATCATCTTTCTCCACCCTGGTACTAGGTTGAGCAAGTCTCAATCAAGTCTAAGTCCTTATCTAACTATATTCTAAGTTAAGCATAAAGAAAATAAATAAATAAATAAAGTGATAAATCAAATAAGTATGCAAGTTTATTTAATAACAAAAATAGTTCTTCTATTAACTCCCCTTAGATCATAACCTTGATAAGGTCTATCTAGGTAATGAATTTGACCCCCCCCTAGAACAGTGCCTCCACTCCTCTTAAAGCCCTAAACAATGATTTGACCAAAATGTCCTCACCCTTGATCCTGTTCAGAAACTGAGTCAGACGGACTACTAGGTGGATCAAAAGGCCATGCGATAAGGAAGATCTCGAGGATAGCATTAACCGCTGAAGACAGTGTCACCCGGCTGTGGACAGTGTTAGGATGTATACTAAAAGCCTAGCTTTTGGTATAAACATTTATCTAGAAATAAGAATCACATTGGTCAAATGTCTACATTTATGATAAATATAGTTGTTCAATTAATTTATATTGTAGATAACATGGTGTGTGGTGTCACACACAGAGGATCATGTTATCAGTACCTTATAAATTATAAACAGTAGCTCACGACCAAGATGAAAAGGAACAAACCATTGGAAGGTCGTAGTGTAATTAGGTATTAGTTTATCTTAACTATATAATTACACTAGTACACTTAGAGTGTATTGAGTAGGACCATTAGAGGTTGTTCCTTTTATACTGATTTTATGAAGGAACAAAGATCTCAGTTATTATGGAAGTGCTTGCTCTTAATCCTAATATAATAACTAGCACATATATTTGATATTTATTTCTTTAATTTATCAATGGGTGAGATTTAGTTCGATAAATCAATAAGTCCGATAAGTTGGGAAATAATATCACTTATAGTGTGCATTATTGATTATAGAAGGAAAATGTGTCCTAGTGATCTAGGTTGATAATGTCCCCAAGAGGAGCTCATAAGGATTGTCATGTTAAACCCTGCAGGTGGACTTAGTCCGACATGACGATAAGATTGAGTGGTACTACTCTTGGACTAAGATATTAATTAAATGAGTTGTCAGTAACTCACTTAATTAGTGGACATTCGACATCTTAAACACAGGGAGACTAACACACTCATAATAAGAAGGAGCCCAAAATGTAATTTGGGAATTGGTGCGGTAGTTCAATAATAGTTCTTTAGTGGAATGAATTATTATTGATGAAATTAAGTTGTGTGTTCGGGGCGAACACGGGATGCTTAATTTCATCGGGAGACCAAAACCAATTCCTCCTCTCGGTCCCTATCGTAGCCTCTTTTGTATAGAGATTTATACCCACCACATACCCACCTTCTTACCCATCCAATGGGGCCGGCCAAGCTATCTTGGAACCCAAGCTAGGGCCGGCCAAAACTTGGGTCCCAAGCTTAGGTGGTCGGCCACTAGAATATTAAAAAGGATTTTTATTAAAATTATTTCTTATGTGGATATCATGGTTTTAAAAGAGAGTTTAAAAATTAAAAATTTCCTTTTATAGCTTTCTACAAAAGATTAAGAGAAGAGATTAATCTCTTTCCTTATTTGTAGATTAAAAGGATGGTTTTAATTTTTGGTAAAAACTTTCCTTATTTGTAAATCATCTACATATTTAAAAGAGAGTTTAAAATTTGAAATCTTTCCTTATTTGTTGATTAAAAGGTGAATTTTAAATTTTAAGAAAACTTTCCTTTTTAACCATGTTCATGATTTAAAAGAGAGTTTAAAAATTAAATATTCTCTTTTATAAGTTTCTATAAGAGATTAAGAAAAGATTTGATATTTTTCCTTATTTGTAGATTAAAAGAGATTTTAATTTTTAGAGATAACTTTCTTTTTATCCACATGTTTAAAAGAAAGATTTTAATTTATAAAATTTCCTTTTTACTAACCATGAAGGGATTAAAATTATTGGAGAAATTTTTATAAATTTCTGGAGACAAATTAGGAAGTTTTAATTAATTAAAACTCTCCTTGTTTATAGCTTGTGGTGGCCGGCCATATGAATTGATGAGAAGAAAATTATTTTTTAATTAAATAAATTTTCCTTTTCAATGGCAAAAGAATTAAGGATGTTTTTATTAAATTTTCCTTATTTGCCAAGACCAAGGATTATAAAAGAGGGGGTAGAGGAGGCTTTATGGCTAGGGGTGTAAATGAGCCAAGCCGCTCGTGAGCTATTCGAAGCTCGATTCGATAAAAGCTCGTTTGAGCTCGTTTAATTAAGCTCGTTAAGATAAACAAACCAAGCTCAAGCTTCACAATATTCGGCTCGTTAGCTCGTGGACATGTTCGTTAAGCTCATGAATCAATTTTTAAATTAAAAAAATAAGAGTTTTGATATTGAATTTATAGATTTTACACTCTACTTATGAAAAACATAGACAACTATAGTAAATTTATTTATTATAATAAAATTATAAATTTTAACAAGAATATTATAATTTTTTTAAAATATATAATTTAATTTTTAATGAATATTTAAATTTATAATTTATATTTATTAAGCTCGTTTAGGCTCGATAAAAGCTCGAATAAGCTCTTGAGCCATGAATATATTCGTTAAATAAAGCTCGAGCTCGGCTCGATTATAAACGAGCCAAACTCAAACATCCAAGAGTTCGGCTCGGCTCGGCTCGATTACACCCCTATTCATGGCTAACGACTCTATTCTATTTTCTCTCTCTTTTCTTCCTTGGTGTGGCCGGCCCTTCTCCTTTTCTCTCTTCCTCTTGTGTGGCCGAAATCCTTTATCTCTTGGAGCTTGGAGAAGGTGGCCGGATCTAGCTTGAGGAAGAAGGAGAGAAAGCTTGCATCCCTTGGAGCTTGGTTGGTGAAAAATAAGTTCTTCATCCTTTAGAAGATATGCTTGGCCGAAACTTGAAGGAAGGAAGAAGAAGGTGCCTTGGTGGTTCTCGTCTCGGAAGATCGTTGTCCACACAACGTCCGGGATTAGAAGAGGAATACGGTAGAAGACCTAGAGATTTTTGTTTGCAAAAGAAAAGGTATACTAGTATTTAATTTTCGCATCATACTAGTTTTATTTCTTTGTAAAAATACCAAATACAAGAGGCATGCGATTCTAGTATTTCGAATTTGTTTTCGATGTTGTGTTCTTTTGTTTTTCTTTTCCTTGTGATTTGATTGTTCTTTTTGGTTGGCCTAAAGTTATTTAAGGAAATTAAATATTAGCTTTCCTTAAAAGGCTTTGTCTAGGCGGTGGTGGTTGTTCCCATATCTAAAAAGGCCATGTGCCTCGCCATGCAGTCCTGGAAGCCAATTTTGGAAATTAATATTTAATGGAATTAATAACCTAGGTGATTTGGATCAAACATGTTAAGTTCCGCAGGAGATCCAAGTCTAAACCTAAAAGAACAAATAAATTAAACTTTGGATCAAACGTGTTAAGTTCCGCAGGCGATCCAAGTTTAATTTAAAAGAACACATGGTAGCTAGGAAAAGGTTCAGACCTTTGTACAAAATTTTTGTACAGTGGAACCATTAGGTTTTCCGAGTAGCAACCAACAGACAGTGTCGACCGGATGTGAGCGGCGTCGACCGCTGGGGGCAGTCGGTCGGTTGTGTCATGAGGATGGAGAAGGCGGGTCCCTTCTGATACATTCATATCAATGCTCATTCAGTAGTCCTAGGAAATGCGTTAAGCGCATATCTTAGCGAATCTCGGTTATTTACCTTTTCTCCGAGATTCGAGAGTCCAGTGACGAGTTCCTTTATTCTTGAGTGAAGCTGTGCAATGGTTTCTCCTTCTTCTAATTTGATCTTGTTGATTTGGTTCCTGAGCAGATCTCGTCTCGTGAGTTTTGCCTTCGAAGTCCTTTCATATAGTTCCAAGAATTTCTCCTAAAACTCCTTGGCTGACTCATAGGGTTCGATCTGGTTGACTTCTTGTGGTAGTAAGACGCTTAATAGATGAAACTCTGCTTTGCCGTTTACCATGAACTCGGCTTGCTCCTTCTATGTCCATTGGTATTCTTCTTTACCCTCAGGTGCTATAAAACTAAATTTCATTATTAAAAGTAAATTAAAATTTGTCTTAAAGAATACCTCTATCTTTTTCTTCTAGCTCATGAATTTCCCCTCAAACTTCGATGGGTTGATGCTCAGTTCAGCCATCTCTTGTGATTCGTTTGGAGATTAGTCCTCCTGAAGTTGTTGGGCGTTGATACCAATTGTAGGTCTCTTGGCAGCCGACTGTAGAAATTCATAAGCAGCATCAAGAAAAGGAAAGGATCTGGTGAAGTTTGGTAATGTGAAGGAACAAATGGTATTCTTGCATCATTAACCTCTACAAATTCTGATTCCAATTACTGAAAAGATGAAACAGTGTGTGGCTAGAAGTTGAATACTAGATGTAGGGGCAGAAATGAAGGCAGATAGTGATGAATTTCAAATTGTGAAGTGATATTTCATTCAAGGATTATAATATAAGCTTTGAAATGGAACAAATGAAGACAAGGGAAATGTTTGTTGTAAAGATAGGAATGAGTTGAGTGCAGAAATCCAAGAAATGCATAATTATGCAATTTGGGATTTCTGTGCAAATTTGGGAAATGAATTGTAATGAGCTAGAACTGCTGAATCCTGGAAAGCTTTTGAGTATGCATTGATAGGGATCTTAAGAAGTAAGATGAAAAAGTATTGAGATTTTTTGTGACTGAATAATGCAAAGTTGATACAAAGTCAGGATTCTATATAAGAATCCAGATCTGCATTTAGTTGTACTACATGGTGTTTGACTTGTGCCATTGAACGAAAATGTGATTAAGCCTTGCTTTAGATCCAATGCAAAAGAGGATGTAAATAAAAAGGAAATTGAAGAGAAGAGAGTGCTGCTGAAAATGCATTAGATTGAACTATTTTGTGCCAAGATATTGATTGAAGCTTTGGATGGTGATTGAATAAATTTGGAGTGTCCATCTTGTAGTGTCATTAGATGTTGCAACTCTTCCTTGAAGGGCTACCTTTTGATGACAATAATAAAAAAAGTGAATGATGAAACTGTGGAGGGTTATAAATTGTTGCTATAAAATTCAGAAATGGAGAAGTTTATCTCTGAATTGTTGCTGCCTCAATATTGGGTGACTCTACTCTCATGCAGCATGAATACAATGAATCTGATTTCAAGAGATGCTTGTCATCTGCAGGAAAAGAAAAAAATTTGGAAATCAATGAATCTGATTTTAGAAATAGATGAAGTGCAGTAATGCAATGGTGCCAATCTTTCAACCCATTTTCTGATCAGGAACAAGGTGAATTCAATTCCTATTAATGTAATGCTAAAAGATGCTTACTTCCAAGTTTAACTCTTCATGAATCCGACCAGGATCACCTTAAATTCCATATTCTGAAACTAACGTTCAGAAAACCAGAGAGAGAAAACAAAGCAGCTTTAACTCTAAGTTCTTTAGCTTGATTTCTGAATTTGGTCTATGAATTCATGAGTTGCAGAGATCGAATTTATGCTAGAGACTTCTCAGCTGATGTTGTTAATAGTATAGAGATATTAAGTTGTTGTCAGTTATGTATAAAAAGAAAAGGGCAAGGTGTAGATGTCACTACCAGTTTCAGATGTTGTTGCTGTAAGGAACTAGGGCGCTAAACACGCGAAAGCGCAGCGGAAAATATCTAGTTCCTTTCCAATAGATCTACATGAGAAAGTTATACCTTTGTTGTGTGCCCTTCGCAATCCCAATTCCAACGTTTCTTTAGATGCGGATCTTAGCGTGATCAAGTGGTCGCGCCTCTATGGTATCCACACGAACAAGTCTTGTTTGTCTCACAAACTCACAAGGTGGAGAATGAAACAACAAAAGGTTGTGCTAACAACCTTTCTTGGAGGATTCAGACAAGTGGAAGAGAGGAGGAAGAAGAAGAGCTTGATGGGTTTTTCGGGCCGCAAAAATCGCTTTTTCGCGTCGTGGAAACCTCGAAACCCCCGGTCACCAGATCCGTGCGAAGAAAAATAAAACAAAATATGAGTACAAGTTTCTAAAGTCTAGATCTACACTAGATAAGAGCGTTACCCTCGATGTGATGCCCTTCGCTATCCCGCTAGTCCAACGGTTTGCCGGATCTCAAGATTGTCAAAGTAGACAACCCTCTAGAAGTATCCACACAAACAAAATTAGGTGGAGGGGACCAAACAAAGGTGTGCTAGCACCTATGGTGTTCGGCCAAGAAAGGAGAGGGAGAGCAAGAAGAGAGAGCTCTAGGAGGAAGAAGATGAGAGTTACACTAGCAAAAATGAAACTCATCTTGCAATTGATGTGGCCGGCCACATTAAGAGGAGTTGTAACCTCCATAGAATGCCAAGAGTCACAACTCTTGGTAACTCCCATGAGGTGGCATCCTACTTAAACAACCATGATGATGTGGAGCATCATCATTGGCCCACTCAATGCCAACTCACCAATGAGGTGGCATAAAGTCAAGTCAAACTTGACTCTTCATCTTCCTCTCAAGTCAAGTCAAACTTGACTTAATCTCTCTCATGGTTGATCTAATCCAACCATTTAATTCAAGCCAATTTAATATAATGAATCTAATTCATTTAATTAAATTGATTCAATGAGTCATAATCTAAATTAGACTCATTGTACACATGAATCAACTTGAGTCCAACTCAATTAGCCCAATTAGGATTACTCTTAATCCAATTTGATTCATCAAATGAATCTAATCCTCTTGGTTCATCATATGAACCTAATCTCCATCTAATTGTCCTTAGTGTGTGACCCTATAGGTTCTTGTAACGTTGGCAATGCCCCTAAACCCATTTAGGAGCATAAATAATGAGCGGTATCTAGCAATACATCATTACTACCCAAGTTACAAGAATGTTGAGATCCAACATCACCTTGTGACTACTAATTGTGACTCCTCACAAAATATGACAAGTGTCCTTCTATCCAAGACATCTAGATTGATCAATGTGAGGCATATACCGTGTCATCCTCTAATCAATCTAAATCTTGAACTCCAAGTAGACTCACTAAATCAAATGAGCTCAATATCTCATATTGACTCATTTGGGCATGGTCATGCACTCCGTGGTCTCACTCTATCAAGAATATTGATGTCGCTCCCGTCATATAGGAGGGATAGATCCCATCTACATCACTCACATCCCTCTGTATAATTCGTTACATACCCAGTAATCGCCTTTATAGTCCACCCAGTTACGGGTGACGTTTGACGAAACCAAAGTACATAACTCCTTATGTAGGGAACCATGGTGACTTCAGGTCTAAGGACTAGTAGTCATACTAATAGCCACATGAGAAAGTATATGACACTCATATAACGATCCATGATACTTTCTCATGGCGGGTCATTCAGTATACATTCTCCAATGCATACCCATGTGTCAACTTGATATCTCTATATCCATGACTTGTGAGATCAAGTCATCGAGTTGACCTACATGCTAGTCTTATTGCATTAACATTGTCCCTGAATGTTAACACTCGACTAAGAATGATTAAGAGTAGTGTTCCCTATATCATCTCACTATCGGTTCAACTAACCGATTGATATAGGTGAGAACCTTCTACTCAAGGACGCTATTATACTTAGTTTATTTGGCACCAATACAAGTAAGTATAATAACCAAAACATATGCCTTTATTTATATATATATGAATATGATACAATAAGTCCATAATACAATCATCGAATGATTGGCTCTAGAGCTCTAACTAATAATCTCCCACTAGCACTAGTGTCAATCAGTGTAAGCTCTAAGCCCCAATGACCTAGTGTGACCATCATGCTTCCTCTGTGCTAAAGTCTTGGTCAAGGGATCTGCGATGTTAGCCTCTGTAGGTACTCTGCATATCTTCACATCTCCTCTCTCGATAATCTCTCGAATGAGATGGAAGCGCCGTAGTATGTGTTTGGTCCGCTGGTGTGAGCGAGGTTCCTTCGCATGTGCTATAGCTCCATTGTTGTCACAATAGAGCTCAATAGGGTCAGCAATACTGGGAACCACCCCAAGTTCAGTGATGAACTTGCGGATCCAAACTTCTTCCTTTGCTGCCTCTGATGCAACAATGTACTCGGCCTCTGTCGTAGAATCAGCTACTGTGTCCTGCTTCGAACTCTTCCAGCTCACAACACCGCCATTTATGCAAAATACGAACCCTGACTGCGATCGATAATCATCCTGATTGGTCTGGAAGCTGGCATCACTGTAACCCTTTACAGCTAGCTCATCATTGCCTCCATATATCAAGAAATATTCTTTAGTCCTTCTTAAGTACTTAAGAATATTCTTGTCCGCTATCCAGTGACTTTCACCTGGATCTGACTGGTATCTGCTCGTCATGCTCAAAGTATATGAGACATCAGGTCAAGTACATAGCATGACGTACATGATAGATCCTATGGCTGAGGCATAAGGGATTTGATCCATGCGGTCTCTCTCCTCTCTAGAAGAGGGACCTTGAGTCTTCGAAAGACTCACGCCATGTGACATCGACAGAAATCCCTTCTTGGAGTTCTGCATGGCAAACCGAATGAGTACCTTGTCAATATATGTACTCTGACTTAGGTCAAGCAATCTCTTAGATCTATCTCTATAGATCTGTATCCCTAGAATGCGGGATGCCTCACCTAAGTCCTTCATTGAGAAGCAACTTCCCAGCCAGGTCTTGACAGACTGAAGCATAGGGATGTCCTTCCCAATGAGTAGTATGTCATCCACATACAATATGAGGAAGACAACTATATCCCCTACAACCTTCTTGTAGACACAAGGCTCATTTTCGTTCTTGATGAAACCAAACTGTTTGATTGCATCATCGAGTCGAAGATTCCAGCTCCGAGAAGCTTGCTTTAGTCCATAAATGGACCTATGCAACAGCTTTAATAGCATGTTGTTGTGCTACAAAACCTACATATAGGAGCAGTTTAAAATCGCTCCTTAATGTCTTCATTAATAGTGTTTCAAAATCACTCTTATATCTATGACATATAGAGGCGATTTTAAACCATTCAACACCTAAAGAGTTTAAGAGCGGTTTGAACTGCTCCTATAGTTATAGCATAGAAGTGATTTGAAACCTTTGTTATAGCGTACCATATGTAAGATCCATTTCAAACCGTACCTATAAAGTCTAATTGGATCGGTTATTCAACTTTTACCAATGGTTACGAAAATCGCTCCTATAGGATATAGGGACGACAACAAGAGGAGTGGTTTTCAAACCGTTGGTAAAAGTGCAAGAGTGGTTGAAAACCACTCTTAAAAGTAAAAAAAACCGCCCCTATATGGGTGTATTTTTTGAAGTGCGGTTGTTGTTCCTCAACTCTTTGTGGAACAACATCATCCACAACACTTTGTGGTTCCAGTTCAACTTCCATCGAGGCTTCATTGCTATGGTTTTCATCTTGTTCTTCTTCAAGATCGAGCGTATTCCCACTAGTTTTCTAGAAACAAAGTCCCTTTCTAGAAAGACCCCGTCTTTGCCACAACTACCTGGGAATGTAGAAGTAATATCCCTTAGTTTCCTTCGGATATCCAATAAAGTAGCACTTGTCGGATTTGGGTCCTAACTTGTTTGAGACTTGACATCGAACGTAAGCCTCACAACCCCAAATCCTCATGAAAGACACCTGGACATCTCTCCCAGTCCATATCCTATATGGTGTCTTTATTACGGCCTTGGATGGAACTCGGTTGAGTATAAAAGCTGCCGTGTCTAGAGCATAGCCCCAAAGGTATGTCGGAAGATCTGTGTGACTCATCATAGATCGTACCATATCTAATAGGGTACGATTCCTCCTTTCGAATACACCATTCTATTGTGGTGTTCCAGGAGGAGTGTGTTGGGATAGAATCCCACACTCAGCTAGATAGTCACGAAACTCATGGTTAAGGTATTCTCCACCTCGATCTGATCGAAGTATCTTAATACTCTTGCCAAGCTGGTTCTGTACTTCATTCTTGAATTCTTTGAACTTTTCAAAGGATTCTGACTTATGTATCATCAAGTACACATAACCATATCTACTGAAGTCATTAGTAAATGTGATGAAGTATCTATAACCGCCTCTAGCAGCGACATTGAAAGAGCCACGTACATCACTATATATGAGTCCTAACAAATCAGTCGTTCTTTCGTTGTGCCCACTAAAGGGAGTCTTGGTAATCTTGCCTAGTAGGCATGACTCGCACGTCTCATAAGATTCAAAATCAAATGAGTCCAGCAAACCATCCTTATGGAGCTGGGATAAGCGCTTGTCATTTATATGACCTAAGCGACAGTGCCAGAGATAGGTTTGGTTCAGGTCATTTGACTTGAACCTCTTGGTATTTATGTTATAGATAGGACTTTCAAGGTCTAGAATGTAGAATCCGTTCATTAGAGGTGCACTACAATAGAACATATCTTTTAAATAAACAGAACAACATTTGTCCTTAATTATAAAAGAGAAATCTTTCTTGTCCAAACAAGAAACTGAAATTATGTTCTTAGTTAATGCAGGCACATAACAACATTCATCTAATCCTAATACAAGCCCAGAGGGTAGAGATAGAAAATAAGTCCCTACAGCAACAGCAGCAACCCGTGCTCCATTGCCTACGCATAGGACCACCTCGCCCTTCGCCAATGCCCTGCTATTTCTCAGCGCCTGCACATTAGTACAAATGTGAGATGCACATCCGGTATCTAATACACATGATGAAGAAATAGATAGATTGACTTCTATAACATATATACCTGAAGTGAAAGTCTCACTTTGCTTCTTCTTAAGATCTTCCAGGTACACCTTGCAGTTCCTCTTCCAGTGCCCGGTCTGACCGCAGTGGAAGCAGGTAGCATCCTTGGCGACCCCTCCTTTAGGCTTCAGTGCCTTGCCTTTGCCCTTGGCTTGGGACTTTCCTTTGCCTTTGGGCTTGCCATTGCCCTTGTGTTTCTAAACCATCAGAACAGAGTGGGGCTTTTGCCTTCTTAAGGTTCAGCTCAGCAGTTCTTAACATGCTAAGCAGCTCGGGTAGTGGCTTGTCAATTTCGTTCATATTGTAGTTTAGAACGAACTAACTATAGCTATCCGGCAAGGATTGCAAGATCAGGTCAGTGGCCAGCTCTTGGCCAAGCGGGAATCCCAACCTCTGTAGGTTTTCTATGTACCCAATCATTTTGAGTACATATGGGCCTACGGGAGCCCCATTTGACATCTTGCACTGAAATAATGCCATTGAGATCTCAAATCTCTCATGCCTCGCTTGTCCTTGATACAGTTGACGAAGAAGTTCAACCATATCGTAAGCGCCCATCAACTCGTGTTGCTTCTGAAGCTCAGAGTTCATGGTCGTGAGCATTAGACATGACACATCTAATGCGTCATCTTGATGCTTCTTGTAAGCATCTTTGTCTGCTCGCGTGGCATTGGCAGGAGGAGCCTCCGGAATGGGCTGCTCCAGAACGTACAGTTTACGTTCCTGGGTGAGAACTATTCTCAAGTTCCTGTACCAGTCCAGGAAATTTGCTCCGTTGAGCTTGTCCTTCTCAAGGACAGAACGCAGAGAGAAGGTGTTCGTATTAGATGTCATGGTTATCTACAACAGAAAAATACAGAAAAATCATATTATTTTAAATCATTTAATTAGGCCTTTAACTAAATGATGCTCCCACTGAATTCTTTAATTCATGTGGGACAAGATCCACATCATACTAACCCTTGAGTTATCTTTGGCTAATACGCCCAAGATTTAGTATGATCGGTAGGTAACGATTTACCAATTACATCTCTATGAAACTCTTGTTTATATTAAAACTTGAGTTAGCTTTGGCTAATACGCCCAAGAATTAATATAAATGTGATTTATGTCCTATCTTTCCAACCGTTGGAAGAATGTCTATAGTTGTACTCGATCCAACCGAGTTAACTAGGAATACTCAATCTAATTGAGTTTGTATTCGCCCATGCGTTGATAAGCGGGACCAAGATTGTCCCTCCGTACCCTACCAAGATAATATGTGTTGCTCTGCTTTGGCAGATTCAACAACACATGTGATCGAGGTAGTGATAGGTATCACGGTACGGTAGGCATTAGAGTTGACGCGATTTAGATCTAATCTAATCGTCGATGTGTATTAAATATGCGATAGATCTAATCTAATTGAAAGGGTGAATCATGTACACGATTTATATCTAATCTAATCATTAGGCACTAATTAATTACTAATCATGCATCAAATACACACAAGCAATTAATTAAATTAATTCGTGATTAGTTATGGCCCTACTACGATCTTCTCAAGCCAATGAGAAGATCGGATGGTCAACCTAGGGTCAACAGCTTCTCAAGCTCCTCCCTTTGACCACCTTGTGTTGCTCGCGCCCTCCTCGTAACTCTGTCTCGAGTGGACCTTCCACCGCTCCAATTTTGTACATTACAATTTTGAAACTCGAGTTACATTCGAGTCTAAACTAATTTACAACAAGAATATATAATAGAGAAAGGCACGACGCGCATGTCGTGAATCAAATGTACAACACACACAACACAAATGACGGCGCGCAGACCGTAATATGAATTACAACACAAATCCGATCAGATTGGGTCTTTTGGGTCATGACTATCACAAATTATACATAATTCTAAATTATGTAATTTCCATAATTTTTTGTAATTTTAATACTAATTTTTACGAGTAAAATTTCCCAGCGATCCCGTTTAGCAGCTTTCGGGCGCAATTGCGGAATGAATCCCCTTGCGGGGCCAGGGGTAGCGCCCCTACCCGCGATCTAACCATCGCGAGTGTCCCTAAGCGATCCTACAGTACCTTAGTCCGCTGTCCCAAAAAGTTTTGGGGTGAAACCTTGTCGTTTCGGAAAAATCTTCTCGGTAGTCGAAGCCTACAAGTGTATAAACACTTGTGCTTCGCTTCTACGAGAAAATTACTCATAAAAATCCATAAAAACTTAAATTTACAGAAAATCACAGAAGCTATATTTTTCATAAAAATCAAAATAAACTCGTACAAGTCTTCGCACGTGGCTCTGATACCACTGTTAGGTTTTTCGAGCCGCGAAAATCGCTTTTTCGCGTCGCAGAAACCCCGAAACCCCCGACCACCGGATCCGTGCGAAGAAAAATAAAACAAAATATGAGTACGAGTTTCTAAAGTCTAGATCTACACTAGATAAGAGCATTACCCTCGATGCGATGCCCTTCACTATCCCGCTAGTCCAACGGTTTGCCGGATCTCAAGATTGTCAAAGTAGACAACCCTCTAGAAGTATCCACACGAACAAAATTAGGTGGAGGGGACCAAACAAAGGTGTGCTAGCACCTATGGTGTTCGGCCAAGAAAGGAGAGGGAGAGCAAGAAGAGAGAGCTCTAGGAGGAAGAAGATGAGAGTTACACTAGCAAAAATGAAACTCATCTTGCAATTGATGTGGCCGGCCACATTAAGAGGAGTTGTAACCTCCATGGAATGCCAAGAGTCACAACTCTTGGTAACTCCCATGAGGAGGCATCCTACTTAAACAACCATGATGATGTGGAGCATCATCATTGGCCCACTCAATGCCAACTCACCAATGAGGTGGCATAAAGTCAAGTCAAACTTGACTCTTCATCTTCCTCTCAAGTCAAGTCAAACTTGAATTAATCTCTCTCATGGTTGATCTAATCTAACCATTTAATTCAAGCCAATTTAATATAATGAATCTAATTCATTTAATTAAATTGATTCAATGAGTCATAATCTAAATTAGACTCATTATACACATGAATCAACTTGAGTCCAACTCAATTAGCCCAATTAGGATTACTCTTAATCCAATTTGATTCATCAAATGAATCTAATCCTCTTGGTTCATCATATGAACCTAATCTCCATCTAATTGTCCTTAGTGTGTGACCCTATAGGTTCTTGTAACGTTGGCAATGCCCCTAAACCCATTTAGGAGCATAAGTAATGAGCGGTATCTAGCAATACATCATTACTACCCAAGTTACAAGAATGTTGAGATCCAACATCATCTTGTGACTACTAATTGTGACTCTTCACAAAATATGACAAGTGTCCTTCTATCCAAGACATCTAGATTGATCAATGTGAGGCATAGACCGTGTCATCCTCTAATCAATCTAAATCTTGAACTCCAAGTAGACTCACTAAATCAAATGAGCTCAATATCTCATATTGACTCATTTGGGCATGGTCATGCACTTCATGATCTCACTCTATCAAGAATATCGATGTCGCTCCCGTCATATAGGAAGGATAGATCCCATCTACATCACTCACATCCCTCTGCATAATTCGTTACATACCCAGTAATCACCTTTATAGTTCACCCAGTTACGGGTGACGTTTGACGAAACCAAAGTGCATAACTCCTTATGTAGGGAACCATGGTGACTTCAGGTCTAACGACTAGTAGTCATACTAATAGCCACATGAGAAAGTATATGACACTCATATAACGATCCATGATACTTTCTCATAGCGGGTCATTCAGTATACATTCTCCAATACATACCCATGTGTCAACTTGATATCTCTATATCCATGACTTGTGAGATCAAGTCATCGAGTTGACCTACTTGCTAGTCTTATTGCATTAACATTGTCCCTGAATGTTAACACTCGACTAGGAATGATTAAGAGTAGTGTTCCCTATATCATCTCACTATCGGTTCAACTAACCGATTGATATAGGTGAGAACCTTCTATTCAAGGACGCTATTATACTTAGTTTATTTGGCACCAATACAAGTAAGTATAATAACCAAAACAAATGCCTTTATTTATATATATATATGAATATGATACAATAAGTCCATATTACAATCATCGAATGATTGGCTCTAGGGCTCTAACTAACAGAGCTATAGCACCAAAAACTCATCATGAAAATGAATCCAAAAACCCCTTTTTATAGATTCATGAAGTTGCCTCATGCCTTAATGTCAATTGTCTTGATTGACATTAATATTTGTCTTCATCCAATGAATCCAATGCATGTGCAATTCAAATGGTCACTCTTCATCCAATGAATTCAATGCATCCAATGCATGCAATGTATGAGCAATTCAAATTGTTCACTCTTCATCCAATGCATCCAATGCATGAGTAACTCAAGTTGTACACTCCTCTTTCTTCATGAATTCAAATTTCATGAAATCATATAATGAGTCCAACTCATTAATCATTAATTAATTCGTGAAATCATATAATGAGTCCAACTCATTAATCATTAATCCAATTGATTGAATGAGTCTAATTTGAATTAGACTCAATCCATTAGTTGGATTTAATTGAGTCTTACTCAATGAGTCCAATTTGAATTAGACTTAATCCAATGATTCATCATATGAATCCATCTCCATTGACTTGTTCTTTGTGTGTGACCCAATAGGTTCTCGTTGTAGGATGATGTTGGCCTTTTTGCATGTCACGTGGCACATCAAATTAATTAAAATTGAAACTCATTAAAATTAATACAAGCGTTGTAGCAACGAGTCCCAAGTCGTATTTTTTTCCAAGGGTTACTAGCAAAATGAGTGAATTCTAGAATTGGTTCCAATCAACTTCTTACATCATCAAGATTCTCAAGGTAAGCCATAACCATCCAATTCACAAAACAAAGGTAACAAATAACAATTAATCTCAAAATCTCAAACAACTTGTGAAACCAAAGTATCATCCAATTCTCATTTACACTTAATTCAACCATTAAACTTAAATGCTCAATCACAGCAACTTTCAACAAAGGATCACAACCGAATCTCAAGATAAGCATTCACAATTTAAGCTTGCTAACAACCATAACAAAATCCAATGAATCTAATAAGAGTTTCCAAAATTTATTGATTGGAACTACATCTAACTATTGAACCCTAAACAATAAATTCCAAGTAAAATGGAAATCAAGTTAGAAATCAGAATAGAAATATGTAACAAATCAGATTAGAACTGGGGTTTGCAAAGCAGCAAAATAGATATAAAAACTGCAGTAACTGAATCAAGAAGAAACAATGATGAAAATGAATCAGATCTGTCGATCTGAGCTAGTTTGAGAACAGATTATAGACAAAAACAAAAAAAAAACAAAAACCCTAACATTCCTTAATCCGGATCCAAGCTCAAACCTCATTCACTCTGCCGAAACAGAGGTGCATCAGAAACCTCCCTTCAACACCCAACAGACAATCTCCAAGCGCTCTACTATCACCAGATGACGTTCATAGCTATTGGAAACCTCCCCTGCTCGCATCTGACTGGTATCATCATCAACCAAAGAAAAACAGAGTTTGTTCTGTGATTTGCCAAGCTAATCCGATTGATCAGAACAAACCAGCTTCGCTGCGGAAAAGGTACAGAAACTCCAAGAAACCTCCCTCGAAGCCCTGGTGGATGCGAAGATCACTGATCGGAAACCTCCCCGATCGGCAATGTGGCGGTGGAACAGAACAAGGCGCGGCTGAGAAACCTCCCTCGGCTGCTCTCTGATCGCCGGAAGATGAACGCAGGAGCTAGGGAATCATCGTCGGAGAAAAAGATGAACTCTCGGATCTGAATTTGGGAATGGGAGCGCCGACCGTCTCGCGAAGAGAACGAAGACACTGTAGACAGAAATCGCGACCGAGCTCGAGGGTACTGTAGCTTCTCAACAGATTTTATATCCCTTTCAAATTCAATCGGACGGCTGAGATTGTTCTGAGCTTGATCAACGGTGAAAGTCATCCAAAATATGATCTGAAGGTACTGATGTTGATCTAGGGTCTGGATCTACTCTCCTGTAGGTCGGATCGATCAGATCATCACTGGATGGTCCAGATTTGTTCAATCTTGGATGAACGGCCTATAATGCTCCGAGGCTTGATCGACTTAATTAGCTCTTGACTTGAGCCCAAATGTGGTCCAATATGATCGGGTCCATGACCCTTTTGATGCCTACAAAATAAGAATCAAATATTAGCATCAAATACCATGAAAATTAGCTAATTTACAATTAGGTCCAAAATCAAATGCAATTACAAAATGTAATGTATATGTGAGTTTAAGATATGAATAGACCATCAAAAATATGCATTATGAATCAAAATAATAAAGCTAAATCATGGTTATCAAATCCCCCACACTTAGTCTTGGACGTCCCGTTCAAGTAAAGAAAACCTAAAATCATCTCCACATAAATTTCCTAGCAATACCTAGAAAATGGTAAAAAGAATTTAACTAAGGTAATCTTAAAAATCACAGACAATAATGAATACAATTCACATAATAATCAGTAGGTATGGTAGTTTCAATCCAAATGAAAAATTAAGCAAGTTGCATCTCACAAGGAATTTACCTATTCTAGCTCTCACACTCAAACATATGTATAAGTGGAGCTCACTCAATGCAATCACAACATTTCACTACCATAGGCTTGCTTATTTTCTAATTCTCCACCACTATAAACATAGCATACATGAATCAAAAGGATTTAATCATGAAGAATTGAAATGGAATCAAAAAGAACAATTGAAATGAATGTAGTAGCAAAAGAAAAGGCATTAATGAAGAAAATGAGAAGATGAGAGTATTGGAGGAATATACTTGATGAGTTGACCATTTTGAAGTGAAAAGAGATTAATACCATTTGTTTTTATCAATTCAAAGCATCAAGCTAACCTCTCCTTCCATATGATGGCAAACATAAATTCTTGATACTCTATCTTCAACTTTGATACTCTCTTGAATGTGCCATTTTTTTCTCTCTTCACTGTTTTTACTATTTTTTTTCTTCATTCCATAACTTTGAAAGCTCAAATAATCCCAAATCAACTAATGGAGAAGAGCTCCCTCCCCCACACTTAAGGCATTGTCTGTCTCGGACAATGAAACACATCATGATATCCAATGACTTGATAGTTTTCAAACCACTGATCTTTCTGCAGCTTTTTCTTTCTCTTTCTTTCTCTGTTTCTTAATTTGCAAATTCAAACACCCATATAAATCAAAAGCAATACATTTGAAGAGATTCACTTGATAATGATTGAATGAGAACTTTACGTCAGTTCCTTTAAACAGAATCCATTAAGATAAACAAACACTGATTTCTTGCATACCCATCCAAACAGTTCTGATTTCTGAAAATTTTCAGAATTCATACACAAGGAACTGAGGAGAGTTCACAATTCAGCATCAAAACCTCACTTCCAGCAAGGCTCAGACCAATACAACTGTATTTCCAGCAGTAAGCTAACTTGAGATTCCTTCAGCTTTCAATACTATAGGAATAGAAACATATTTCTGTTTAACTTGGACAGAGCTTCAGAATGGAATTTCAGCAAAGAAAATCAGGTTCGGACAATATTGCAACAATTGCTGAATTCTAAATAGGATACTCAGCCACAACAAAACTACACACTTCTAATGCTGTTCAGATTCAGGTATTCCAATTTTTGAATTCTGTTCCACTCTAAATTTACTGCATTCAATCTCTATTAACTACTCTTTCCCACTGCAATAACAGTCCAAAAATTAAGCTGAAATTTCTGTACAGTTTCAGTTTCCAGCTTGTTTCCTGGTTGGGTATCCAATTTCTTGTCTAAAAATCTTGTAAACTCTAGTGAAGTAAGATCAGCATCTATCAACTCTCAAACAACAGCTAGATTTCAATTTTCCATGAACAAATAACATCAAACTCCATTTTGTGCAGTAAAATACAGATTCCAGCATTTTCCTCACAACTTTGTATCAACATTGCATTATTAACCCAACAAAAATCTCAATTCTTCTTCGTCTTGTTTTTTTAAAACCCATTACAATGCATACTTGAAAGAATTCCAAGTTTCATTAACTCTAGATCATCACAATTCATTTCCCAAATTGGCACAGAAATGTCACATTAACTAATTTGCAGAATTCTGCATTTCCTGAATTTCTTCTCCCCATTCATTCCTATCTTAACAGCAAGCATTCTCCCTGTTCGAACTCAAATTCTGAAGATCTGATCCATTCTGAGGCCTTCTCTATTTTGGTCATTTGTAACATTTAATTTCCATCAGAAATCCATATGTGCAGATTCAATTCCTGTTAACTTCTGCCTGTTATCAGCTTCACTTCCATCCTGTTGTATGGTTGATAAGTCAAACAAAGTTAACTCTTCTACCAGCAATTCATGACATTTTGCTCTTTGAATCAGTAGCTTCACAACTGCACAACAAGATAAAGATCACTATTGTATTCAGCTGCAGCTTCTGAGATCAGATTTCAATTCAATTCTCAATGAACTCTTATAATTAGTAACTCAGAATCCAATCAAGAATTCAGAATTGAGGGTCCAAGGAAATTCTAGATTTATTCATGAAGAGTTTAAATCATGGAAAGGTCTCATTCATCACTTTAGCAGTTGCGACATTTCTAGGTCAGGAAGTTTCAGAATTTTCTTCGTGATCAGATTTTCAACAACAGATTCACGTTTCAACAGCTCATAGTCTTCCATATCAGCAGCTCTAATGATTCAACAATTGGTCCATCTCTTTAACCATTCAGTTTCCAGAAACTGAAACTGAACAGTGCAATTTCTGAATATTTTCTCACTTCTACAGCTTCCTGCTTCCTTCATTTACCAGTAAAGAGACACAAACAAGGTTTAATACTCCATCAGTAATTTTTAGACTCAGCTCCCAACCACTTATGCAACTAACAGCTCTTTAATAATGTTGCCAATTTCAGTTACGAAGATACATCTTCTGAGTGAGAGGGCAAAAGCTTAGCTTGAAACTACCAATATTTAGAAGGTTAAAAAGGAAACTTGACATGCAACATGTTGAGAAATCAGTAATGAAACCATCCCCTTCTTCTATTGGCAGTGATACATAGTTTCCAGCTTCTTGAAGCTTAATCCGAATCCTTGTGTTACATTAACTCCTGTGTCTCCACTGCTAGGATCATCTTAGCTACAAACATACTTGAAATTCCATAACCATTTCTGACAGCAATTCATCAGCACTGCACTGCTAGCTTCATTCCTTCAGTTTCCATTTCTGATAACCATACTATCTTCAGATTTTTTCTTCCGTCCTCTGTTTCTGCATCAATCTGATTTCCTTTTCTTCCCTTGCTTTTCCAACAAGCATTCAAAACCACTCGGCCATAACTGTACAGCTCTGTTGCTTTGGTGGATAGAGGCAGTACAACAAATAGCAACTAGAGTTCAATAGGTTCTCTTGAGCTTGATTTCTGATTAAAATTCTACAAATATCCTTAATACGTTTCAGACTAGTAGAATTCTGTCCAGCAGGTTTGTAAAAGACATAGAAATACCAAAATACCATTGGTTACTGAAATTAACAAAGTTCTAGTAAAATTCATAACTGATTTGAGGCTTCCCACAGATTTTGATACTCCACATGATACAAGAAATTTAAAAGCTCAACACCATCCTTTCGTCCATTAAATCAATTTTCAGTAGCTACTAAAAGCTCCCTGTTCCTTCATTCTATGTCCCTGCAGATTTCTTTCAAGGATCACTGCAAATTCATTACAACTTCAACTGGAACGTAAGGATCATTCAGGTCATAACAGCTTCAGTTTACGGCTAATCACTATTAACGCCTTGATCACAAAGTTCAGCAATGAACAATCACAGCTCCAAAACCATCAATTCAGAAATTCATGTTTACAAGAATTCCAATTCAATTTGCTACAATCTCAACTATAAATCAGCTTCTTATGAATTTGAAGTTGCAGAAGTCAGCATATCAAGCGCCAAAATTTGGTGTTTAAAATGTTGCATACGATTTTTGATACATTTTGATATCGAATTTCAGCTCTTCATCATTTTTTTCTGTACATATCTGCTTCCATTGTTCCATTTCAGATCTCAGTTACTCTTGCACTTAACTGATTAACTCACTGTACAGCTTCTTCTAATAGCTTGAGTGTATCACCAAAATATCAAGTCTCAAAATTCAAAGCCATTGGAGTTAACTTTTTGCATGATCAAGCTCAAAAAATGTATATATTAAGCATACAATCCAAGGAGCCATCCAACGCCTTCAACATCTTCAAATGTATACCAATTCTCCCCCACACTTAACCCTTTACCCATCTTGCAAAATCTAACTCATCAAGAATTCAACCAAAACTCTAAATAAAATAGAGCAAGCAAAGGTAATAGAAGGATAAAATGTAAGATGAAAATGTTTAAAGAAAATTGTGAGGAAAGGAATTTGAAAGTATGAAGGGAAACAAAATTGACAAAATCCTCAATTTCCATGCATACAAATGTTATTGTGACTTTGAAAAGAAACTAAGCAAGTTCTAGAGTTTCAATTGCTATGAGTGCATGCCACACAAAATAAAATAATGTTTAGGCTTAAAGTGGTCCTCTCTAGGTATTTTTATATGCAAACAAGCTCAATTAATCAATATAGAATCCACCACCAAATTAACCAATATCATGTGAGAAAAGCATCCAATCATGTCAAATGACCTAAAGTTGATGATCAAATTTAAGAAACTTTTACCTTCTTAAAAGTATTACTTAGAAAATTCTCATGGAGAATTTTATTCAAATGAAATGCTATGTATTAAACAAAATGCAAAGTATGGAAGCAAATGTAGAAAGAAAATGCAAAATGCAAAGTATGAAACTAAAGAAATGCATAAAAAGAATTTATTAACAAAACATGAATTAAAATGCAAAAGAAAACGAAATTAGAACCAACTCCCCTTTCATTCCGGCGGTCGAAGAAGATTTAGCAACAAAATCCACACCGGAAATGGAGTACTTTTGGTTGCAATCAATTTCTTTTTATTGACCATTTTTCCATTGCAAATCCTTTCCGGAGGTCTAAGGCGGTTCAGTGTAAGCATCCACTCCAGAAGCTCATGTTCTCCTACAACATCAATAAAAATAAACACCTCCCACATGCAAGTGGGATAAAAAGAGAATAGGAGAATATTAGTGTGGGCAAAAGATATTTCAAGAAATGATTCACATCTAATAAAATCAACAATTGGTACCTCTATGAAATTTTCTGAAAAATCACAAGAAATACTCACTTTGTCATCTTGAATGGTACCTGGAGTGGTGATTGTTACCTCCTTTTCATCATGATATGACTCAAGCTGTTGTTCTGGTGATGGTTCATCCTCATGTAGTGATTCTTGGGTGCTTGGCTCCATAGCACAAGTCCCTACACTCTCTTCATCATCATCAGGTGATTCTTGAGGTAATGCTTCCAGTGAGCACTCCCCTACACTTAAATCATCTTCAAAAACATGTTCAGAACCTGAATCACTAACAACATCTTCAACAACAATATCAGTAGGATCAGAAATTTGCATAATTACATAATCATCACAAAAAATATTAGAAAAATCATGTGAATTAATGGAAGTAGGGTCAGGCCTGACAGAATCGCTACTTTCCATCTCTCCACTGGAATTATGTGCTTGCAGTTGATTGATGGATGATGCAATCTGATCTATCTGACTCTGTATGTTCTGAATCCTTGAAAATTGTTATTCTTGATGCTCACTCATTTGTTGCATGATCTCCTTGAGTTTCCATGTTGATTCATCCATCTGAAGATCGTTGAGTTTCCCCAGCAACGGCGCCAAAATTTGATGTTGAAAAGGTTGTGGCAAAAAATTTGTTGAAACTTCTTGGAACCCATATGAACTCTGATAAGTAGGATATGGCTCAATAAATGGTCCTTGTGCACTTTCATACCTGAAACATGAATTGTCCACCCAATTAGCATTAAAATCATTTGAAAATGACTCATCCCTATTTTGTTGATCCATGTTTGGGTAAATTTGATACTCAGGTTGAAAATGATAACTCTCCATTCCACCTCCAAAATTCTGAAAATATGGATCCATGCTAAAGAAATCTCCTGTTCTTACATATCACACTAACAAACAATGTTAGAAGATTCAAGAGCATAAATTTTCAAACACATGAAAACATGAACAGTAAAAGCATTTAATAATTCAAGAACAAACCAACATGAAAATACAAAAAGAATTAAGCAATCAAATCAATCAACATGCTAACAAATAAAATCACTCAATGATCAATCTAAAATAAACACACATTGCTAGTTATGTTCCCCGGCAACGGCGCCAAAATTTGATGTTGGCCTTTTTGCATGTCACGTGACACATCAAATTAATTAAAATTGAAACTCATTAAAATTAATACAAGCGTTGTAGCAACGAGTCCCAAGTCGTATTTTTTTCCAAGGGTTACTAGCAAAATGAGTGAATTCTAGAATTGGTTCCAATCAACTTCTTACATCATCAAGATTCTCAAGGTAAGCCATAACCATCCAATTCACAAAACAAAGGTAACAAATAACAATTAAACTCAAAATCTCAAACAACTTGTGAAACCAAAGTATCATCCAATTCTCATTTACACTTAATTCAACCATTAAACTTAAATGCTCAATCACAGCAACTTTCAACAAAGGATCACAACCGAATCTCAAGATAAGCATTCATAATTTAAGCTTGCTAACAACCACAACAAAATCCAATGAATCTAATAAGAGTTTCCAAAATTCATTGATTGGAACTACATCTAACTATTGAACCCTAAACAATAAATTCCAAGTAAAATGGAAATCAAGTTAGAAATCAGAATAGAAATATGTAACAAATCAGATTAGAACTGGGGTTTGCAAAGCAGCAAAATAGATATAAAAACTGCAGTAACTGAATCAAGAAGAAACAATGATGAAAATGAATTAGATCTGTCGATCTGAGCTAGTTTGAGAACAGATTATAGACAAAAACAAAAAAAAAACAAAAACCCTAACATTCCTTAATCCGGATCCAAGCTCAAACCTCATTCACTCTGCCGAAACAGAGGTGCATCAGAAACCTCCCTTCAACACCCAACAGACAATCTCCAAGCGCTCTACTATCACCAGATGACGTTCATAGCTATTGGAAACCTCCCCTCAAGCTCGCATCTGACTGGTATCATCATCAACCGAAGAAAAATAGAGTTTGTTCTGTGATTTGCCAAGCTAATCCGATTGATCAGAACAAACCAGCTTCGCTGCGGAATGAAATGCGGAAAAGGTACAGAAACACCAAGAAACCTCCCTCGAAGCCCTGGTGGATGCGAAGATCACTGATCGGAAACCTCCCCGATCGGCAATGTGGCGGTGGAACAGAACAAGGCGCGACTGAGAAACCTCCCTCGGCTGCTCTCTGATCGCCGGAAGATGAACGCAGGAGCTAGGGAATCGTCGTTGGAGAAAAAGATGAACTCTCGGATCTGAATTTGGGAATGGGAGCGCCGGCCGTCTCGCGAAGAGAACGAAGACACTATAGACAGAAATCGTGACCGAGATCGAGGGTACTGTAGCTTCTCAACAGATTTTATATCCCTTTCAAATTCAATCGGACGGCTGAGACTGTTCTGAGCTTGATCAACGGTGAAAGTCATCCAAAATATGATCTGAAGGTACTGATGTTGATCTAGGGTCTGGATCTACTCTCCTGTAGGTCGGATCGATCAGATCATCACTGGATGGTCCAGATCTGTTCAATCTTGGATGAACGGCCTATAATGCTCCGAGGCTTGATCGACTTAATTAGCTCTTGACTTGAGCCCAAATGTGGTCCAATATGATCGGGTCCATGACCCTTTTGATGCCTACAAAATAAGAATCAAATATTAGCATCAAATACCATGAAAATTAGCTAATTTACAATTAGGTCCAAAATCAAATGTAATTACAAAATGTAATGTATATGTGAGTTTAAGCTATGAATAGACCATCAAAAATATGCATTATGAATCAAAATAATAAAGCTAAATCATGGTTATCATAGGACCGTTGGCAGCCGACTAGAAGGGGAGTTGAATAACCTGCAAAATAAAAGAACACCCTTCTCGAACTCTCAACAGAACACTTGCATTAAAGTAATATCAGAAAGTAAATAAATAAAAAAATGAGGCACACCGGGATTGACTTGGTTACAACCGAGGAGGTTGTTAATCCAAGGAAGATGATCGTACTTAAAAAAAACTCATTTAGGCGGAGAAGCCTCGTACAACGATGAAGCACAAAGGAAAGAAGCTAAACTACAACTGAGAATGCACAAGTGTTGGAATTACAATTTCTGAATTGTTGAAAAGCTTCTGGACCAAGACTATATTTATAGCCTTTGTTGGGGCGCCTGGAAGGGTTCTGGGCGCCCTGGGGGATAAAACTTTATCCCCAACGTTTAGATCGAGTCAAAGCTCGATCATGTGAAAAAGTCAACTCCGAGCGCCACGGTACGTTCCGGGCGCCTCGGAGGGGTCTGGGAGCCCCGGACCTAAAAGTCAACTCTGGTTGACTTTTTTGGTCTAGGTCCTCTGCTCGGGCTCTGGTCACCTCGGTCCCGGTCTTCAACTTCAGATCAGCTTGCTTGGGTGATCTCGGACATCCGAAAAAGGGCTCACCCGAACCCAACTTCCGGTCTTCTCGAGCAGACTTCCGCTCCGGCTTATCGTCCCTCGGAATCGCTGCGTGCTTCCTTCTCGTCCGCCAGCATACTCATCCGCAGCCTTCGTCCCTCGGTCGCACCCCGTGCTGACCTTCTCGGTAGCTGCGTCTCTTGCTCCCCGAGCAATCTTCCGCTCCGGCTTTTGTCCCTTGGAACCACCGCACGCTTCCTTCTCGTCCGCCGGTGTACTCTTCAGCAGGGCCTCGTCCCTCGGGTGCACCGCATGTTATCCTTCTCGCTAGCTGCGTCTTCCGCTCGACTACCTGTGCTCCTAAGCTCCTGCACACTTAGACACAAGGTTAAAAATACACATGACCTAACTTAACTTGTTGATCACACCAAAACAACATTGGGGTTCCAACAATCTCCCCTTTTTGATGTAAGCAACCCAAGTTAAGGTAGGGTAAAAAATAAAACTAACTTAATTTGCAATTTAAGTGTAAAAGGATAGAAAAAATTATTTTTGGTCTACCTCACCCTAGATTTATACTTTTCCTCTTCCCCTTTGATCACATAAAAAAAATGAGATTTGCAAGAAAAATCTAAGGGTAAAACTTAGAAAATTTTGAGACTTAAAAAAAAAATTTCACATAAACCGTCTCTAAGTAAAAACAACTTTCTAAGAAAATTTTCTAAGTGAAAGAATTTTCAAAAAAAATTTTTGACTTAGGCAATTTTGTAAAAAATATTTTTAAAAATTCTAAGTAAGAAATATCAGAGAAGTTTTCTAAGTTAAATAATTTTTCACAAAAATTTTGAAAGATTTGTTAAAAATTATTTTTGAAGATTTTTCTAAGAATAAAATTTTAACCAGAAATTTCTAACTTCAGAAAAGCTTTTAACAAAAAATTGATTTTTGAGAATTGTTTTTTAAGTTAAAAAAAAAAATCTTAAAGTGAGTTTTTTTTTAACTAAAAATTATTTTTGAAAGATTTTTTTTTTAAAAAAATGTTTGAATAACTTTTTAAAGCATTATTTAAATTCAACCTTAATGCTTTTTATCAGAAAGTTAATTAAACATTTTATTTCGATATTTTGACTTCCAGGTCGTGGCGAGGTGCTAGGCCTTCTTGGTTATTGGAGCAACAACTATTTCCTTAGACAATGCCTCATAAAGAAATTCTTTGTTTAATTTTCTCGTTGAAAGCGCTAATTTCGATTTAAAATTTAGGCTAAGCAAGATTTAGGAACCCAATAAAGGTTTCAGCCTACTGGGTTAACCAAATATTTCTTAGGGACATATTTTCTTAAAATATTCCTAATCTGTCCCTAGTAATATCTATAATACCAATTCAAATTTTTAAATTTTCTAAAGGTAGATGAGCATGCATGGTTTTTCAAATTATCTACTTGAATTTTTAGATTTTTATTTTCTGATTTCAATTTCTCATTTTCTAATTTTGATTTGTCTAATTCTTCTAAGGGATAGGACTTAGCTAGAATTACTTTTAAATTTTTATTTTCATTTTCTAATTTGCAGCAATCTTTTGTTAGAAGTTTAACGAACTTAAACATTATGTCGGGAGGAAGAGATCGTACCTGACTTACCTTATCGATCTCGTTGTCCGTTTCTCCCCCTGAACTGCTGCTTTCTTCCGACGTGGCTCCCCCTTCATCGATGCTTTCAATGCTCATTTTGGAAGAGCTTGACTCGCAGTCGTCGTCTTGATGACTTGCCATTAGAGCAAGTCCGGAGAATGCCTCGACTTTCGACTCTGACGACGTATCGTCCCACGCCGCCTTTAGGGCCTTTCACTTTTGGATAGGATTCTTACCCTTCTCCTTGTCCTTGTTCTTCAGCTTGGGGCAGTTGTCCTTGACATGCCCTTCTTCGTCGCAGTGGTAGCAACGGATCGTCCTTTTCTTTTTCCCCTGTGGATGGTTAGTATATCTAGATTTACAAATTTTCTTGAATCTTCTTACCATCATTACCATTTCCTCATCGTCGAGAGAAGATTCTGACTCAAGTTCATCTCTCGAAGCTTTGAGGGCGACATTGTTCTTGGGCTCCTTCATTCCTGCACATCTTGACCCATGCATTTCAAATGTTGAAAAGAATTCTTCTAATGAAATTTTTTCTAAGTCTTTTAAAATATAAAAGGCATCTACTAGTGATGCCCATTTTGAATTTCTCGGAAACGAATTTAACACATACCTTAGTGAATCTCGGTTACTTACCTTTTCTTTGAGATTCGACAGTCCGGTGATGATCTCTTTGATTCTTGAGTGCAGATGCGCAACTGTCTCGTCTTCCCCAAGTCGCAGGCTGGTGAGATGATTGCGAAGTAGATCTCTTCTGGCGAGCTTGGCTTCGGACGTTCCTTCGTGCAGCTCGAGGAACTTCTCCCAAAGTTCCTTTGTCGAGTTGTAGTTTCCGATTCGATTGACTTCTTGTGGCGGAAGAACGCTTAACATATGGTATTATGCTTTGTCGTTCGCCACGTATTCAGCCTGCTCCTTTTTTGTCCATTGACATTTTTTCTTGCCCTCTGGAGCTACAAAGCTAAGTTCCATTGTTAAAATTAATTCAAAATCTGTTGTGAAAAATACTTGCACCAGTTTTTTCCAGGTTGCGAAATCCCCTTCGTATTTCGCCGGGTGGATGCTTGGTCCGACCATTATGTTTGCTTCGATTGGCGGTTAGTCCTCCTGAAGCGCCTTGACTCTGATACCACTTGTAGGACTGTTGGCGGCCGACTAGAAAGGGGTTGAATAACCTGCAAAATAAAAGAACACCCTTCTCAAACTCTCAACAGAACACTTGCATAAAAGTAATAGCAGAAAGTAAATAAATAAAAAAATGAGGCACACCGGGATTGACTTGGTTACAACCGGGGAGGTTGTTAATCCAAGGAAGATGATCGTACTTAAAAAAATTCCTTTAGGCGGAGAAGCCTCGTACAATGATGAAGCATAAAGGAAGGAAGCTAAACTACAACTGAGAGCGCATAAGGGTTGGAATTACAATTTCTGAGTTGTTGAAAAGTTTCTGGACCAAGGCTATATTTATAGCCTTGGTCGGGGCGCCTGGAAGGGTTTCGGGCACCCTGGGAGGATAAAACTTTATCCCCAACATTTATATTGAGTCAAAGCTCGATCCTGTGAAAGAGTCAACTCCGGACGCCCCTGTACGTTCCGGGCGCCCCGGAGGGGTCCGGGTGCCCTGGTCAGCTCCGGGCACCCTGGTCAGCTCCGGGCACCCCAGACCCAAAAGTCAACTCTAGTTGACTTTTTCGGTCTGGGTCCTCTGCTCCGGCTCTGGTCGCCTCGGTCCGGGTCTTCAACTCCAGATCTGCTTGCTTGGGTGATCTCGGACATCCGAAAAAGGGCTCACCCGAACCCAACTTCCGGTCTTCTCGAACAGGCTTTCGCTCCGACTTCTCGACTCTCGGAATCGCTGCGTGCTTCCTTCTTGTCCGCCAACGCACTCATCCGCAGTCTTCGTCCCTCGGTCACACCCCATTCCAACCTTCTCGCTAGCTGCGTCTCTTGCTCCCCGAGCAATCTTCCGCTCCGACTTTCGCCCCTCGGAACCACCGCACGCTTCCTTCTCATCCGCTGGTGTACTCTTCTGCAGCGCCTCGTCCCTCGGATGCACCGTGTGTCATCCTTCTCACTAGCTGCGTCTTCCGCTCGACTACCTGTGCTCCTATGCTCCTGCACACTTAGACACAGGATTAGAAACACACAGGACCTAACTTAACTTGTTGATCACACCAAAATAACCTTGGGGTTCCAATACTCGTAATGTTGACAATGTATCCAAATCAACATTTAAATACATAAGCAATGAGTGGCATCTAGCAAGGCATCATTGCTACCCAAGTGACGAGAATGTTGAGATCCGACTTAACCTTTCCGTGGCTATTATCTTGTATGACTCAATCCTTCTATCCTCGATATCTAGATTGATAAATGAGGCATAGACTGTGTCATCCTCTTATCAATTTTTATGTTTCTTGATCTCTAAATAGACACACTCAATTAAATAAGCTCAATATCACATATTGACTTATTTAAGTATGACCATGCATTCTTGTGTTCTACTAATCAAGGGGTCCATAGATATAACTTCCGTCATATAGAAGGGATAGATCCCATCTACATCACTCATATCCCTCCGCATAACTTATTGTATACCAGTGATCGACTTTATGGTCCACCCTATTACGGGTGACATTTGTCGATACCAAAGTATACAACTCCTTATGTAGAGAATCGTAGTGACTTCAGGTCTAAGGACTATTCATACCAATAGTCACATGAGAATATTTATGACACTCATACGACGATCCATGAAACATTCTCATAGCGGGTCATTCAGTACATATTCTCTAATATATACCCATGTGTCAACCTGATATCTCATATCCATGACTTGTGAGATCAAGTCATCCGTTGACCTACATGCTAGTCTCAATACATTAATATTGTCCTTGCATATTAATGTTTGACTAGGAATAGTTAAGAGTAGTGTTCTATGTATATCTACAATATCTTACTCTCAATTCAACCAATTGATATGTTGTCAACATTATTATACTCTAGGACATTATTATACTTATTCATTCGGCATTGAATTGAATTAAATATAATAACCAACTTTGCCTTTATTAATAATGAAATATGATACAAAAGGGGCCCTTTACAATCATCTCATAATTGGTACTAGGGCTAATACTAACAATCTCCCACTAGCACTAGTGCCAATCACTGAAATATCTAATACCAGTGACCTAGTATGACCATCATGCTTCCTTTGTGCTAAAGCCTTGGTCAAGGGATCCGTAATGTTAGCATCGGTTGGTACTCTACATATATTCACATCTCCTCTATCGATGATCTCTCGAATGAGATGGAATCGCCGCAGTATATGTTTGGATCTTTGATGAGAGCGAGGTTCCTTAGCCTGTGCAATAGCCCCATTATTATCACAATAGAGGTCTATTGGGTTTGCTATACTAGGAACAACACCAAGCTCGGTAATGAACTTCCTGATTTAAATAGCCTCCTTTACTGCAGCTGAAGCAGCAATGTACTCGGCCTCTATTGTAGAATCAGCTACTGTGTCTTGCTTTGAACTCTTCCAGCTCACAGCACCACCATTTAAGTAAAATACATACCCTAACTGCGATCTATAATCATCATTGTCAGTTTGGAAGCTAGCATCGGTGTAACCCTTTACAACAAGCTCTTCATCGCCTCCAAAGATCAAGAAATAATCTTGAGTCATTCTTAAGTACTTAAGAATATTCTTGACTGCTGTCCAATAACCTTTACTGGATTTGACTGGTATCTGCTTGTCATGCTTAATGCATACGAGACATATGGGCGAGTACAAAACATGACATACATGATAGACCCTATTGCAGATGCATAAGGAATTTGATCCATGTGGTCTCTTTCTTCTTTAGAAGAGGGACATTGAGTCTTCGAAAGACTCACACCATGTGACATAGGTAGGAATCCCTTCTTAGAATTCTCCATGGCAAAACGTTTAAGCACCTTGTCAATATATGTACTCTGGCTTAGACCAAGAAATCTTTTAGGTCTATCTCTATAAATCTTAAGACCTAAAATGTAGGTTGCTTCACCTAAGTCTTTCATTGAAAAGCAATTCCCAAGCCAAGTCTTCACTGATTGAAGAGTAGGGATATCATTTCCAATGAGAAGTATGCCATCTACATACAATATGAGAAAGATGACTGTGCTCCCACTAACCTTCTTGTAGACACAAGGTTCATCTTCATTCTTAATAAAACCAAACACTTTGATTGCATCATCGAATCGAAGATTCCAACTTCTAGAAGCTTGCTTTAATCGATAAATGGATCTTTGCAACTTACACACTTTTCCAGCATTCTTGGGATCTATAAAACCCTCAGGTTGTGTCATGTACACATCCTCGAGTAGATTTCCGTTAAGAAATGCAGTTTTGACATCCATCTGTCAGATCTCGTAATCATAAAAGGATGCAATAGCAAGCATGATCCGAATGGACTTGAGCATCACAACTGGTGAAAAAGTTTCATCATAGTCTATACCATGAATCTGCTTGAATCCTTTAGCCACCAATCTACCTTTATAGGTATGCATATGACCATCCATGTCTGTCTTCACTTTGAAGACCCACTTACACCCAATGGATTTGATCCCTTCAGGTGGATCAACCAAAGTCCATACTTGGTTAGTGTACATGGATTCCATTTCGGATCTCATGACCTCTAGCCATTTCTCAGAATTTGGGCCCTGTACAGCTTCCTGATATAATGTAGGCTCATTGAAACCAATAAGCTCTACATCACCATGGTTAGACAAGAGAAAAGAGTATCTCTCAGGTTGACGATGGGTCCTATCAGATCTGCGTAGAGCTTGTGCTACTTGAACAGGTTGTTGCTCCACAACTTTTTGTGGTGTAACAAAATCATGATCCACAACATCTTGTGGTACCTGTTCAGTTTCCATCAAGGCGTTGGTGCTAGTTTGTGTATCTTGAATTTCTTCAAGATCGACATTACTCTCACTAGTTCTTCTAGAAATAAATTCCCTTTCTAGAAAGACACTAGTTTTGGCAACAAACACTTTGCCTTGTGTGGGATTATAGAAGTAATATCTCTTTGTTTCCTTGGGATATCCTACAAATAGCACTTGTCTGATTTAGGTCCTAGTTTATCGGAGACTTGTCGTCTAATGTAAGCCTCACATCCCCAAATCTTCATGAAAGACATCTTGGAACTCTTCCCAGTCCATATCGTATATGGTGTCTTTATGAAAGCCTTAGATGGAATGCGGTTTAGTGTGAAAGCGACCATCTCTAGATCATGTCACCAGAAGGAAGCAGGAAGTTCTGTTTGACTCATCATCGTTCGTACCATATCTAATAAAGTATGATTTCTCCGTTCTGATACACCATTCCATTGTGGTGTTCCAGGTGGAGTGAGTTGAGATATTATAATCCCACATTCAACAAGATGGTCATGAAACTCTTGGCTAAGGTATTCTCCACCTTGATCTGATTAAAACATCTTAATACTCTTACTAAGTTGATTTTGTACTTCATTCTTGAATTTTGAACTTTTCAAAGGATTCTAACTTATGTCGCATTAGATACACATAGCCATATCTATTGAAATCATCAGTAAAAGTAATGAAGTAATGGTAGCCTCCTCTAGCTGCTATTCTGAAAGGGTCACATACATCTGTATGTATGAGTCCTAACAAGTTATTAGCTCTTTCACTATGTCCACTAAATGGAGTCTTTGTCATTTTCCTTGAAGACAAGATTCGCATGTCTCATATGATTTAAAATCAAATGAGTCCAAAAGTCCATCCTTATGGAGTTGAGATATGCGACTCTCATTTATGTGACCTAAGTGACAATGCCAGAGATATGTTTGATTCAAATCATTAGACTTGAATTGTTTGGTATTTATATTATAGATTGGGTTATCAAAGTCTAGAACATAGAGTCCATTCATAAGATGTGCACTATAATAGAACATTTCATTGAAATAAATGGAACAACATTTGTCCTTTATTACAAATGAGAATCCTTTCTTGTCCAAACAAGAAACAGAGATGATGTTCTTAGTTAAGGCAAACACATAACAACACTCTTCAAGTTCTAATACAAGTCCAGTGGGCAAAGATAAGGAATATGTTCCTACAACTATAGCAGCAACTCTTGCGTCATTGCCTACTCGTAGGTCCACTTCACCTTTGTCAATATTCTACTATTTCTCAAGCCCTGCACATTAGTACAAATGAAGAAGAAATAGATAGATTGACTTCTATAACATGTATACCTGAGGTAGAAGTTTCACTTTTCTTCCTTTTCACTTCCTCTAGGTATGATTTGCAGTTCCTCTTCCAATGTCTGGTCTCACCACAGTGGGAGTAGGTTCCTTCCTTAGCCACCCTGCCTTTGGGTTTCAGTGCATGAGGCTTGCCCTTGCCTTTGATTTGGGTTTTACCCTTACCTTTGGGCTTCCATTTGCCTTTGCCCTTTGGCACCATTAAAATGGTGCTAGGCTTTGCCTTCTTAAGGTTGAGTTCAGCAGTTCTCAACATGCTCAACATCTCAGGCAATGGTTTGTCAATTTCATTCATGTTATAGTTCATGACAAATTGACTATAGCTTTCAGGCAATGATTGCAAAATTAGGTCAGTGGCCAATTCTTGGCCTAGTGGCACTACAACAAAATCTCTCATAGACATCAGTGGAACAACAACGGTTTTAGGCTAAAACCGATGTCTTTGAGTATTTTACACCGGTTTTTCTAAAAACCGGTGTCTATGACCGCAGATTTTAGCTCATAGACATCTGTTTTTTATGTGATGTCTATGAGCGCCCTTTTATTCGTTAATAGACACCAATTTTAACATCGGTTTTTAAAATCCGATGTTAATGAACCAAAATAAAATATTTTAATTTCCCCACAAGCCAAAATCTGCACATTGTGAAGTTCCCTCCAAACCTAAATCTTTATCCCGCCCCTTCCTCCGCACGACCATCTCTCTCGCGTAAACCTAAACCGAGACATCTCTCTCATCCTAAACCTAAACCTCTGACCATCTCTCTCAGCCTCATCTCCCTCTTCCCCCTTCCTAGATCCTTTCCCGATCAGGATCAAGACACGACGAACTTGCTTCTCCGTCCAACCACACCGCATCTCCTCCAACTCCTCCATTTGGTTGAGAAGAGGAGGCCTTCTTCGCATTCCGATAGTCCATACTTTATCTTTTCCTTTCTACTTCCTCCTGTTTTTGTGTTCGGTTCTGCTCCCTTCCCATGAGGCTGCTTTCCTCTCGGAGTTGCCCAACCTCGCCACTATCTCCTTTGAGGAAGGCTACACCCAACTGTTCGAAGACTCCAACCTCATGCTTCACGGCGACGGCCGGACTGTCCACCTCTCCCTCGACCAACGAATAGCTTCTGTTAAAAGATTTTTTTTTAAAAAAGAAAGGGGCATCTTTGAACCTACCTTGTTCTGTGATCAGGTGCTGCATTTGCGTCGCAAGATCTCTACCTCCATGGATTCTTTAGTGCCTCTATTAAACTTCCCTCTGATTACGTGGCTGGAGTGGTGGTTGCTTTTTATGTATGCTTCTTTACTCTCGAGTTTAGATTTTGCAGCACTTTCCTTTACCTGTTTGAAAGAAGAAGAAGAAGAAGAAGAAGGAGGAGGAAAAAACAAAAACAATCTCTCCTCCGCCGCGATGGGCTCTACAACGGTCCTCGCATCACTCTGCAATGGGGGTGCCGCAAGCGCCTCCGCCGCATCAAGGTCAGGGACAAAGGATCCGCCGCAAAATCTGGCGTCCGGAGGGGAATCGCATCTCGGAATGTCTGCCGCATCGCAGATCAAGAGTCCCCCTGCACCCGCCTCTTTATCCCCTCAGGTAATAGATCGGAGGTTGATCCGGAAAAGTTAGGGTTTGATCTAGTTTGAGGTGTCGGCGGTGAGATATGGAAGTAACCACTGCTCGGATTTAACCACAGGAGGTCAGAATCGACCGGGAGCGAGAACCATAACTCCCGATCTGTCTCGTCGTCGCCGGATAAGGATGACCGTTGCTACACGACCAGGGGATCGGCGGCGTTGGTATGCGAGGGCGAGAACGCCGACGAAAGAGCCTCGGCAGCCTCTCTACCTCGATTCTTCGTTTCACTGTCAAACAAGGAGAAGGAGGAGGACTTCATGGTGATGAAGGGGTGCAAGCTGCCGCAGCGACCCAAGAAGAGATCCAAATTCGTCCAAAAATGCATACTCGTACGCTTCCATTCCCTCCAAAAATCTGATTTTTAAGATCAAACAGTCGAAAAAACTAATTTTTTCCTCTAATTTCTTTGACAAACTCGATCTAGTTGGTGAGTCCTGGAGCATGGCTGTCAGATCTCTCACAGGAGAGGTATGTAGTCAGGGAGAAGAAGGGATCAAGAAAGGTAGAAATTCTCTCTCTACCTTCGACTAATTTGCTCGTCTCGTTCCTGCATCCCATTCACATCTCATGTTCTTTTGTTTCCTGTTCCATAATTCGCAGAGGAGAAGAGGATTAAAGGCCATGTCCATGGAGAGTGATTCAGAATGAAGCAAAAGGGAGAGGTAATACTAATTGCTATCATTGATTATGATCGAATTGGAATTTTTCCGTCAGAATTTAATTTTCCCATGACTCATCATTCAAATTTATTTTGTATCTTGTATAACTTAGTTAATTTTGTTAATCCAGCGGATGGTGGCTGACTTTTACGGTGGGAAAATCTTACTAAAGGTTAATCTTTATGTTCGTGCAGACCTAGTGGTTGCTAGTGCTGGTGACGATAAAAAGATATCACTTTGGAATAAAAATGGCCAAAGTATGGGATCCTTTCCTTCTCACGGCAGCGACCTTGCTGATGACATTGAGGTAGCTCATTGTTTGCTCATTAATTTGTTCTATTGTGATCAATACATCTGGTTTTCTGGAAATTTACAGATGCCCGGATGCCATTCAAATCATTGCCTGCATTTTTTTCCCCCTGTCTCTCTGTCTCTCTTGGAAGAAAAGCATTGGAACTGTTGGCACGATAGAAATTGCCACCTTCTTGCTATGTTGTGTCTGGGTATTTTCTTCCATCAATATTTTCTTCGAACAATGGTGATTGTTCGTTTGACTCCCTTATGAATTTTAGCATACATGTTGAACAAATAAGAAGAAAATAGCTAGCATATCTCTTTTGCTAGGTAGGTTATTTCTTTTCATCTAATTGTACAGCAATGTCTGCCAATATAGCAAAGTCTGACTTTGACTTTTACAGTTGATGACTTTGCAAAAATTGCTTATTCTGATGTTACACATTGAAGAAATAAGAGACTTAAAAGCTAGATTTTCTCCTTTTCCAGGTAGGTTTTTTTTTCTTTGCGTTTGAGTGCAGAGCATGGAAAATGTTGCTTGTAAACATAGAATGAGTACAGCTTGATTATTCTGCAAGTTTTCACTTGATGGTAAAAATTAAGAGAAATTTTATGACTGTGCCGTGTTTCGATATTTGCAATTGTAATAATATGAATCCTTTACGTTATTTTTGTATGTTTCATTGTAATGCTAAGTACCGCTCCTGAGCCTTGTTTCCCCTTGTTGTGATTAGGGACAAATTAGTGCATACTCGCAGTCTGGGTGACTATACTTGTATTTTTTTAGTAAGCTTACCAATTCTGATTGATGCCTAACAGGACCTAAATGACAATATGGCCATGGGTTTAAGTAATAAAAATACTTCTTATCTGTGTAATTATGAGTGCATAATATATCAAACATTTTAAATATTTTTTTACTTTTCTCAATTTTGTAGGAATCCATAAATTGTATCAACTTTAGTAATAAAAGTTCTAGATATCTTTGCTCTGGAGGAAGTGGGCATATTGTCAAAATATGGGACCTGCAGAGGAAAAGGTGCATCAAACGGTTGAGTGGTCATATTGACACAATTACAGGTGTAATGTACAACTGCAAAGATGAACATTTAGCATCCATCAACGAGAAGGGGGATCTCATACTTCATTATCTTGCTTCCGGAACACGGGCTGAACTCAAGGATCCAAATGGGTAGGTTATTAGCTGTCAAATATTTTGAAAATTCCAAACTTTCGCTCTACTAACATCTTTTTTGGTTTAACATGAATCTGTATTGGTGATGCGATTTCAGGTACTAAGAGTACTTGATTATTCTCGATTTAGTCGACATCTTTTGTCAACAGCTGGGGATGATGGATCTGTTCATATTTGGGATACAACTGGTCGCAGACCAAAGGTTAGTAAAATAATATTTCTTAATCTGCTAAAATGAAGGAGAAATTGTATTTGTTCCCTGCATTCACTAAAAAATTGATCTCCATTCACTCTGGATCTTGGTGTCAGGTTTCTTGTTTGAAACAGCATTCTGCCCCAACAACTGGTATTTGCTTCTCTCCATCAAGTGACAAGGTATTATCTTCCTAGGAATCTATTAAATGATTTGGATTTCTGGTGGATAATTATACATGGTTTGGCTAGTTTTGTTGGATGGGAGGTGCTTGTTCTATAGAAAATCAATGGCCATTATATCCTGACTTGTTTTCCCTGTAGATTATTGTTACAGTTGGTCTTGATAAAAAGTTGTATATGTTTGATTCTGGAACAAAAAAACCCTCATATTGCATGCCTTTTGAGGCACCCTTCTCATCGCTAGCATACTGTGATGATGGTAATCTATTGGCTGCTGGGACAAATAATGGGCGTGTAGTATTCTATGATGTTCGAGGGAAACCTCAACCTTTCACAGTTCTTCGTGCATACAGTAGTTCAGAGGTAAGATATCTTATCTGCCAAGAATAGCATGTATTTCATAGTCATCTTGATTCTTTTTTTCACTGCTTCATTAAATAGTCTATTTATATGCTGATGATAGCATGCCTTTCATAGTCATGTTTGTTCTTTTTATGCTAAACAATCCTGTCAGGTCATGCAGAACATGCAAGCATATAGATGCTGCAAAGGTTTTTATTAGTTTATTTGATCTCATATGACAGATTTAGATTCAATTTCATCAAGTAATCTGAGAAAATCACACGTTTGGGTTTTAGATTATTAGATCACAGGCAGTGCACATAGATAAAAAAAATCTATCTTTTTAAATAAAGATTGATTGAAAATTACATCTGTGCTAGTTTATTGATACCTGTTATGATGCTTGATTAGCCTTGTGAAACAAATTATAAGTGAGAACAGATACAATATATTTCTGTGATATTTAAAGAAGTGTTTTCACTGTGATTTTGGGTATTCATCAAAAGTTTAATAAATAAAGAAATCATTTTTTCCCCGTCTCTCTGGTTTACATCTTTTCTTCAGTTCAACCACTGTTAATGATTATTCTAGAGTGACCTGCGTGTCTTTGGTTTACATCTCTGATTCAATTCAATAATTGTTAGTGAATTGATTTCTACTAGATGATTGCTCTGCAACCACAGTATGTCTTTTCTGTAAGTCTTATGCATGTCTCACCTTGGGTGTTGTTTCCCACAGTTCTAAAACACAACTAATTTACTTGATGTATTCATGAGAAGGAAAAATACAACTGAGTTCTAAAGCAATTGATGCTTCTGTTAAAGTTGCAAAAGAATTACTAAAATTTGATGATGTTCTTGGCAGACTAATAGCATGTGTGAACAATTTGAATACCACTGCTTTATATGTTAATAAATTTGAAGAAATATAACCACGGCTGGCTATACATAGTATAATCTCATCTTTTGCTATTTGATGTTTTCCTTCAAATATGTCCTAAGCATTTATTTATTTCGGCTTGAACCTACAAACATTGTTTATGTCCTACAAACATACATTCAACAATGGTAGAAGATTTTATAGAAGTTGACTAAAAATGACAACACTGCTCCCTGCAATTATAAGCTTCATCAGAGGTAGCTTTGCTCTTCTATGCTTCACTGGATTTGTTGTGTAGTCATATTTCTTTGTTCAACCATTATCATGCCTAGTAAGTTGTTGTATTATGCCTAGTAAGTTGTTGTATGATGCCTACTAATATATTATTTATGTGTTTTTACAGTTTACAAATCTCAAGTACTCCATAGTTGAAATTGATGAAGTGCGGTTCGAGTGGGCTGAATGCATGCTAGATTACATTTGAAGTGCGGTTCTACCTTGATGTGTTGTTAAAAGAATGTTCTACCTTGATGTTGATATCTATTAGCTAGCTTTTGATGTAAAAAGAATGTTTGGGTATTTTATGGATACTGTTGTAAGAAGATTATTTATATAATTTGTGAATATTTGTGTATTTTATGGATATTGTTGAATGAAGAATATTTATATAATTTGTGAATATTTGTGTATTTTTTTTATTATTGTCGGTTTTTCATTGTTTCGGAAATTAAATTTGTGCTGTTAAAAAATATACATATTACATCGGTTTTCCACCGTTGCAAAACTGGTGTTGTTAAATAATATTACATCGGTCATTTACCGCTGCCAAAACTGGTGTTATTAACATACAATATTACATCGGTTTTATACCGTTGATGAAACGGTGTCATTAAGTGATACTACACCGGTTAATAACCGATTCGAAAATCGGTGTCGTTAAGTGATACTACACCGGTTTTAACCCGATGTCTAAAATGACAGACTTTTAACATCGGCTTCATAGACATCGGTCGAAAATGAAATAGACACCGGTGGAAAACCGATGTCTATGAGGGTTTTTGTTGTAGTGTGGGAATCCCAACCTTTGTAGATTCTCCACATACCTGATCATCTTGAGCACATAAGGCCCTACGGGACTTCCTTCTTGCATTCTACATTGAAATAGAGCTTTTGAGATCTCAAATCTCTCATGCCTTGCTTGTCCTTGATATAGTTGTCTAACGTGTTCAACCATATCATAGGCGTCCATGTTCTCATGTTGCTTCTAAAGCTCAGAGTTCATGGTGGCGAGCATAAGGCATGACACATCTAATGCGTCATCTTGATGCTTCTTGTAAGTATCCCTATCATCTCTAGTGGCAGTAGCGGCGGGGGGGGGGGGGGGGGCTTAAGGAATTGGCTGCTCTAGGATGTACAATTTTCGTTCTTGTTTGAGTACTATTCTCAAGTTTCTGTACCAGTCTAGGAAGTTAGCTCCATTGAGCTTGTCCTTATCAAGGATAGATCGCAGAGAGAGAGTATTTGACGACATGGTGATCTACAACAATAAAATGTAGAAATAAGTATCATATTTTTTATCATTTAACTAGGCCTTTAATTAAATAATTCTTCCACTAAATTATAAAGCTTTTGGTAGAAGCAACTCATAGATGTGATTTTACCCACACTACTAGCTCTAAATCCAATCGCGATAGCATTTATGTGGGACAAGATTCATATTATACCGCATCTTGAGTTAGTTTTGGCTAATTACCCAAGACTTAGTATAACTTAGGTAGGCAACATTTACCAATTACATCATATGTAACTCTTGTATCATTGTGTGAACAAGACTATTTGTTCATTTGCCCATCTTATGAAATTCGCATTATAATTCATCTTGAGTTAGCTTTGGCTAATCGCCCAAGACTAATATAATCTTGAATTTCATTGTATGGGATATGCCTCTAAGTTCTTAACTTAGTTAAGTCACACCCAAAGTTTTAGTAGTCGGACATCACAATTGTCCTTCGCACTCTGGCAAGATAAATCAAGTCACTTTGCTTTGGCAAAACTTGACTACAATTGATCGAGCTAGTAGTGAGTACTAAACTTTGGTAGGCATATTTAATAGACCTAATCATGATTAAACTACATATGCATCGCACAAAATCATAGCATATCATGGCATACATCACATATATGCATAAAAATTGTGGCATGGTTATGGCCCCATTTTCTATGACCCTCTCAAGCCAATGAGAAGATCAAAAGGTCAACCTAGGCAAAAACATCTTCTCCAAATGCTTCAAAAGCATCTTCTCCAAGTGCTTCTTTGGTTGTCATGTGTTGTTATCCTTCTCCCTTTTCACCGTCGTTAAGTAGACTTATTCTTCTCTAATTTGTACATTACAAAGTCTAAAGAGAAACTCGAGTTACATTCAAGCGTAGTTTAAATTTATAACTAGAATAAAAAAGGAGAGGCACGACACGCAGGCTGTATTATGAATTACAACACACACATCCAATCACATTGGGATTTAAGGGCCATAACCATGCACCATGTCATATAACATTCTCAATCTATTATGACAAAATTTACTATGATTTAAACAACTAATTATGAGCCACAAAGCCATGATGGTTTCGCTAAAAACATCTTGGCCGAAATTTGCTCAATCATGCAAATCATAATAAACATGTCATGCAATTTCTATATCACATATGAAATTCTACTACAACTTAGTATATGCCTTCGCAAGTGGCTCTGATATCACTGTAAGGAACTAGGGTGCTAAACACGCGAAAGCGCAGCGAAAAATATCTAGTTCCTTTCTAATAGATTCATGCAAAAGGAAACCATATACTAAGTATTAATTATCTACATGATAAAGTTATACCTTTGTTGCGTGCCCTTCGCAATCCCGATTCCAACGTTTCTTTATATGCGGATCTTAGCGCGATCAAGTGGTTGCACCTCTATGGTATCCACACAAACAAGTCTCGTTTGTCTCACAAACTCACAAGGTGGAGAATGAAACAACCAAAGGTTGTGCTAGCAACCTTTCTTGGAGGTTTCAGCCAAGTGGAAGAGAGGAGGAGGAAGAAGAGCTAGAGCACCAAAAACTCATCATGAAAATGAATCCAAAAATCCCTTTTTATAGATTCATGAAGTTGCCTCATGCCTTAATGTCAATTGTCTTGATTGACATTAATATTTGTCTTCATCCAATGAATCCAATGCATGTGCAATTCAAATGGTTCACTCTTCATCCAATGAATTCAATGCATCCAATGCATGCAATGCATGAGCAATTCAAATTGTTCACTCTTCATCCAATGCATCCAATGCATGAGTAACTCAAGTTGTACACTCCTCTATCTTCATGAATTCAAATTTCATGAAATCATATAATGAGTCCAACTCATTATTCATTAATTAATCATATAATGAGTCCAACTCATTAATCATTAATTAATTCATGAAATCATATAATGAGTCCAACTCATTAATCATTAATCCAATTGATTCAATGAGTCTAATTTGAATTAGACTCAATCCAATAGTTGGATTTAATTGAGTCTTACTTAATGAGTCCAATTTGAATTAGACTTAATCCAATGATTCATCATATGAATCCATCTCTATTGACTTGTTCTTTGTGTGTGACCCAATAGGTTCTCGTAACGTTGGCAATGTATCTAAATCAACATTTAAATACATAAGTAATGAGTGACATCTAGCAAGGCATCATTGCTACCCAAGTGACGAGAATGTCGAGATCCGACTTAACCTTTCCGTGGCTATTATCTTGTATGAATCAATTCTTCTATCCTCGATATCTAGATTGATCAATGAGGCATAGACTGTGTCATCTTCTTATTAATCTTTATGTTTCTTGATATCTAAGTAGACACACTCAATTAAATAAACTCAATATCACATATTGACTTATTTAAGCATGGTCATGCATTCTTGTCACTACAAGAAAATGTTCATTCAACAACACTCAAACAACAACGGTTTTATGCTAAACTGTTGTCTTTTTACCTTTTAACAACGGTTTTAATAAAAACTATTGTCTTTTAGTAGTTTTTTTTCTTACGACAACGATTTTTAAAAACCGTTGTCTATTTATGTTTTTTTGGGTCTACGACAACAGTTTTTAAATGCTATGACAACAGTTTTTGAAAATTGTTGTCTATGTGCATTTTTTTAGGATTATGACAACGGTTTTTGAAAACCGTTGTCTATTAAGTGTTGTTGAATACCCTTATTTTTTTTCCTTCGCCGTTTTTTCCCTTCGTCATTTTTTACCGCCGCGTTTTTTCTTTCCCTCTCCTCGAAATTTTTTGCCGCCGCATTCCCCCCTTTACCTTCTCGATCCCTAAGGATTTTCGTCCAACCTATGATCTCTTCACCTACTTCACGTTTTTTTTCCTCCTTCCTCTCCAAGCCCTAAACCTGTTGCCCCTTCTCCTTTTTTTTTCCTCGTGCTCGTCGTCCCCCTCATCATCGAGATGGACCGAGAGCAGCAGATCAACAATCTGGAGATGCAGCAGTCCGCCCTCCTCAGTGCCCCCCCGGCGACCCTGCCTTCCTAAAAGGGCACGCTTGAGACAGAAGCGGTCCAACCCCATGCTTCGTTTGGCTTTAAGGTAGTCGGATTTTGTTTGATGAGCCACAAATACTTCAGTTTTCTTTCATGTTGATTTGAATCATGTTTTGGATTTCATGGAGGGTGATCCCATTTGGTTGTTTTCAGTGACTCCTTCTGACGAACGTAGATTTAGGGTAAAAGATAGATGAATTTTGATGCTATCCTCCGATTGCCTAAACAATTGATCTTGATTGCTGATCTGTTAATAATTAGCATTTGGGCATCCTGTATTGTGCGGCAGTGAGTATACTGTTAGATGAATTCTTTGCTCATCAAGAATAGAAGTGTTATTCTTAACAGATATGCAATCTGCTAGTTTATCTTGCCCTTTTTGTGATTAACTTGCTCTTTTGTACCATCATTCTTCTTCCATTACAGTTTTTATGACTTAAAAAACTGTCTTTGTTTTCAGATAGTGATGGATGCTGGATCTTTTTTTCGGTCCATCTCGATGATGAGGGGGACGACGAGCACGTAAACAAAATAGACCTATATCCTTTTCTTCGCTCAATTCTTTCATTTTGATGCTTCACGTAAGTTTGAGCTAACGCTTGAGTCAATATAGGTTAAGAACAGGTGGGCCGGCAAGACTATTGTGGATCTCTTTACGGAGGAGTTCAAAGGCGCCCTTATGACTATTATGTATTTTACAAAAAAATGTTTTTTTGTGTCTTCTTGTTCTTATACATGCGGTGGCTTTCTGATGATGACAAGCAGAATGAGTTTCCTTCTTTTTTTTGACTATTAGTTAGGGTTCGTGACTAAATTTTGTGAAGCCCTATCAGTGTTGTTGATGAGGAAGCGTTTGTTCTTCTATTGCTATAAATTATGATTTTTCATGGTGAGGTGTGAACCTTGCTTACTTTGGATAGGTAAATGCTGTGAAGTGTGGAAGGATCCAAGTGGAGGATAAGGGTCAACACGTTATATATTGTGCAGTCGTCTCAAAAGATTAGCCACTTTCTTCATAGGTATGCTTGTTTGGTATTGTTCTGGTTGCATTATGCTCTTTCTTTGAAAAGAGGAAGATTTTGTTACTTCTTTGTACTGTCTGTTTTCTTCATTTATATTGATCTAGAGCTAAGCTGACATCTACTTTGTCAGAATCATAACTTGCGCGTTCTTGCTGACAACTCTTACTCCCCCCCAAGCATTTTAAGCGGGAGGGCAAAGAGACAGGTCGTTGCTTTTCGGAACAGTGCCACTCTCACCTCTGTAGTGTATTTTGTAGTATCTTGGGTTTTTTAGGATCGTTTCATTATGCTTCTATAATTTATAAATATGCTATAGCGAGTTGTGAATTTTATAGAACCTCGAAGGCTACGGTAAAAATCGTGCCCCCTCCTCCTGCTATTGGTTCTGCATCAATAGGAAGCTATGGATTCAGTGAGGGCGCAATCAACCTGAAGTAGCGTCCTGTGTTGGTTGCTGCATCAATAGGAAGCTATGGAGCATATCTAGCAGATGGTTCTGAGTACAGGTGCATCTTGTTAATGCTGCTCGGGACTACAGTATGATATGGAGGTCTTCATTAGATGATCATGTGATTGTTCTGTTTGTAGTGGAAACTATGGCCAAGAAATTACTGTGGAAATCATCAAAGATTTTCACAGGAGAAGGCTTGAGGTTCTTTCTGAAGCTGGAGCTGATATAATTGCTTTTGAAACAATTCCAAATAAACTTGAAGCTCAAGTATCTTTTGATGTATTTGTAGAGCTAAGCAATGGTTCCTGCTCTTCCTTCGTTGCACATTTAGGTACTTGGGGTACTCAATACCAAAGAGTAAAATGGCACAAATAGTTGAGGCTTTGGATAGGATTTAGCTAAAACAGAAATTCAGAACAGAGTTTGTTACAAGAATCTACTGCAAATATTAAAAAGCTTGATTTTAGTGGAACCCTAGACTTGAGATTCTTATTTTGCTCAAGATGTTCCTTTTAGTGGATCCTAATTATGACTTCTTTTGCAGGCATATGTTGAACTTCTTTTGGAGTGTGACACAAAAATTTCAGCTTGGTTTTCTTTCACTTCGAAGGATGGGATCAATGTTGTTAGTGGAGATTCTATGGCTGAATGTGTTTCTCTGGCTGATTCACGCAACAAAGTCGTTGCTATTGGAATCAATTGCACTGCACCTAGATTCATCCACTATTTAATTCTCTCTATTAAGAAGGTAATACCTATTGTACAGTCATTCTTTTTCTCTTTTTGTTTGGAATGAAGCTTAATGATCAATTAAGAAGGAATCCATCATTGATACAAAATTTGACAACTTATTGATCTTAGTTAGTATTTCAGTCTTGTGACTTCATATTCTGTATTCCTTGTGACTTCATATTCTTGTGACTTCATATTTTAGTATTTATTTCTTGATTGACCATAAGTTATGATGTAGGTTATTGAGGATATGTCTATACAAGTCAATGTACCTGCTCTAGCAATGGAAGAGGTAAAAATATCTTTTGGAGTTGTCTTTTAGTTTATGGTAAAAACAGTTTCGAGTCACTGAAATACAATGGTTTTGCAGGTTGCTCCATTGGCCGTCTCAGATGCGGCTATGCTTGCCCCTGAGGAGATTTTTCATGGAAAAGGAAACATCAAAGAAAAGGCAGAGTTAACAAAAGAAGAGAGGAAAAGGAGACGGGCCAACCAGAAAAGAAGATTTCGAAGATTGAAAGGTATCCTTTATTCGCTTATATTTATGGTTCTGCTTATTTTCATGCTTGTCTACAATCTGTGCATAATGGTCAAAAAAATTAGTGGCGAACTTGTGACAGACATGATCCACCACTTAGAATTACATAGTTCTTGTGCACAGGATTGTATTTATTCGCTTAGGTGTCCTCAAGAGTATTGGGAAGAATGCCGACAAGCTAAAAAAATGAAGAGACTTTAACAAATTAAGGAGCACTAGGAGCTGCAATCCCTCCTCTTCACCGACATCTAAGTAGAAAATCTTGTGTTATATTGTTCTACCTTTGTTTTAAAAATGTTATCATTTTGTTGGTTGCTTATGAAATTTTGTTGGTTGCTTATGAAATTTCTTCAGAATGTTATAAATATTATTTTTGAATGTTAGAAAATTGTATATTAAATTTTATTTTGAAATTTAGTATTTTGAATGATTTATAATATTGGAAAATTATGTATTAATTTTTTTTTTATTTTTTTCCTAAAAAAGACAACGGTTTTTCACCGTTGTCGTAGATAGTTTAAAACTGTTGTTGAAGACCCTGTTATTAAAGGTAGACGCTCAAAGACAACGGTGAAAAACTGTTGTCTTTGAAGGAAAAGACAACAGTTTTTCACCGTTGTAAAAAATGTTGTCTTTGCCTTCAAAGACAACGGTTAAAAACTGTTGGCTTTTGCCACCCCTTTTAACAACACGACCTTTAACAACAGTTCAAAATGGCCTACGACAACGGTGAAAAACCGTTGTTGTTTGACTTTTTTCTTGTAGTGTGTGTCCTACTAATCAAGGGGCTCATAGATATCACTTCCGTCATATGGAAGGGATAGATCCCATCTACATCACTCACATCCCTCCGCATAACTTATTGCATACCCAGTGATCGACTTTATGGTCCACCCTATTACGGGTGACGTTTGTCGATACCAAAGTATACAACTCCTTATGTAGGGAACCGTAGTGACTTCAGGTCTAAGGACTATTCATACCAATAGTCACATGAGAATGTTTATGACACTCATACGACGATCCATGAAACATTCTCATGGCGAGTCATTCAGTACATATTCTCTAATATATACCCATGTGCCATCCTGATATCTCATATCCATGACTTGTGAGATCAAGTCATCTGTTGACCTACATGCTAGTCTCAATGCATTAATATTGTCCTTGCATATTAATGTTTGACTAAGAATAGTTAAGAGTAGTGTTCTATGATATGGGTTAGGTTTTAAGGATATTCAGATGAGGAAAGAAAAGGAAGAAAGAGTCAAAGGATGAAGGCCAATATCAGCCGATACATTCCTGCCGAACGAAGGTAGGCCAATATCGGTCGATAAATGCCTGCCGAACGAAGGTAGGCCCATATCGGTCGATACATGCTTGCCGTATGAAGGTAAGTTAATAATGACCGATGCACACTCCAAAGCAAAGATAGACCAATATCGGTCGATACATGCTTGCCGAACGAAGGTAGGCCAATATCGGTCGATACATGCCTGCCAAAGCAAAGATAGACCAATATCGGTCGATACATGCTTGCCGAACGAAGGTAGGCCAATATCGGTCGATACATGCTTGCTGTATGAAGGTAAGTTAATAACGACCGACGCACACTCCAAAGCAAAGATAGACCAATATCGGTCGATACATGCTTGCCGAACGAAGGTAGGCCAATATCAGTCGATACATGCCTGCCAAAGCAAAGATAGACCAATATCGGTCGATACATGCTTGTCGAACGAAGGTAGGCCAATATCGGTCGATACATGCTTGCCGAACGAAGGTAGGCCAATATCGGTCGATACATGCTTACCGAGCGAAGGTAGGCCAATTTCGGTCGATACATGCTTGCCGTATGAAGGTAAGTTAATAACGACCAACGCACACTCCAAAGCAAAGATTGACCAATATCGGTCGATACATGCTTGCCGAACGAAGGTAGGCCAATATCGGTCGATACATGCTTGCCGTATGAAGATAAGCCAATAACGACCACTGCATACTCTGCAGCAAAAATAGACCAATATCAGTCAAGAGGGTTCTTTCGAGCGAAGAATCCGCATAGTTCCTTCAATGAATACCTTAGAAACATGTTGAATAAAATGTTACTTTTTAACATAACAAAAATACAAACAGAAGGCACATGAAAGAAAATCATACATGAATATACCGAATAGAATAATTCATGATAGAGAATATATATTTTGGCGGGAAATATGCTTTCAGCTTGTCTTGCAGGTGATAAACGACAAAGGAGGTACATCTGGGGTACAAAAAAGATTCCTTAAAAATCATCTTCCTCAAGTACGCAGCTGATGTCATAATGAACTCTAACAAACCGGGGTCTACTTCATGGCTACGGAGGTTATATGAAGTGGTATAAAAGGGGGAATCCTCTCCGTTGGTTAGGTAAGTTCACATCTCTAATTCGGAGGCTACTGTTCATCTTCTTTCTTCTTCTTTCCTCGGCATCAAGGGAGATCACTAACTTGAGCATCGGAGGGCCTAGCCAGGGACTCCCACCCCGGTCTTAGGTCACTGACGATAGTGTTGGTTGGTCTCTTGTGCGCAGGGAGCCTCGGGAGCTTGAAGGTTCGGCTTTCTCCTATTTGGACGGGGATTTCTCCCTACTTATCAGATTTCCTTCGGTGACTCGGGTTTTCTTCCGATCCGCTTTGGGTTTCTCGGGTCAAGGTTTCACCGGCATTATTCTTCGTCATTATAGTGGGTCTCCTTCTTCTGGATCTCCTTCACGGTCAGCTTCTCAGACAGGATCAAATTTGGCGTCGTCTGTGGGAAATTTCGCCTGAATCTGGGACTACGTGATGGAAGAGGCAGGGAAGTCGAACCTACTTACTATCAGTCGCGAAGATTTGGATCTCCTCATTAATTCTCATGTCCAGAAAGCCCTACAACAACAGCAGCAACAACTACAAGCTCATACTGGGGCCACTTTGCCGACGGCTCATCATCCGGCGATATCAACTACTGAGCATCGGAAAGGAAAGGAGATGGAAGAAGAAGAACCTTTGTATTTCCCTCTAGCTACTGTTTCTCCAACCAGGCGTCCACGAGCTTTCCTTCGCACTCCCTTGGATCCAGGGGATAAGAGGCCTGTGTTCCAAGAGTCCTCTGGTGAGGCGCCGGACAGAGAAAAGCGTAAGATTAAAATGATAACTAGTGATAGTTCACCAGAAAAGGTCATCTCCCCATTTTCACAAAGTGTATTAGATGACCCACTTCCTAAGCGATATCAGAATATGCAAATTGGAGAATATACTGGAACCACAGATCCGGAAGATCACTTGTTAAAATTTGAGAATGTAGCCTTGTTGCAACAATTCTCCGATGGGGTGAAGTGTCGAATGTTTCTCACTACTCTTGGGGGAGCAGCGCAACGCTGGTTCAACAGATTGCCTGAAAAGTCTATTCGAAAATTTAAAGATTTCAAGAAAGTCTTTCTACATCATTTCTTCAGCAAAAAAAGGTATCAGAAGACCCCGTGGAGCCTATTTTCAATTAAGCAGACGTCTAAAGAATCCATCCGGGCATATATTAAAAGGTTCAATCAGGTAGCTATAGATGTACCTAATGCTACTACTGAAATATTAGTAAGTGTTTTCTCTCAGGGCCTAAATGATAATGATTTCTTTAAAGATTTGGTAAGAAATCCTCCTGTTAATTTTGATTCCCTGATTGAACGTGCCACTGAGTTCATTAACGTAGAAGAAGCCCAAGCTGCTCGTAGGAAAGAAGGTGTTCCCTCTTCTCCTACTCATGCGAAGGAGAAGGCTCCGACCCCGGTACCCCCACCAAGAGGACCTAGAACTACTCATCCACCTCATCGGCAACCAGATTATCGTCCACAAGCTGTACAGCATGTAGAGATGCAGCCGGAGGCACCGAGGAGATGGTGTACTTATCACAAAACTAGCAGTCATCACTCTGATGACTGTTTTGTTTTGAGAAATAGAAGAGTCAATAAAGAGCGCTATCAGAAGCAAAACTATTATCGGCAACAATACCCCAGGCAGCAAAGTCCACCCAAGCCAGAATATCACCCGGATGGAACTCGGCAAGAAGCAATGCCGGTCCCAGCTGGTACCAGCCAAGTATCAGATAAAGCACCTTCCGAAGCCACAATGACTCGTCAGGAAGAGAACAGAAATAATGCTGCTCGGGGCAATATTAACATGATTACGGGCGGACCCACCGATGGAGATTCTAACAGAGCCAGAAAAGCACATGCCCGAAGGTTGGAGATTCATGCAGTAGGATGCAGCATGGAACGAGCAGCCGATCCTGAAATAAGCTTCGGGCCCAAGGATCTGGAGGGGGTAGAGATACCTCATGATGACGCATTAATCATCAAAGCTGTGATAGCTAACTACGGCATCGCCCGTACCTTCATAGACACTGGCAGCTCAGTCAACATTATATTCAAAAAGGCTTTTGATCAGCTACAAGTTGACCCCAGTGAACTTCAACCGATTGCAACTCCTCTGTATGGATTCACAGGCAATGAAGTGCAACCTTTGGGTCAAATAAAATTGGCCATTTCTCTGGGAGAGGAACCCCTTATGAGAACCAGGAGATCCTACTTTATGGTAGTAGATGCTCCATCTTCTTATAATGTGATATTGGGACGGCCTGCCCTGAATGAGTTCAGGGCGGTCGTTTCTACTTTCTGTCAGAAGATTAAGTTTCCCGTGGAGGATCAGGTCGGAGAAGTACGGGGTGATCAAAAGACAGCCCGAAAATGTTACGTAGAAATCATTCGGACTGAGGCTAACACCGCTCGGAAGATCCAAAGAATGGAAGTTAATGCCATTCGCGAAAAGCAGCCGGCCCTGGTTTATGAGGAAAAGGAAGAAGTTCAAATCCAGACTGGGCGGCCAGAAGCTACCACCTACGTTGCAGCCGATCTCGATCCTGATCTTAAAGCTGAGTTGGTGCAATGTTTGAAGATGAATAATGATGTATTTGCCTGAACTCCCAAAGAAGTTTCGGGCATTTCTCCTGCTGTCATGGAACATTCCTTGCATGTCTTTCCGGATGCCCGCCCCGTCATGCAAAGGAAGAGGAGTTTCAGTATGGAGCAAAATCATATTATCAAGGAAGAAATAACCAAGCTTATAGAGGCCGGATACATTAGGGAAGTGCAATTCCCGAGTTGGTTGGCTAATGTGGTGTTAGTCTCTAAACCTGGGAATAAATGGCAAGTGTGCATTGACTTTCGAGATCTCAACAAAGCTTGCCCGAAGGATTACTATCCCTTGCCCAGGATTGATCAACTAGTTGATTCTACTGCCGGATGCGAATATATTTCCATGCTGGATGCATATCAAGGTTATCATCAAGTCCCCTTGGCCAAAGAGGACCAAGAAAAGGTTAGTTTTATAACATCTGAAGGCACTTATTGTTATAATGTTATGCCCTTTGGACTAAAGAATGCAGGATCAACCTATCAAAGGCTTATGAATAAAGTCTTTCAGAAGAATATTGGTAGGAATATGGAAGTATATGTTGATGACATCTTAATTAAGTCTCTTCAAGCTGCTGATCTATGCAGGGATATAGAGGAGACTTGCAAGACATTAAGACAGTATGGGCTCAAGTTGAACCCAAGCAAATGCTTGTTCGGCGCAAAGGGAGGAAAATTCCTGGGATATATGGTGTCCGAACGGGGGATAGAGGCCAACCCGAGCAAGGTCAAGGCATTGCAGAGCATGGAGCCACCCGCAACTGAGAGAAGCTCAAAGATTGACAGGCCGAATCACAGCCTTGTCTAGATTTATTTCCAGATCAGCCGATCGCAGTTTTCATTTCTTTAAAATACTCAGAAAGGCTACTAAGTTTCAATGGAATGAAGAATGCGATAAGGCTTTTCAGGAGTTGAAAGATTATTTAGCTACCCTCCCTGTGTTGGCTAAACCTATGGCAGGAGAGACTTTGTGGGTGTATTTGTCGGCTAATGAAAACGTCGTAGGCTCTGTATTAGTCAGACAGGAAGGAAAAGAGCAACAACCTGTATATTTTTCTAGTCATTTATTAAAAGGAGTGGAGTGTAGGTACACTACACTAGAAAAACTGGCTTATGCTCTGATATTGACTGCTCGGAGGTTGCGCCCATATTTCTTATCACATGAGATTATTGTCTTAACCAATAGCACTCTCGGACGGGTATTACTCAACCCAGAAGCCTCAGGACGGTTGGTCAAATGGACGACCGAGCTTGGAGAATATGACATCTAATATCAACCCCGCTCGGCCATCAAGGCACAAGCTCTAGCAGATTTCATCATAGAGGTTCAAGGCCCAGAAGAAGAAGATACCTGGAAAATTTATGTGGATGGCTCTGCAACTAGACAAGGCAGTGGGATTGGTATTCTTCTTATATCCCCAAAAGAAGACAGACTTCAACTCTCCATTAGATTAAATTACAGAGCTACCAACAATGAGGCTGAATATGAAGCTCTCATAGCTGGCTTACAAGCTGCTCGGCATGTAGGAGCAGTTCGAGTCCTTATATATTCTGATTCTCAGCTAGCAGCTCAACAATTATCAGGTAATTTTGAAATCAATAATAACAGGCTTAAGTTATATGCAGAGGCATTCGATAAGTTGAAGTCTCAATTTCAAGATGTGAGCATACAAAAAATTCCTCGATCAGAGAATCAAGTAGCAGATGAATTAGCTAAGCTAGCCTCTGCTGTAGTACCATGGAGTCTTGATCGACCAGTGGAACAGACCCTGTTAATTTCCTGTATTGAAAGATAGACTGATATAGAAATTCAAGGTGATTGGCGAGCTCAAATTATATTATATTTACAGCAAGGCCTTCTTCCGAGAGATACAGAACAAGCCAGGGTATTTAAGAAACGAGCTGCTCAATATACTATGGTGGGGGAGCAATTATATAAAAGGGCTTTTTCCAGACCTTTGCTCAAGTGTGTAGGCACAGAAGACACACAATTTATTTTGCAGGAGGTGCATCAGGGCTCTTGTGGTAGTCATATAGGAGGAAGATCTTTGGCTCGTAAAATCCTCCTAGCAGGATATTTCTGGCCTACTCTACATGAAGATGCCGCTAAATTGGTAAGAACTTGTATTTCTTGTCAAAAGCATCAGAATATATTACATCACCCTACCCAGTTATTAAAAACCTCTATCGTCTCGTGTCCCTTTGATCAATGGGGTATGGACATAGTGGGTCCATTTCCTATGGCTGCTGCACAGAGGAGGTTCTTGCTGGTGGCTGTGGATTATTTCTCTAAATGGGTGGAAGCAGAACCACTTGCTAGAATTACAGAAGACGCGGCCATTAAATTCTTATGGAAAAACATAATCTGTAGGTTTGGCATTCCTCATAAGTTGGTCTCTGATAATGGAAGGCAGTTTCAAGGTGATAGAATCCTAGACTGGTGTCAGAGTTATGGGATTACCCAGGCCTTCACCTCTGTAGCTTACCCGCAGAGCAATGGTCAAGCAGAAGTAACTAATAGGGAGATTATTAGAGGACTAAAAACTAAGCTGGATCATGTTGGAGGTAGCTGGGTAGACGAGTTACCCAGTGTTCTCTGGGCATATCGTACTACGCCTCGTGAAGCTACAGGAATCACTCCTTTCCAATTAGTCTATGGAGGAGAAGCAGTAATCCCCATTGAGGTAGGAGTAGAGTCTGACAGAAGATAATTGTATGATGAAGATAATAGAGACCGACGACTTATGGAGCTGGACTTAATCGAGGAAATAAGGGATAAAGATGCTACTCGTCTTATATCATATCGACAAAGGATGAGACAGAATTATAACAAAAGGGTCATCCCCAGATTCTTCCAAGTAGGGGATTTGGTATGGAAACGAGTTAAGCCTGTGGGAGATGTCAGCAAGTTGACACTACAATGGGGAGGGCCTTATAAAGTGATAGAAAAGCTCGCATCAGGCTCATACTATCTCCAAGATGCCGAAGGAAGAATGTTGGAACGCCCTTGGAGCGCTAATCATTTGCAACCCTATCGAGCCTGATTTGATCATATTACTTTAAATATGTTCACAGTTATTGGAATTCCCAGGCGAGTTGAGATACTTGCAGTTTATGTACTTTGTTTCTTTGATGAAAGTCAAGCAAGATAAATATTGACACAGGAGATAAATATGGTTCATACAAATTGATAAATATCAGGAGAAGCCTCCTTTCTATTTTTCAAGCAGTAAAATAAGGAGAAATCATAAAGGCCTATTCAGCTCCCCTCAAGGAATTACAGGCCAACACGAGGTTAGCCCAAGTATTATACTTTTGCACAGATCAAAGTCGATCGAGAAAATCCTATGAAGTAACTCGGTCGGGTCTTCATAGGAATACTCGGAGACTATAAACCAAAGTCGATCGGGAAGATTCTATGAAGTAACCCGGCAGGCCTTCATAGGAAAAATCGGAGACTATAAACTGAGACAAAGCAAAGTCGATCGAGAAAATCCTATGAAGTAACCCGGTCGGGCCTTCATAGGAATACTCGGAGACTATAAACCAAAGTCGATCGGGAAGATTCTATGAAGTAACCCGGCAGGCCTTCATAGGAAAAACCGGAGACTATAAACTGAGACAAAGCAAAGTCGATTGAGAAAATCCTATGAAGTAACCCGGTCGGGCCTTCATAGGAATACTCGGAGACTATAAACCAAAGTCGATCGGGAAGATTCTATGAAGTAACCCGGCAGGCCTTCATAGGAAAAATCGGAGACTATAAACTGAGACAAAGCAAAGTCGATCGAGAACATCCTATGAAGTAACCCGGTCGGGCCTTCATAGGAATACTCGGAGACTATAAACCAAAGTCGATCGGGAAGATTCTATGAAGTAACCCGGCAGGCCTTCATAGGAAAAACCGGAGACTATAAACCAAAGTCGATCGGGAAGATTCTATGAAGTAACCCGGCAGGCCTTCATAGGAAAAACCGGAGACTATAAACTGAGACAAAGTAAAGTCGATCGAGAAAATCCTATGAAGTAACCCGGTCAGGTTTTCATAGGAAGACTCGGAGACTATAAACCAAAGTCGATCGAGAACATCCTATGAAGTAACCCGGTCAGGTTTTCATAGGAAGACTCGGAGACTATAAACCAAAGTCGATCGAGAAAATCCTATGAAGTAACCCGGTCAGGTTTTCATAGGAAGACTCGAAGACTATAAACCAAAGTCGATCGAGAACATCCTATGAAGTAACCCGGTCAGGTTTTCATAGGAAGACTCGGAGACTATAAACCAAAGTCGATCGAGAAAATCCTATGAAGTAACCCGGTCAGGTTTTCATAGGAAGACTCGAAGACTATAAACCAAAGTCGATCGAGAAAATCCTATGAAGTAATTCGGTTGGGCTTTCATAAGAAGACTTGGAGACTATAAACCAAAGTCGATAGGGAAATTCTATGAAATACATCGGGCGAGATTTCACGGATGAAATCAGAGATTTCGAACTAACACAAGGTATGATTAATCAGGGAATCTCCGGGCTTCGAAGCTTAATTAAGCAGGAATTAAGAAGGGATTCTATATGGGAGCTCAGATATATGAAAGTCTTTATTCAAAATCTGGTTGGGATATTATACTTAACCTGAAGATCAATAATACAATTCTGTATCCAGTCTCAACTAAGATCATTCATCCTCGGGGAGATACAAAGCATACCGGATGTTACTTAAGGAAGAATCCATCAAGATAAGGTTTAACTCTGAAAGATGAACAAGGGATTTTTCCAATAAAGTTTATACTTAGCAATCAAAAGCATGTCAGGAAGGGGTATTCTTGAACTAGCATAAAGGAGAAGCAAGTAAGTGTTAAAGTTTTTCTTACACCTGGCTAGTACTTGATTACTCAGTATCAAATGCACTTTTTCCACCGTCAGTTCTTACTTTACAAGTTTTTATGAATAATTTCCTTAGACATTAGGAAAAGGGCCTTTCAAATCTGAGGGTAGTTCTTCATTAAGCCTATGGCGATTTATGAAAGATAGGGGAGGTTCTTTGGGTAGATATCCACCCTCTTTTAACTGTCGTAGAACTCCCGATACGGAATGATTTAGCGCACCCACTATCCTGCGGACAAATTTCCGGGCAAATACCGGGGACTGTAAATAAACTTGCCGTCATTCTTCCCACCGACCCTTTTCCTGCTCCTTATAATTCTGGAAATCAGCTTGCAGCTTTGTGTTTTGTTCTTTTAAAACATCTTTCTCCGATCTTAGCTGTTCCAATTCCTTCTGGAGCAGTGATAATTCGTTATCTTGAGCTTTCCTCAGCTCTTGTTCCTGTAGAATAGTGAAATCATGAGAAGCCAGGTCCTGGGCTTGGTCAGAAAGACAGGCATTATGAAGCTTCTCTACTTTCTCTAAGATAAGACTTTTCTGAGAAGCATCTAAGAGAGCTTTCTCTTTTAGAGCGATCTCCAAACGAAGACCGGAATGCAGTCGATCCACCTATAATTCTAAGGTTTTTCTAGCCAGCTCTTTGTCTTTTAATAGTTGCTGGCATTCTTCCAACTCTTGTTTTAGGATCCCCAACTGTTGATCCTGCAAGGCCACCTTCTCCTGTAATTGAGTCGGGTCGCTAGCGGAAGAAGGAGATGCGGCCCTCAATGTTTCCAATTGAGCTTTCAATTTAGTATTCTCATAATCTTTAGCTGTGAGTAGCTGATCGATATGCAGACTTGTGGCTAAAAACTAAATAAAAGGATAATGTCAGTTAGAGATAAAGTTACAAAGCTAATAAACACATAACTAGGAATACTTACAGCCACTGCCTGACGACTATGGCGATCCGCTCGATGTGGGAGACTAAGGCCTCGTAATTGTTCATAACCTTGCGACTAAGATTCAGCCAATAAACCTTGCAGTTGCAAAGTGCCATAGCCAGGAGGACTAGAAGGCTGTCCCGATTGAGAAGGTAAGCCCGCAGCCACTCTAAATAAAGGAGGGGGATGAGAGGAAGCCGGAGATGGAGAAGAAGAGGAGGCAATCTGAGGAAAAGGGATAGTAAAAGCAGGAGGAGCAGAGTGGGAGCTAGAGGGAACCGAAGGTAGTAGTGCCGGAGGGGTTGTTACAATTGTGGAAACACTAGCGGTTGAAGAGCTGACAATGGGAGAAGATCTCCGGCAAGGTGTTCGTTTCGCTCGAGGCCTATAAACCGAGGGAGGCAAGGCCAATGCCAAGGATGTAGAAGGCACAGGAGAGATAACGGCCATCTCAGAAGCAAGAGCAGGAGAAGCTGAAACAGTAGAAGAAGAAGAGATAAGCAGACCAGGCCTCATCATTCGAAGAGCAGGATTGGAGATGATATTGGTGGGAGTCATCGGTGCTTTACCTCTTTCAAAAGAAATAGACGCCGGAACAAGAGGAGTTTGTACAAAGGTACCAAAGAAATCACCAAAGGGAGAATCCTTGGTAAGATTTGGCTTTTTAACTAAAGTGACAAAAGGCTCTTCTTCTTCCTCTTCCATGAGTGCGACACCCTCTGCTTGTTGTTCTTCTTCAGAAAGCAAGCCCAAGGTAGAGGGATTGGGGTCAGATTGGTGAGCCAGTAACCATTGTTCTCCAAGATTATTGATAAAGGACTTGGTCATAGTAGAATTCCTGTACATAAGAGCCGGAAGAATAGCGTCGGCTGAAAAACAGAGTATAAACATCATGGTTATAAAGATATACTAATCAGCAAAGGCGTAGTAAAATAATTATACTCACCAAAGGAACTATCCAAAGGAGTATTAATGTTGCCTATCCCAAAGGGAAACATTAAGCCCTCTTCAATTAGATGCGGTAAACTGAATTTCGCTCCCCGCAGTTTAGGCAAGGCAGAGGCCACAGAAGGATCATTGAGAAAACCTTGAGTGTCAGGAAGAGAGGGCAGATCATGTATCCATTGAATAGGAAAAGGAGGGGGAGAAGGTAAACGCATATAGAAAATTTTTTTATACCATTCACCTTGAGGGGGAATACGATTAAATAGGATGGCTTTGGGACGAGACTGAAACTTAAAAATACCAACATCTACCCGACGAGGGATAAAGAAATGATGGAAGAGACGAGGAGACAGTGGGAAATCTAACAGTTTGGATACTCCAATGAAGCCCACTAGAATGGAAAAGGATTGAGGGACAAACTGGTTTAACGGGATAGCAAAATAACGGCTAACCTCACAAAAAAAGGAGTGAAGAGGAAATCTGAAACCTTGCAGGACTTGGTCCCTGAAGATGGAGATACAGTCTAAGGGAGGAAGGTGAGGACCCTCGTGGGGAGCAGGGCGGACAATGTAAGAGGGAAAACCATAGGTTACCTGTAAGTCCACTTCTTCTGTATCTGTGAGGTCGGAAGAGCAAGAGAGGAACCATGCTGGAGAAGAAACCGCCATGAAGAGAGAAGGTCGAAAGAAGAGGAATTGAGAAACAAGAAGATGGACGGAGGGAAGCAGAATAAGATTCCGTAAACCCTTGTCCCTTTTCTAGTCCTATGCTAAAACCTCTAAACATAAGATACGAAAGGGAAATAAAAGGTGCTCAGAATGTCAAGCGTCATAAAAGGAAATAATATCATAGAATAAAGGGAAAGAGATGAAGTCAAATAAACTACCTCGGAAAAAACGTAAAATTTCCCTAGAAATAATTTTGGAAGAAACTTGATGAGACAAAAACAAAAATTAATAGGTTTAAAGCACGGGTTAAAGCCTCGAATATTGATTAATGAAAACAGCCTGGTTAAATTGAACCATCTTAATAAATCGACCGATAATTGGGGGTATCTTTGAAATATCGAACGATATCTACCAATGCTTATATCTAAGTCGACCGAGTCAGTAAAGAATGAGGATAATTGGGGGGTATCTTCGAAATATCGAACGATACCTATCAATGATTATACCTAAGTCGACCGGGTCAGTATAGAATGAGGATAATTGGGAGTATCTCCGAAATATCGAACGGTACTTACCAATGTGTATACATATATCGATCGGGTCATTGAAGAATGGGTCATAGGGAAAAATTGGACACTAACAAGCTAAGTAGCATTTAGTACACGTACATGAAACCGACAAATTTTCCAAAAATGTGAATAAGATCAGCAATCAAAAGAGACTATTCAGATTCACGTAAGTTTGTAAAACCTTAATTCCCCTTCTCTACAACCACTGGAGAATGAGTTAGAACTAGTTTGGGGTACAAATCAGGAGGTCTTTCTTCAATGAGTCTGCGACGGTTCAGGAAATTGAGAGGAGGAACGCGCGCTAAGTAGCCCTCCTCTTCCAATTGTCGAATCGCTCCTTTGGCCCCTGCCGTAAAAGCAGACAAGATGGATCTCACAATTGGCCGGTTGAACTCTGTAGACTCGATCATGGCGGTGGCTCGTTCCTTATAACGAACGTCCTCGCCCCCTTTGTAAACTACCAACGCCATCTGAGAGGATTTTAATTCATTTGTTCTGGCAGAAGCCTCGGCTTTAGCCGAATCAAGGGAGGTGGTCAAAGAAGCTACCTCCTCCTCTTTCAGCTGTAAGGCTTTAAGTTTCTCAGCTAATTCTGCTTCATAATTCTCTTTTAGTTCGCCAAGTTTTGAGGTTAGCTCTTGATTGATGTCTGTAACCAATTTGAATCGGGCTTCAAGGTTCTCAATTTGAATTTCAAATTGCTTCTTGGCGGCAGCAGAAAACTCGGCAGAAGACAATTCAATAACCTGCTGTCGCAACCCCTTGTTCTCTGATTTCAATTTCTCGTTCTCAGTGTACAGATTATGCAATAGTCGGGAGAAACCCATGTTTTCTAGCCACCGCTGGGAGCATATTCAAAACCGTAAGACGATACTTCATAAACAGAAAGTAGAAGTATTTAAACATACCTTATTCTCTTTATTAGAAAAGCGGTCAATCGCTTCAGGAATGGAAAGCCCCTCAAAGAGGGGATGCACCTCATCCCAAGAACTAGCGAAAGAACCCCCCAGTAATATGGGGAGAACAGGAATGGTAGAAGAGCCAGTTGAGAAGGAAGAAGTAGGGATAGATGGTGGAGCGAAAACCAAGTAAGAAGAAGGCGAAGAGGGTAGAGATCCTGAAGTCGGAATAGACAAAGGAAAAGTAAAAGAAACATCACCAGAAGTACTAGTTTTATGAAAAGGAGAGGTAGGAAAATTCAAGGAAGGATAAAGTTTTGCTAATGTGGGCTCATCGGAAAGAAGATCAGTTGAGGCAAAATCTTCTGAACCAAGCTCAGTAGCAGAAAGGATTAGCCTCCTTTTTGGAGGAGGAGCCCTGGTCAGTTTGCGTCCCGGACGCTTGCCCGTAGAAATCTCAGTTATGGGTTTATCAGAGCTACCAGGGGATGCAAGCTCGATAAGGGGAACAGAGGCAGAGGGGGAGACAGTAACAGCTGCAGGAGACGTAATAGCGGGAGCAGGATCAGGGAGGATCTGCGCAGCAGGATCCCTAGAAGAACCTCTTGGAGTCTCATGAAGCCCAGAAGAGCTAGGTATTTCAGCTGAGATAGCCGGCTCTTCAGTTGACAGTGGAGGGGCGATAGCGGCCAGAAATTCGGCCTCCTTGGCGCGAAGCAATTCTTCTTCCACGCGTATTTCTTCGTCAATCAGAGCATCATAAAAACTCTCCACTGTATAGGATAGAGAAATAATTTAGGCAGTTATAAACAAAAAGAAAGGAACAAGACGTTACCTAAGGAAATGTGAGTATCGGGTCTGACTGGGCTTAAACCAAACAGGTATAGCAGCTCGACCTTCAACCATTTCGGGATCGAGAACCGGTGACCTAATAACTTCTCACAATAAATAGGAAAAGTAGGAAGGAGATGAAACTCTCTAACATCGGGTAAGGGAGGCAAGAAAGACTTCCAAGCATGAGACCAAGGAATAGGTCCCGGAAACTTTAAAAAGAAAAAACGAGATTTCCAGGCTTTGAGAGACGATGGCATATCTCCAAAAAGGACCATTTTAGTTCTCGATTGGAATAAGAAGACACCAGGTTCCGAAAGCTTGGGGTAGGAAAACATGAAGAAATTTTGAGGAGCAGGGGGAATATCTCGTAGACGAAACAACATATAAGTGCCGCATAGATAACGAAAGGCATTTGGAGCAAATTGTTGCAAAGGAATATCAAAATATCGACTTATTTCAATTAAGAAAGGAGGAATGGGGAACCTTAAGCCCCCTATCAGCTGATCCCTGAAAAAAGTCACGCAGTTATCAGGGGGATGATGAGGTCGATCAGTCGGTGCTGGGAGTATGATTTTATATTCCTTAGGAATTTCATATTGACGACGGATGGATAATCTAGCATTCTTATCAAAGATAGAAGACATATGAACATACCAAGGAGCAATCGCTTCTTCAGCCATGGACAAAGGTATGGGCTAGAGCAATAAAAGTATTACTTACTGAAGACAAGAAAAGGGATTGTCGGGCAACGGCGAGCACGAAGACTGGTTGAAGACAGCAACAGGAAAAGAGCTTTAGAGAAGGAAAAAGGAAGGACGAGGTTTAAATAGGAGACGAAAGGTTTAGGGTTTGAAAAAACGCAAGACGGTCGTCAGATTAGGACGTTGGTAGCTCAGCAGACGCTGAGGATTACAATAGAAAGGCGAAAGGCCTATGTGACGTGATGATCAGAAAAGGCATGTGTCAGAGGGGCGTTTATATCAGACATGACGAATCGGATCGCGATGGGGTTGGTAGTGCCTCGAACATTCTCTCACCCGAAGGAAAGCCAATCACCAATTCCTGAACCTCGAAAGGAAACGTGATCGACTGGGCCTAATGAAATAAAAAGGACAGAACTTTTTGACCATACTCAGGCTAAAGACAAAAATATTTTAAGGGTAATATTTTAGGAGAAGGATAAATTTTAATTTGGGCGTACGAAACATAAGTTAGTATTTGTTGAGATAACTTTATGTTTACAGAGATAATTGCGGGTATGAATGTTTCAGTCTAAGGAATAGCATCCGTTGATGTAGCAATACCGAACCATGCCAACAGGTAAGATAGTGTTAGCCATGATGAATAACACATAAGATACCCGAAGAAATGATGAGTGCAACACAACATCTTGTAAATAACAGAAGATTTAGTAACAAGAACAAAGCATCTGAGACAAAAGTGGGTCTTTACATTTATGATCTGATCAGATACACAATATTACATTCCCCTCAGGAACAACAAACCTCAAACAGAAAACAAATATTACAAGTACACACTCTTGGAGCACGCAGAAAATTTCAATCACCACTGGATTCAGTCACCACTGGATTCAAACTTACCATGGATCGGAGATGGAAATAGCCCACTTCGTCCGAGCTTGCCAAGGCACATAAGAGGCATTATTTTGCCCTGGACGAAGAAAGCAACAAAAAATAAAAAAGCTCAAGGGCAACAAGACAGGGGAACATTGATTCATTCCATGATGGAAAAGTAAATGTAAAAACCACTTCCCCTCTCAAGCCGTATGAGCTCAGCGAGTGGAGCAGTCAAATTCAACCCAAGGGTAACATGTGTTGTGCCCTTCACACAACACCCAAGGGTCATTTGGTTGCCCCCCTATAAGTAGTAAAAATTTCACCGAAGTTTCTTGGGTCCTTCGGAGCACCTGCATCTTTGGATAGAAGATTTGAACTGTGAAGCTTCCTCTCTTAAGACGATCCCTTGTACCCATGGAGTAATCGGAGCAAAAATCCCAATAAACTCATATATAGATCTCACCTGGTCCAACAAAAGTTGCCTCCAGAGAGGAGGATCCACGACCATGGCCTTGGCAACAAAAAGTGGCAAGGGAGAAAAAGAACTGAGAAGGGTTGTGGGTGAAGAGAAGGTTGTAGGATGGTAGCCCTATTTAAAGGAGAAAAAGGCTCGCAGGATTGCTATACTTAATTTATTAAGACAGTGGCACACAAAATCTGTGAGGTCACTTCAAAATCTGGAGCAGAGGCACGGGTAGGAAAAGACAAGACCATACTTATGTCTAGTCAGTCGTCTACACCTCCTTCGACTAGACTTAAGGCGAAGGCTAGTGATATGGGTTAGGTTTTAAGGGTATTCAGATGAGGAAAGAAAAGGAAGAAAGAGTCAAAGGATGAAGGCCAATATCAGCCGATACATTCCTGCCGAACGAAGGTAGGCCAATATCGGTCGATAAATGCCTGCCGAACGAAGGTAGGCCCATATCGGTCGATACATGCTTGCCGTATGAAGGTAAGTTAATAACGACCGATGCACACTCCAAATCAAAGATAGACCAATATCGGTCGATACATGCTTGCCGAACGAAGGTAGGCCAATATCGGTCGATACATGCCTGCCAAAGCAAAGATAGACCAATATCGGTCGATACATGCTTGCCGAACGAAGGTAGGCCAATATCGGTCGATACATGCTTGCTGTATGAAGGTAAGTTAATAACGACCGATGCACACTCCAAAGCAAAGATAGACCAATATCGGTCGATACATGCTTGCCGAACGAAGGTAGGCCAATATCGGTCGATACATGCCTGCCAAAGCAAAGATAAACCAATATCGGTCGATACATGCTTGTCGAACGAAGGTAGGCCAATATCGGTCGATACATGCTTGCCGAACGAAGGTAGGCCAATATCAGTCGATACATGCTTACCGAGCGAAGGTAGGCCAATATCGGTCGATACATGTTTGCCATATGAAGGTAAGTTAATAACGACCGATGCACACTCCAAAGCAAAGATAGACCAATATCAGTTGATACATGCTTGCCAAACGAAGGTAGGCCAATATCGGTCGATACATGCTTGCCGTATGAAGATAAGCCAATAACGACCGCTGCATACTCTGCAGCAAAAATAGACCAATATCAGTCAAGAGGGTTCTTTCGAGCGAAGAACCCGCATAGTTCCTTCAATGAATACCTTAGAAACATGTTGAATAAAATGTTACTTTTTAACATAACAAAAATACAAACAGAAGGCACATGAAAGAAAATCATACATGAATATATCGAATAGAATAATTCATGATAGAGAATATATATTTTGACGGGAAATATGCTTTCAGCTTGTCTTGTAGGTGATAAACGACAAAGAAGGTACATCTGGGGTACAAAAAAGATTCCTTAAAAATCATCTTCCTCAAGTACGCAGCTGATGTCATAACGAACTCTAACAAACCGGGGTCCACTTCATGGCTACGGAGGTTATATGAAGTGGTATAAAAGGGGGAATCCTCTCCGTTGGTTAGGTAAGTTCACATCTCTAATTCGGAGGCTACTGTTCATCTTCTTTCTTCTTCTTTCCTCGGCATCAAGGGAGATCACTAACTTGAGCGTTGGAGGGCCTAGCCAGGGACTCCCACCCTGGTCTTAGGTCACTGACGATAGTGTTGGTTGGTCTCTTGTGCGCAGGGAGCCTCGGGAGCTTGAAGGTTCGGCTTTCTCCTATTTGGACGGGGATTTCTCCCTACTTATCAGATTTCCTTCGGTGACTCGGGTTTTCTTCCGATCCGCTTTGGGTTTCTCGGGTCGAGGTTTCACCGGCATTATTCTTCGTCATTACAGTGGGTCTCCTTCTTCCGGATCTCCTTCACGGTCAGCTTCTCAGACAGGATCATTCTATATATATCTACAATATCTTACTATCAATTCAACCAATTGATATGTTGTAGACATTATTATACTCTAGGACATTATTATACTTATTCATTCGGCTCTGAATTGAATTAAATATAATAACCAACTTTGCCTTTATTAATAATGAAACATGATACAAAAGGAGCCCTTTACAATCATCTCATAATTGGTACTAGGGTTAATACTAATAGTTGCTGGAAAAGGTTTCAAAGGAACATGGAAGTTTTAGGGATTACTGAAAACTGAAGAAGTTGTTACATTCAAATCCTTAATTTTATGAATTGATGTTGTTGTATTTCCAAAATTCAGAAATAGCTGTCTAAGTCCATATGCCAATTATGTTGAAGTTCTTTGCCAGCAACAACTTCAAGTTTGAATCCTATTAGCCTAGTATCAAATACTATCCTTGTCCAAGCTGAATTTTGTATAATTTAAACTGAAGCTACCTTGGAATCACAATTTCGGAACTTAAGACTAGGATTCTGGATTTCTACAGAATTCATAAAGCTGCAGCCATTTCAGCAACCTACAGCTTACTGCAGCTACCAGCTGGATATGCCGATTATTATAAGTCGTGTGCCAAGTATCCATTGCCAGTATATGTTCAGTGAAAGTCTAAGAGGAACACATTGCTTTCTTATTGATGTATGGTGATTACCCTTTATAAGAAACTTTGGTTAATCAAATCTTGAAGGAAATTGATATTGTAATCTGGAATTGAAATTAAATTTTGGAACCTTGGGCAGCTATAAACCTTTGAATTCTTGCCAAATTTTAATTTATGAATTGTTGAATACAGAAACTTCATTGAAACTAAATTTTGGAAATGTTTGGCTGGATCCAATACATAGGATTGAACCTTCACCACACATAAATGGACTTGGAGTGTCTAACTGATTAAGGAACAGAGAATTGATTCAATGTAAAAAAAAATATTGGCATGTTACAGATGCAAGTTGGGATTTGCAATTCAAATCTGTAGATGATAGGGCTATGGAAACAGAGTGGCTGAAATTGTGTATGATTCCTTCAATTACTTCATTGATTTTTGAAACTGCAATTCCTGATAATTCAATATCAAATGGTCTCATAACTTCTGTAAACTCTTCATGATTCAGGCCTTCATTACTTTAGACTTTTAAAATTTTAAAATTTTGAAACAAATTTCCTGAACTACCTTGAATTAGATTGCCTTATTCTAATTTCTAGAACTGTGAAGTATCATAATTTTGTAATACTGTTGGAATGTATACTAAAAGTCTAGCTTTTTGTATAGATATTTACTTAGAAATAAGAATCATATTGGTCAAATATCTACATTTATAAGTTAAGTGTAGTTGTTCGATTAATTTATATTGTAGATAACATGGTGTGTGGTGTCATACACAGAAGATCATGTTATCAATTCCTTATAAATTATAAACAGTAGTTCACAACTGAGATGAAAAGGAACAAACCATTGGAATAGTCGTAGTGTAATTAGGTATTAGTTTATCTTGGCTAATAAATTACACTAGTACACTTTGAGTGTATTGAGTAGGACCATTTAAGGTAAGTTCTTTTTATACTGACTTAATAAAAGAACAAGACCTTAGTTATTATGGAAGTGTGTGCTCTTAATCCTAATATAATAACAAGCACATATATTTAGTATTTATTTCTTTGACTTATCAAAGGGTGAGATTTAGCTCGATGAATCAAAAGGCCCGATAAGTTGGGAAATGATATTACTTATAGTGTGTGTTGTTGATTATAGAAGGAAACTGTGTCCTAGTAATCTAGGTTGACAATGCCCCCAAGAGGAGCTCATAAGGATTGTCATGTTAAACTCTGCAGGTGGACTTAGTCCAACACGATAATAAGGTTGAGTGGTACTACTCTTGGACTAAGATATTAATTAAAGTGAGTTGTCAGTAACTCAATTAATTAGTGGGCATCCGACATCTTAGACACAGGGAGATTAACACGCTCATAATAAGAAGGAGCCCAAAATGTAATTTGAGATTGATGCGGTAGTTCAATAATAATTCTTTAGTGGTATGAATTATTATTGATGAAATTAAATTGGGTGTTCGAGACGAACACGGGAAGCTTAATTTCATTGGGAGACCAAAACCAATTCTTCCTCTCAGTCCCTATCGTAGCCTCTTGTATCTAGAGAATTATACCCACCGCATACCCACTTCTTACCCACCCTTAGGTGGCCGGCCAAGCTAGCTTGGAGCCCAAGCTAGGGCCGGCCAAAGCCAAGAGTGGAGCCAATTTAAGGTGGCCGGCCAAAGCTTGGATCCCAAGCTTAGGTGGCCGACCACTTGAAAATAAAAGGGATTTGATTTAAAATCTTTTCTTATATAAATATCATGGTTTTAAAAGAGAGAGTTTAAAATTTAAATCTTTCCTTTTATAGCTTTCTACAAAAGATTAAGTGAAACATTTGATATCATTCCTTATTTGTAGTTAAAATGAAGATTTTAATTTTTGATAAAACTTTCCTTTTTTGTAACCATGTTCATGATTTAAAAGAGAGTTTTAAAATTAAATATTTCTTTTTATAAGTTTCTACAAAAGATTAAGAAAAGATTTGATATCTTTCCTTATTTGTAGATTGAAAGGATAATTTTAATTTTAGAGAAAACTTTCGTTTTTGGAAATCATCAACATGTTTTAATAGAGAGATTTTAATTTATAAAATTTCTTTTTATAACCAACCATGAAGGGAACAATTATTAGAGAAATTTTTATTAAAAATTTTCGGAAACAAATTAGGAAGTTTTAATTCTTGTGTTAAAACTTTCCTTGCTTGGAGCTATGAGGTGGTCGGCCATGTGGATTTTGTTAGCTAGAGCCCTAGAGCCAATCATTTGATGATTGTATATTGGACTTATTGTATCATATTCTATATATAAATAAAGGTATTTAGATTTTGGTTGTTATACTTACTTGTATTGGTGCCAAATAAACTAAGTATAATAATGTCCCTGAGTAGACGGTTCTCACCTATATCAATCGGTTAGTTGAACCGATAGTGAGATGATATAGGGAACACTACTCTTAATCATTCCTAGTCGAGTATTAACATTCAGGGACAATGTTAATGCAATAAGACTAGCATGTAGGTCAACTCGATGACTTGATCTCACAAGTCATGGATATAGAGATATCAAGTTGACACATGGGTATACATTAGAGAATGTATACTGAATGACCCGCCATGAGAAAGTATCATGGATCGTTATATGAGTGTCATATACTTTCTCATGTGGCTATTAGTATGACTACTAGTCCTTAGACCTGAAGTCACCATAGATCCCTACATAAGGAGTTATGTACTTTGGTTTCGTCAAACGTCACCCGTAACTGGGTGGACTATAAAGGCGATTACTGGGTATATAACAAATTATGCAGAGGGATGTGAGTGATGTAGATGAGATCTATCCCTCCTATATGACAGGAGAGACATCGGTATTCTTGATAGAGTGAGACCACGAAGTGCATGGCCATGCCCAAATGAGTCAATATAGGGTATTGAGCTCATTTGATTTAGTGAGTCTACTTGGAGTTCGAGATTTAGATTGGTCAAAGGATGACACGGTCTATACCTCACATTGATCAATCTAGATGTCTAGGATAGAAGGACACTTGTCATATATTGTGAGGAGTCACAATTAGTAGTCACAAGGTGATGTTGGATCTCAACATTTCTTGTAACTTGGGTAGCAATGATGTATTGCTAGATGCCGCTCATTGCTTATGTTTTTAAAGGAGTTTAGAAACATTGCCAACGTTACAAGAACCTATTGGGTCACACACAAAGAACAAGTGGATGGAGATTAGGTTCATAGGATGAACCAATTGGATTAGGTTCATATGATGCACCAAGGATTGGATTCGGAAATTAGACTTATTGAGTTAGACTCAATTAGATTCAATTGTTGAATAAGTCTAATTTAAATTTGATTCATTAAGTCAATTTATATTAATGAAATGAGATTCATTAGATTGAAATTGGCTTGAATCAAAGAATGAATTCAACTCAACATGGAAAAGATTTGGTCAATTTTGACTTGACCAAAATGGGAAGTTGAAACATCAAGTTTGACTTGATGAATTGCCACTTCATGGAGGATGACTCATCCTACATGGCAGCCACATCATCTTCTAGTTGTCAAGGAGGTTACAATCCTCCATTTAATGTGGCCGGCCACATTAAATGAGGGGGTTACCCATGTGTGGCCGGCCACATAATGAAAGGGGTTTTCATTTGTGGTGGTAATTATTCCATCTTCTTCCTAGATTCTTCCTCCTCCTTTGCTGTGGTTACCGTGAGCTTTCATGGAGGGAGAAGGTGTATGAGTTGTGTTCCAAGAAAAGGGTGAAGTGAAGGTCACAAAGGAGGGTACCTAGAGGATTATGTGAGATCCCTTTTTCCTTTCTCTCCTTTCTCCCCTTTTAAATCCTACCCGAGAGCCCTAGAAAGTGTTAGCACACTTGGGTGCTCTCTTCTTCATCCTTGTGTTTTAGAGAACACACCTTGTTCGTGTGGATATCACTAGAGAGTTGTCTACGTTGACAACTTCGAGATCCGGCGTACCGTTGGACGAGCAGGATTTGCGAGGGCACGCTTCGAAGGTAAAATATTTTTCCTTTGTAGATCTACTGTAGATCGTAGTTTAAAACTCGTACTCGTGTTTTCGTAAAGTTTTCTTCGCACGAGATCCAATGGCTAGGGTGATTCGGGGTTTCCGCGACGCGAAAACGCGGTTTTCGCGGCCCGAAAAACCCAACAGTGGTATCAGAGCCACGTGCGAAGACTTGTACGAGTTTAATTAGTATTTTTATGAAAAATATGCATACTGTAACATTCTGTGAATTTCCTAATTTTTATGATTTTATGGGTATTTTTCTCGTAGAAGTGAAGCACAAGTGTTTTTACACTTGTAGGCTTCGACTACCGAGAAGAATTTTCCGAAACGGCAATGTTTCGACCCAAATCATTTTGGGACAGCAGACTAAGGCGCTCTTGGATCGCTTAGGAGCAACTCGCGATGGCTAGATCGCGGGTAGGGGTACTGCCCCTAACCCCGCAAGGGGATTTCCTCCGCGATTGCGCCCGAAATCGTTAATCGGGACCGCCGGGAAAATTTACTCATAAAATCTGTAAAATTATGAAAAATTACAGAAAAATTATGAAAAATATATAATTTTGAATTATATATTATTTTTGTAATAGTCATGGCTCAAAGACCCAATTCGATTGGACAATTGTGTTGTAATTCATAATACGGTCTGCGTGCCATTATGTGATGTGCGTGCTTATATTTTTATTTTTTATTTTATTTTCGCGACCTGCGCGTCGTGCCTTTCTCTTATATTCTGGTTGTAAATTAGATTTAGACTTGAATGTAACTCGAGTTTCAAAATTGTAATGTACAAAATTGGAGCTGTGGAAGGTCCACTCGAGACGGAGTTACGAGGAGGGCGCGAGCAACACAAGGTGGTCAAACGAAGAAGCTTGAGAAGCTGTTGACCTTAGGTTGACCATCCGATCTTCTCATTGGCTTGAGAAGATCGTAGTCAGGCCATGACATAATCACAAAAATATTTGATTAATTATTTAGTTAATTGTTTTGCGTGTATGTGATGCATGCTAGTTAATTAAGTAATTAATTAGTGCCTTACGATTAGATTAGATCTAAGTCGTGCACATGATGCACCCTTCGATTAGATTAGATCTATCGAGTATATGATACGCATCATCGTTTAGATTAGATCTAAATCACATCAACTCGTAATGCCTACCATGCCGTGATACCTACCACTACCTCGATAGCATGTTGTTGTTGAATCTGACAAAGCAGAGCAACACATACTATCTTGGTAGGGTACGGAGGGACAATCTTGGTCCCGCCTATCAACGTATGGGTGAGTACAACTCAATTAGATTGAGTATTCCTAGTTAACTCGGTTGGATCGAGTAAAACTATAGGCATTCTTCCAACAGTTGGAAAGATAGGTCAAAATCACATATATATTAACTGTCGGGCGTATTAGCCAAAGCTAACTCGAGTTTTAATATAAATGCGGATATTGATCCTATAAACAAGAGTTGCATAGAGATGTAATTGGTAATCGTCACCTACCGATCATACTAAGTCTTGGGCGTATTAGCCAAAGCTAACTCAAGGGTTAGTATGATGTGGATATTGTCCCACGTGAATTATAGAATTCAGTGGGAGCATCATTTAGTTAAAGGCCTAATTAAATGATTAAGAATATGATACTTATTTCTGCATTTATTTCTGTTGTAGAATTGTCATGACGTCAAACACGAACATATTCTCCCTGCGATCTGTCCTTAAGAAGGACAAGCTCAACGGAGCAAATTTCCTGGACTGGTACAGGAACCTGAGAATAGTTCTCACCCAAGAACGTAAACTGTACGTTCTGGAGCAGCCCATTCCGGAGGCTCCTTCTGCCACTGCCACATGAGCAGACCGAGATGCTTACAAGAAGCATCAAGATGACGCATTAGATGTGTCCTGTCTTATGCTCGCGACCATGAATTCTGAGCTTCAGAAGCAACATGAGTTGATGGGTGCTTACGATATGGTTGAACATCTTTGTCACCTATATCAAGGACAAGCAAGGCACTGGAAGAGGAACTCCAAAGAATACCTGGAAGATCTTAAGAAGAAGAGAAATAAGATTTCTACTTCAGGTATACATGTTATAGAAGTCAACCTCTCTATTTCTTCATCGTGGGTATTAGATACCGGATGTGCTTCGCACATTTGTACTAATGTACAAGCGCTGAGGAATAGCAGGGCATTGACGAAGGGTGAGATAGACCTACGAGTAGGCAATGGAGCACGAGTTACTGCTATTGCTGTAGGAACTTATCATCTATCTCTTCCCTCTGGGCTTGTACTAGAATTAGATGATTGTTGTTATGTGCCTGCCTTGACTAAGAACATAATTTCAGTTTCTTGTTTGGACAAGAAAGGATTTTCGTTTATAATAAAGAACAAATGTTGTTCTGTCTATTTAAACGATATGTTTTATTGTAGTGCACCTCTAATAAACGGACTCTATATTCTAGACCTTGAGAGCCCTATCTATAACATAAATACCAAGCAGTTCAAGTCAAATGACATGAACCAAACCTACCTCTGGCACTGTCGCTTAGGTCATATAAATGACAAGCGCTTATCCCAGCTCCATAAGGATGGTTTGCTGGACTCATTTGATTTAGAATCATATGAGATATGCGAGTCATGCCTACGAGGCAAGATGACCAAGACTCCCTTTAGTGGGCACAGCGAAAGAGCGGCTGATTTGTTAGGACTCATACATAGTGATGTATGTGGCCCTTTCAATGTCGCTGCTAGAGGCGGTTATAGATACTTCATCACATTTACTGATGACTTCAGTAGATACGGTTATGTGTACTTGATGACACATAAGTCTGAATCCTTTGAAAAGTTCAAAGAATTCAAGAATGAAGTACAGAACCAGCTTGGCAAGAGTATTAAGATACTTCGATCCGATCGAGGTGGAGAATACCTTAGCCATGAGTTCCGTGACTATCTAGCAGAGTGTGGGATCCTATCCCAACTCACTCCTCCTGGAACACCACAGTGGAATGGTGTATCTGAAAGGAGGAATCGTACCCTATTAGATATGGTGCGATCGATGATGAGTCACACAGATCTTCCGACATACCTTTGGGGTTATGCTCTAGACACGGCAGCTTTTATACTCAACCGAGTTCCATCAAAGGCCGTGATAAAGACACCATATAGGATATGGACTGGGAGAGATGCCCAGGTGTCTTTCATGAGGATTTGGGGTTGTGAGGCTTACGTTAGACGTCAAGTCTCAGACAAATTAGGACGCAAATCCGACAAGTGCTATTTTATTGGATATCCTAAGGAAACTAAGGGATATTACTTCTACATTCCTAGTCAGCACAAGGTAGTTGTGGCAAAGACTGGGGTCTTTCTAGAAAGGGACTTTGTTTCTAGAAAGACTAGTAGGAGCACGTTCGATCTTGAAAAAGTTCAAGATGCAAACAATAGCACTGAAGCCTCGATGGAAGTTGAACTGGAACCACAAAGTGTTGTGGATGATGTTGTTCCACAAAGAGTTGAGGAACAACAACCAGTTCAAGTAGACATACCTCTTCGCAGGTCTGATAGGGTACGTCGTCAGCCTGAGAGATACTCATTTCTCTTGTCTGACCATGATGACGTTGTGCTCATAGATGATGAGCCTACCACCTATCAGGAAGCTGTGATGAGACCAGATTCCGAGAAATGGCTAGAAGCCATGAGATCCGAAATGGAATCCATGTACACCAACCAAGTATGGACTTTGGTTGATCCACCTGAAGGGGTAAAACCCATTGGGTGTAAGTGGGTCTTTAAGAGAAAGACTGGCATGGATGGACTTATCTATAAGGGTCGCTTGGTAGCTAAAGGTTTCAAGCAGATTCATGGTATTGACTATGATGAAACCTTTTCTCCAGTAGCTATGTTTAAGTCCATTCGGATCATGCTTGCTATTGCAGCCTACCATGACTATGAGATATGACAGATGGATGTCAAAACCGCGTTTCTGAATGAAAACCTACTCGAGGATGTGTACATGACACAACTTGAGGGTTTTGTAGATCCACAGCATACTAGCAGAGTATGTAAGCTGCATAGGTCCATTTATGGACTAAAGCAAGCTTCTCGGAGCTGGAATCTTCGATTCGATGATGCAATCAAACAGTTTGGTTTCATCAAGAACGAAGATGAGCCATGTGTCTATAAGAAGGTTGTAGAGAACATAGTTGTCTTCCTCATATTGTATGTGGATGACATACTACTCATTGGGAAGGACATCCCTATGCTTCAGTCTGTCAAGACCTGGCTAGGGAGTTGCTTCTCAATGAAGGACTTAGGTGAGGCATCCCGCATTCTAGGGATACAGATCTATAGAGATAGATCTAAGAGATTGCTTGGACTAAGTCAGAGTACATATATTGACAAGGTACTCCTTCGGTTTGCCATGCAGAACTCCAAGAAGGGATTTCTGCCGATGTCACATGGCGTGAGTCTTTCGAAGACTCAAGGTCCTTCTTCTAGAGAGGAGAGAGACCGCATGGATCAGATCCCTTATGCCTCAGCCATAGGATCGATCATGTACGCCATGCTATGTACTCGACCTGATGTCTCGTATGCTTTGAGCATGACGAGCAGATACCAGTCAGATCCAGGTGAAAGTCACTGGATAGCGGTCAAGAATATTCTTAAGTACTTAAGAAGGACTAAAGAATATTTCTTGATATATGGAGGCGATGATGAGCTAGCTGTAAAGGGTTACAGTAATGCTAACTTCCAGACCGACCAGGATGACTATAGATCGCAGTCGGGGTTCGTATTTTGCATTAATGGTGGTGTTGTTAGCTAGAAGAGTTCGAAGCAGGATACAGTAGCTGAGTACATTGCTGCATCAGAGGCAGCAAAGGAGGCAGTTTGGATCCGCAAGTTCATCACTGAACTTGGGGTGGTTCCTAGCATTGTTGACCCCATTGAGCTCTATTGTGACAACAATGGAGCTATAGCACAGGCGAAGGAACCTCGCTCACACCAGCGGACCAAACACATACTACGGCGCTTCCATCTCATTCGAGAGATTATCGAGAGAGGAGATGTGAAAATTTACAGAGTACCTACAGAGGCTAACATCACAGATCCCTTAACCAAGGCTTTGACACAGAGGAAGCATGATGGTCACACTAGGTCATTTGGGCTTAGAGCCTACACTGATTGGCACTAGTGCTAGTGGGAGATTGTTAGCTAGAGCCCTAGAGCCAATCATTTGATGATTGTATATTGGACTTATTGTATCATATTCTATATATAAATAAAGGCATTTGGATTTTGGTTATTATACTTACTTGTATTGGTGTCAAATAAACTAAGTATAATAATGTCTTTGAGTAGACGGTTCTCACCTATATCAATCGGTTAGTTGAACCGATAGTGAGATGATATAGGGAACACTACTCTTATGTTGGTTGCTACTCGAAAAACCTAGAGGTTCCACTGTATAAAAATTTTGTACAAAGGTCTGAACCTTTTCCTAGCTACCATGTGTTCTTTTAAATTAAATTTTGGATCGCCTGCGGAACTTAACACGTTTGATCCAAAACTTAATCTATTTGTTCTTTTAGGTTTGACTTGGATCTCCTGCGGAACTTAACACGTTCGACCCAAGTCGCCTTAAGTTATTAATTCCATTAAATATTAATTTCCATAATTGGTTCCCAGTATTGACACGGCGAGGCACATGACCTTCTTGGATATGGGAGCAACCACCACCGACTAGACAAAACCTTTTATGGAAAGCTAATATTTAATTTCCTAAAATAACTTTAGGTTAACCGAAAAGAACAATCAAATCACAAGGAAAAGAAAAACAAAAGAACACTATATCGAAAATAAATTCGAAACTCTAGAATCGTATGCCTCTTGTATTTAGTATTATTTCCAAAAATAACTAGTATGATGCGGAAAGAAAAAATACTAGTTATACCTTTTAGAAAAACCTCTTGATCTTCTACCGTATTCCTCTTCTAACCTCGGACGTTGTGTGGGCAACGATCTTCCGAGATGAGAAACCACCAAAGCACCTTCTCCTTTCTTCAAATTTCGGCCAAGCGCAAAGCTTCCAAAAGATGAAGATCTTTTCCACCAACCAAGCTCCAAGGGATGTAGGCTTTCTCTCCTTCTTCCTCAAGCTAGATCCGGCCACCAATTAAAACTCCATAAGCATGAAGAGGTTCGGCCACAAAGAGAAGAAGAAGAGAAGAAGGAAGGGCCGGCCACACCACCAAGGAAAAGAGGAATAAAAATAGAATAGAGTCGTTCACCTTGAAGCCTCCTCTACCCCCTCTTTTATAATCCTTGGTCTTGGCAAATAAGGAAAATTTAATAAAAACTTCCTTAATTCTTTTGCCATTGAAAAGGAAAATTTATTTAATTAAAATAATTTTCTCTTTTCAAATTACAATGGCCGGCCACACCTATTCTCCAAGCAAATAAAAATTTTAAACACAAATTAAAACTTCCTTATTTGCTTCCGGAAATTTTATAAAAAATTTCTCCAATAATTTTAATCCCTTCATGATTGGTAAAAAGGAAATTTTATAAATTAAATCTTTCTTTAAACATGTGGATAATTTCTGGAAAGTTATCTTTAAAAATTAAAATCTCTTTTCAATCTACAAATAAGGAAAGATATCAAATCTTTTCTTAATCTTTTGTAGAAACTAATAAAAGAGAATTATTAATTTTTAAACTTTCTTTTAAATCATGAACATGGTTAAAAAGGAAAGTTTTTACCAAAATTAAAATCAACCTTTTAATCTATAAATAAGGAAAGAGATTTAGCTCTTCTCTTAATCTTTTGTAGAATCTTATAAAAGGAAAGATTTAAATTTTTAAACTCTCTTTTAAATCATGTTAACCACATAAGAAAATTTTAAAAAATAAAAAACCTTTTATTTTAATTTGGGTCGGCCACACCAAGCTTGAACCCAAGCTAGGGCCGGCCACCTTGAAGCACCCATGAACCAAACTTTGGTCGGCCCTAGCTTGGTCTCCAAGCTAGCTTGGCCGGCCCCTATGGGATGGGTAAGAAGGTGGGTATAGGTGGGTATAGTACTCTATAATTAAGAGGCTACGATAGGGACCGAGAGGAGGAATTGGTTTTGGTCTCCCGATGAAATTAAGTATCCCGTGTTCGCCCCGAACACACAACTTAATTTCATCAATAGTAATTCATTCCACTAAAGAACTATTATTGAACTACCGCACCAATCCCAAATTACATTTTGGGCTCCTTCTTATTATGAGTGTGTCAGTCTCCCTGTGTTTAAGATAGCAAATGTCCACTAATTAAGTAAGTTACTGACAACTCACTTAATTAATATCTAGCTCCAAGAGTAGTACCACTCAACTTCATTGTCATGTCGGACTAAGTCCACCTGCAGGGTTTAACATGACAATCCTTATTAGCTCCTCTTGGGGACATTCTCATCCTAGATTACTAGGACACAGTTTCCTTCTATAATCAACAACACACATTATAAGTGATATCATTTCCCAACTTATCGGGCTTATTGATTTATCGAACTAAATCTCACCCATTGATAAATTAAAGAAATAAATATCAAATATATGTGCTTGTTATTATATTAGGATTAAGAGCACACACTTCCATAATAACTGAGGTCTTTGTTCCTTCATAAAGTCAGTATAAAAGGAACGACCTCAAATGATCCTACTCAATACACTCTAAGTGTACTAGTGTAATTATATAGTTAAGATAAACTAATACCTAATTACACTACGACCTTCCAATGGTTTGTTCCTTTCCATCTTGGTCGTGAGCTACTGTTTATAATTTATAAGGTACTGATAACATGATCTTCTGTGTGTGACACCACACACCATGTTATCTACAATATAAATTAATTGAACAACTACATTTATCACAAATGTAGACATTTGACCAATGTGATTCTTATTTCTAGATAAATGTTTTATACCAAAAGCTAGGCTTTTAGTATACATTCTAACAATCTCCCACTTATACTAAAAGACTAAGCTGTCATATCTGCTGCCATACATCTGATTCCCATGCCTTTTAAAAAGCTCTTGCCTTAAGGACCTTAGGTTATCATCTGATGCAATCTAGGCGGCAACAACTTCTCCTCGTTATATAATTTCTCGTATTGGGTAGTTCTTGCGCTCTATTGTGTTTACCTGCCTTATAGACTCATGGTTTTTTCGAGTTTGCTACTGCACCATGATTATTATAATAAATTGTAATAATCTTTGGACAAACTAGAAATCATATCTAAGTCTATCTTGAGGTTATTAAGTCATTCAGCTTTTATGGCTACCTCAGAGGCTTGCCATATACTCAGCTTCTATGGTGGAGTCCAGAAAAACACCTATGCTTATCACTCTTCCATAGTTATGACTTTTCCTCCTAAAGTAAATACAAAACCCAGAGGTTGACTTATTATTGTTCTTATCCGATTGGAAGTCAAAATCCATGCAACCCACAAGAACCAAATTAACTGCCTTGTGAGCTAACATATAATCTCTAGTGCCTCTAAGGTACTTCAATATATGCTTTACTGCAGTCCACTGTCCTTGTCCAGGGTTACTTTGATATCTGCTAACTATGCCCTTGGCAAAACAGATTTCTGATCTCGTGCATAGCATACATTAGGCTTCCGACAGCCGAAGCATAAAGAACTGCCTTTATTTCCTTTATCTCCTTTGATGTCTACAGAGACATATCTTTAGATAAAGTTACTCCATCCTGAAAAGGTAAGAAACCTTTCTTGGAGTTTTGCATGCTTAAAACGAGCAAGGATTTTTCCGATGTATGAAGCTTGGGATAAGTAAAATATTCTTTTCTTGCGATCCCTTATTACTTTGATCTCAAGAATATATACATTCTCCCAAGTCCTTTATATCGAATTATTTGGACAACCATACCCCTACTTCTGACAACATTTTGATATTATTTCCAACTACCAAAAATGCTATCTACGTATAGTACAAGAAATACCACCACGTTTCCATCACACCTTTTGTATACACAAGACTTATCCGTTTACTCAATAAATCCATAGGTCTGGATTACTTTGATAAACCGGATATTCCAAGACCTTGAAGCTTTACCTCAGTCCATAGACTGACTGAGCTTGCACACAAGATGCTCTTATCCCTTTGCAATGAACCCTTCTGGTTGCTTTATATGGATGCGTTCATCAAGACTTCCATTAAGGAATGTTGTCTTGACATCCATTGCCAAATAGATAAAAGAATCCGGATAGACTTAAGCATGGCTACCAGTGGAAAAGTTTCCTTTTTCATCAAGCCTTGCTTTGAAAGTTACTACCTTCCTTTCTATCCCTCTTTTCCTATTATAGACCTTTTAACACCCAAAGACTTTTACACCATTTGGTGGTTCTACAAGATTCCAGATTTTATTAGAATACATATATTCTAATTATTTTATTCATTACTCTTTGCCAAGATGTTGCATCTTTATCTTGGAGTGTTTCGTCATATGTCCGGAGATCAGGTTCATGTCCTCCAGGGATCGAGTCCAAAAACTCTCCCAAAACATGAATCTTTTTAGGTTGCCTAACAACCCTCCCACTACGACAAGGCACTTTCTGCAATTGTGTATCATTTGTGATACATGTTGTAGTTTCCTTGTGGTATCTCATCTTGTACAGTTGGTACTAGATTAGACATGCCTTTTATTATTTCCTTAAGAACAAATTTTCTTATGGGCACATGGTTTATTACATAGTCCTTTTCTAAAAATCGGTCATTGATGCTAATAATGACCTTCTGATTTTTAAGACTATAAACCTACTTTCATTTCACTAGGATAACCCACAAACAAGTGAATTCCTGTCCAACTTATCATTGTCTCTCTTCTGCATATGTGCTAGACTACCCGAATCCGAATATGCTTCGAAATAGGCTTACGCCTATTCAGCATTTCTATATGAGTAGAGAGTTCTGACTTTAGAAGGTACTATATTCACCCCCGGTTCCAGAGTATATCCTTAAAATGATTTTGATAATATTCTTAATAACTTATCAATCTACTTATTTCCATAAGAGTCCTATACCTTCCTTTTCCTATACCATTCTGTTGGGGTGTACCAGGTGCAGTTAGTTGGGATTGAATCCCTACTTCTGTTAAATGACTCCTAAATTCTCCCAAGAGGTACTTGCCACTACGATCTTACCGTAGTGTCTTGATACTTTTACTTTGTCGTTTCTCCATATCAGCCTCGTACTCTTTGAACTAATCAAAGCACTTAGACTTGCGGCACATCAAGTAAATATATCCGTATCTCAAATAGTTGTCTATAAAATAGATGAAATATTTGAAACAACCTCTTGCCTGGATGCTCATAGGTTCACACAAATCAGAATGAACCAATTCCAATATATCTTTGACTCCATACCCCTTAGACTTAAAAGCTTCTTGGTTATTTTTCCTTCCAAGTAAGACTCGTAGGTTGGAAAGATTTCCACTACTAATGAACCCAAAAGTTCATTAGCTACCAATGAATCATACTCAAGTTAATATAACCTAGCCTTAGATGCCAAAGATATAATTAGTTCATTTTCGAAGGTTACTTTCTCTTAAAGTTAGAAGATGTGTTACTAATTTCCATTTGTTGCATCGTGAGAGTTATTGGATTTATAAATTGCCAGCCAACGTACCAGAACAGATAACTTCCCTCTTTTCCTTAATAACAACTTTGTTATTAAAAGAGGCAGAATATCAAGTTCTTTGAATAGTTTAGAAACTGAAAACTAGTTCTTTCTAAACTTGGTGTGTAAAGACAATTACTCAAAAAACCATGTTTTATTCTTATCAAAAGATAAACATCTCCCACTGCCACAGCTACCATTTTTACAGTAGTGCCCATGTAGACGGTGTTTTAATTTTCATTTAGTTGCCGGGTTTCCTGGAACCCTGCAATGAATTGCGGACATGATTAATGACATCTGTATCTACACTCCAGGTTCTGGTAGATAACACCACTAAACATGTTTCAACTAATAAATTAAATACACCTATATTGTTCTTAGTTCTAAGAAGACAGTCTACCTTAATGTCCAAGTCCTATTTCCAATCATTACAATTGGGATTACTAAGTCTTTTCTATAGTATGACTACTAGGGAATTGACAAACATTTTAAATCCTAAGAATCACAAAAATATTTGGTCAAGATCAACTCCTTAAAAATCCCCATGAATTTTGTATGCCACGATAGTGTGGACGTATACAAAATCGAAGAGGAGATTTTATTCATTAATTTTATTATCTCGTCAACTTTATGACGAAATAAAATTAATAGTTGATCTGTCTTTGATCAAATATTTGGTCAAAAACTTTTGAATAAAAAAATATTGATTCCTCAAACAATATTATTTAAATTCTCCAACACCTCAAACACCATGCATTTTGCATGCCACGTTAGTGTGGACGTATACAAATTCAACATTTGTAAAAGGAGGGTTTTAACCCATTAATTTTATTATCTTGTCAACCTAACTTTTTGACAAATAAAATTAATAGTTGGTATCATTTGGTCACACAAATAATAACAGTGACTCCGATGGGGAGGATACTATTAGATGTGTCTAAGTGTATACCATTACTTGACACTAAGTCCATTAATAAGATTATGCCCCTTCCGTTGGGGAAGATCACACGCTCTTAATTAACTTCCTATAGTCATCCAAAAATGAAAGTATATTCTAGTGATCCACAAACAAGCTTATCCGTTATGGAGGAAGGCACTCAAAGTCAACGCGCAAGCTTGTTTGCATCACTTACAAACCAGTAATGGAGACCATGAGATTTACTTAAAAATCCCTCTCCCACTTAGTTATTTATAAATGAGGAATTTTAACTATACTAGCCTACTAAATATGTAAACTAACATGCACACACAGCACAATATAAAAGCAATAAATAAAAAATCTAATTTTCAACTATTATGGCTTTTATCTCTAGTTGTCCTCCGTGTGTTGTCATCCCAAGCTGCTGCCATATTTGGCCACTGCCACTGGGTCTAGCTGTCGCATCCATCTTGCTCCTAGTTCCGCTGCACCTCTGGTCCTTAGAAGGTTCCACGCTTTGCAAGATTCGATCCGCGACATAAATATAATTTTACATTTTGATCCTATATTCCACGAAGGAATGTACATGTAAACTAGATCGAACATAAAATAAAATTTACATCCATCGATCCTATATTCCATAAAAGGAATGTACATGTAACTAGATCAAAAAATAAAATCCTAATAAAACTAAATACAGCTCCTGCTGTATTTTATAATACAATCATGCACACACAATAAAATGCCCTTGATATGTCCAAGGGTCCAATCACACACATAAAAACTATAAGCAATAATAGTTGGATCCTGCATCCACAAAGTTAGCACATCCTACTATTAACCTGCCTAAATTATGTATGACATGTGCATAATTAAACTAATACCAAATACAGAGAGGCAAAACCCTAGCTCTGATACCAATTGTTGGTTGCTACTCGGAAAACCTAGAGGTTCCACTGTACAAAAATTTTGTACAAAGGTCTGAACCTTTTCCTAGCTACCATGTGTTCTTTTAAATTAAATTTTGGATCGCCTGCGGAACTTAACACGTTTGATCCAAATCTTAATCTATTTATTCTTTTAGGTTTTGACTTGGATCTCCTGCCGAACTTAACACGTTCGACCCAAGTCACCTTAAGTTATTAATTCCATTAAATATTAATTTCCATAATTGGTTCCCAGTACTGACGTGGCGAGGCACATGACCTTCTTGGATATGGGAGCAACCACCACCGACTAGACAAAACCTTTTATGGAAAGCTAATATTTAATTTCCTAAAATAACTTTAGGTTAACCGAAAAGAACAATCAAATCACAAGGAAAAGAAAAACAGAAGAACACTATATCGAAAACAAATTCGAAACTCTAGAATCGTATGCCTCTTGTATTTAGTATTATTTCCAAAAATAACTAGTATGATGCGGAAAGAAAAAAATACTAGTTATACCTTTTAGAAAAACCTCTTGATCTTCTACCATATTCCTCTTCTAACCTCGGACGTTGTGTGGGCAACGATCTTCCGAGATGAGAAACCACCAAAGCACCTTCTCCTTTCTTCAAATTTCGGCCAAGCACAAAGCTTCCAAAAGATGAAGATCTTTTCCACCAACCAAGCTCCAAGGGATGTAGGCTTTCTCTCCTTCTTCCTCAAGCTAGATTCAGCCACCAATTAAAACTCCATAAGCATGAAGAGGTTCGGCCACAAAGAGTAGAAGAAGAGAAGAAGGAAGGGCCGGCCACACCACCAAGAAAAAGAGGAAGAAAAATAGAATAGAGTCGTTCACCTTGAAGCCTCCTCTACCCCCTCTTTTATAATCCTTGGTCTTGGCAAATAAGGAAAATTTAATAAAAATTTCCTTAATTCTTTTGCCATTGAAAAGGAAAATTTATTTAATTAAAATAATTTTCTCTTTTCAAATTACAATGGCCGGCCACACCTATTCTCCAAGCAAATAAAAATTTTAAACACAAATTAAAACTTCCTTATTTGCTTCCGAAAATTTTATAAAAAATTTCTCCAATAATTTTAATCCCTTCATGATTGGTAAAAAGGAAATTTTATAAATTAAATCTTTCTTTAAACATGTGGATAATTTCCGGAAAGTTATCTTTAAAAATTAAAATCTCTTTTCAATCTACAAATAAGGAAAGATATCAAAACTTTTCTTAATCTTTTGTAGAAACTAATAAAAGAGAATTATTAATTTTTAAACTTTCTTTTAAATCATGAACATGGTTAAAAAGGAAAGTTTTTACCAAAATTAAAATCAACCTTTTAATCTACAAATAAGGAAAGAGATTTAGCTCTTCTCTTAATCTTTTGTAGAATCTTATAAAAGGAAAGATTTAAATTTTTAAACTCTCTTTTAAATCATGTTATCCACATAAGAAAATTTTAAAAAATAAAAAATCTTTTATTTTAATTTGGGCCGGCCACACCAAGCTTGAACCCAAGCTAGGGCCGGCCACCTTGAAGCACCCATGAACCAAACTTTGGCCGGCCCTAGCTTGGTCTCCAAGCTAGCTTGGCCGGCCCCTATGGGATAGGTAAGAAGGTGGGTATAGGTGGGTATAGTACTCTATAATTAAGAGGCTACGATAGGGACCGAGAGGAGGAATTGGTTTTGGTCTCCCGATGAAATTAAGTATCCCGTGTTCGCCCCGAACACCCAACTCAAGTTCATCAATAATAACTCATACCACTAAAGAGTTATTATTGCACTACCGCACCAATCCCAAATTACATTATGGGCTCCTTCTTATTATGAGTGCATTAATCTCCCTGTATTTAAGATATCGAATGTCCACTAATTAAATGAGTTACTGACAACTCACTTAATTAATATCCAGCTCCAAGAGTAGTACCACTCAACTTCATTGTCATGTCGGACTAAGTCCACCTGTAGGGTTTAACATGACAATCCTTATGAGCTCCTCTTGGGGACATTCTCAACCTAGATTACTAGGACACAGTTTCCTTCTATAATCAACAACACACACTATAAGTGATATCATTTCCCAACTTATTGGGCTTATTGATTTATCGAACTAAATCTCACCCATTGATAAATTAAAGAAATAAATATCAAATATATGTGCTTGTTATTATATTAGGATTAAGAGCACACACTTCCATAATAACTGAGGTCTTTGTTCCTTCATAAAGTCAGTATAAAAGGAACGACCTCAAATGGTCCTACTCAATACACTCTAAGTGTACTAGTGTAATTATATAGTTAAGATAAACTAATACCTAATTACACTACGACCTTCCAATGGTTTGTTCCTTTCCATCTTGGTCGTGAGCTACTGTTTATAATTTATAAGGTACTGATAACATGATCTTCTGTGTGTGACACCACACACCATGTTATCTACAATATAAATTAATTGAACAACTACATTTATCATAAATGTAGACATTTGACTAATGTGATTCTTATTTCTAGATAAATATTTTATACCTAAAGCTAGCCTTTTAGTATACATTCTAACATCTTAATCATTCCTAGTCGAATATTAACATTCATGGACAATGTTAATGCAATAAGATTAGCATGTAGGTCAAATCGATGACTTGATCTCACAAGTCATGGATATAGAGATATCAAGTTGACACATGGGTATACATTAGAGAATGTATACTGAATGACCCGCCATGAGAAAGTATCATGGATCGTTATATGAGTGTCATATACTTTCTCATGTGGCTATTAGTATGACTACTAGTCCTTAGACCTGAAGTCACCATAGATCCCTACATTAGGAGTTATGTACTTTGGTTTCGTCAAACGTCACCCGTAACTGGGTGGACTATAAAGGCGATTACTTGGTATATAACAAATTATGCAGAGGGATGTGAGTGATGTAGATGAGTTCTATCCCTCCTATATGACGGGAGAGACATCGGTATTCTTGATAGAGTGAGACCACGAAGTGCATGGCCATGCCCAAATGAGTCAATATAGGGTATTGAGCTCATTTGATTTAGTGAGTCTACTTGGAGTTCAAGATTTAGATTGGTCAGAGGATGACACGGTCTATACCTCACATTGATCAATCTAGATGTCTAGGATAGAAGGACACTTGTCATATATTGTGAGGAGTCACAATTAGTAGTCACAAGGTGATGTTGGATCTCAACATTTCTTGTAACTTGGGTAGCAATGATGTATTGCTAGATGCCGCTCATTGCTTATGTTTTTAAAGGAGTTTAGAAACATTGCCAACGTTACAAGAACCTATTGGGTCACACACAAAGAACAAGTGGATGGAGATTAGGTTCATAGGATGAACCAATTGGATTAGGTTCATATGATGCACCAAGGATTGGATTCGGAAATTAGACTTATTGAGTTCGACTCAATTAGATTCAATTGTTGAATAAGTCTAATTTAAATTTGATTCATTAAGTCAATTTATATTAATGAATTGAGATTCATTAGATTGAAATTGGCTTGAATCAAAGAATGAATTCAACTCAACATGGAAAAGATTTGGTCAATTTTGACTTGACCAAAAGGGGAAGTTGAAACATCAAGTTTGACTTGATGAATTGCCACTTCATGGAGGATGACTCATCCTACATGGCAGCCACATCATCTCCTAGTTGTCAAGGAGGTTACAATCCTCCATTTAATGTGGCCGACCACATTAAATGAGGGGGTTACCCATGTGTGGTCGGCCACATAATGAAAGGGGTTTTCATTTGTGGTGGTAATTATTCCATCTTCTTCCTAGCTTCTTCCTCCTCCTTTGTTGTGGTTGCCGTGAGCTTTCATGGAGGGAGAAGGTGTATGAGTTGTGTTCCAAGAAAAGGGTGAAGTGAAGGTCACAAAGGAGGGTACCTAGAGGATTATGTGAGATCCCTTTTTCCTTTCTCTCCTTTCTCCCCTTTTAAATCCTACCCGAGAGCCCTAGAAAGTGCTAGCACACTTGGGTGCTCTCTTCTTCATCCTTGTGTGTTAGAGAACACACCTTGTTCGTGTGGATATCACTAGAGAGTTGTCTACGTTGACAACTTCGAGATCCGACGTACCGTTGGACGAGCAGGATTTGCGAGGGCACGCTTCGAAGGTAAAATGTTTTTCCTTTGTAGATCTACTGTAGATCGTAGTTTAAAACTCGTACTCGTGTTTTCGTAAAGTTTTCTTCGCACGAGATCCAATGGCTAGGGTGATTCGGGGTTTTCGCGACGCGAAAACGCGATTTTCGCGGCCCGAAAAACCCAACAGATTTAAGAAAAGGAAATTAGTTTTAATTAATTAAATTTTCCTTTTCTTGGCAAAGAAAATATGGAAGTTTTTATTTAAATTTTTTTTATTTGCCAAGACCAAGGATTATAAAAGAGGGGGGTAGGGGTGCCTTCATGGGTAACAACTCTATTCTATTTTCCCTCCCTCTCTTCCTTGGTGGTGGTCGGCCCTAGACCTTGCTCTTCTCCTCTTCTCTTCTTCTTTAGTGGCCGGTTTCATCCCTGTCTTGGAGCTCTTGTTGGTGGCCGGTTCTAGCTTGGAGAAGAAGGAGAGAAAGGAGGCTTTGTTTCTAGCATCCCTTGGAGCTTGATGGTGGTGGCCGAAACTCTTCATCTCAAGGAGGAGTGCTTAGCCGAAACTTGCAAGGAGGAAGAAGAAGGGTTTGGGTGGTTCTCATCTCGGTAGATCGTTGCCCACACTACGTCCAAAATAAGAAGAGGAATACGGTAGAAGATTAAGAGGTTGTTGCTTACAAAGAAAGATATAACTAGTAATTGTTTTCCGCATCATACTAGTTTTTTCTTTGTATGAATTCCAAACACAAGAGGCATATAATTCTAGATTTCGAATTTGTGATTCGAGTTTGTGTTTTCTTTTATTTTTCAAATTTGTGATTCGATTGTTCTTTTTGGTTAAACCTAGGGTTATATAAGGAAATTAAATATTAGATTTCATTGAAAGGCTTTGTCTAGGAAGTGGTAGTTGCTCCTATATCCAAGAAGGCCTAGTACCTCGCCATGTTTAACATGGAAGTCGATTTCTGAAATTAATATTTAATTAAATTTATAACATAGGTGGATTTGGATCAATAATGTTAAACATCATTTGCGATCCAAGTCGCTAAACCATTAAGAACAGATAAGTTAAATTTGGAATCAATAATGTTAAGTTCCGTTTGCGATTCTGAATTTAATTTCTAAATAACACAATAGGTTATTAGGATAGGTTCGACACTTGTATAAAATTTTTGTACAGTGGAACTGGTACGATCTTCCTAGGACTAACCAACAAATACTTCTTTGAATCTGATTGCTTTGCCAAATCTCTATAGTTTTGAACCTTGAGAATTCTGTTGAACTGATGTACCAACTTGGATTGGATTGAGTTTCATTGTTCGAGATGAACTATGTTTTAAGTGTGGGGGAGGTATGTAGGTATGTTGAAATTGTTTTCTGAAATATTCCATCCAGCAGCAATGCTTTGATGATGAATCACAAATCAGAAAGGAGTTTGAATTTTGTTTCCGCTGAGAAACAATGGAAAAGTTACCTACTTTCCACATTAGTTTGAAGGTTGGATCACTTGAGATATATATCAGGAATTTAGAGGGTGTTGAATAAGATGTCAGAATTCATAATTAGATAAGAATATGAATTTCTGAATCCATCTTCCTGATTGCTTTGAATATGATTGCCTGGTCTAAAAATTCTGAATTTCTGAAACTCCTTGGAAACAAGTGTTTTTAATTCATATATGTCAATCTGGAATTGTTTACAAGCTCGTGTAGGGCTTATCTCAATATAAAGCAAGATGTTTGAACTGATATTCTAAATTGGTTTTGCTTTGCTACTATTTAGGAGTTTGACAGCCAAATGCTAGATGTTTGCATGGAGCTTGCTTTGGTGTTTCACCATTACAATACAAGCCATGGTAGTACTAAAAGCTCCTCATTAACTCACAATTCCTGCAACTGAAATTCATAGAAACAAATTATAGAAACCAGTTTCTATTTTGAATTTTTGGAAGTGGATTATATTGTCTGAAATCAGTAATCTCATGAGTTGTGTGAACAATTAAATTAAATAGTTGTTTTTCATTATTAGGCAAGAGCAAAACTAGAGGAGATTAGTTCAAAGAGAAAGGAGTTGTGAATGTTCAAAAACTGCTGAAACTTGCTGGGATTTTGCAGAATTTGTGGAAACAAAATATGAAAATATGTATCAACTTGGATTGTTGTGTGCAGGGAATGTTATAGTTTCCTGAGATTTTTGGATTCTTTTTTCTTTCCCTGTTGTGTAGCCTTATCAGACACGTGCACTAGTATCCATCTCCTTTATGCTGCCCAATCACTTGTGAGAAATCTGTAGAAGAGAAAAGGACTGGATTTGTTGAAGCAACTGCATGCCAAGTTTTATTCATAAATCCTTGAAATCTTTTGAAAACAGATTCAGGAATCTGCTAAACATATTGTAGATTAGTGGGAATCAAGAGTTTATGCATTTTGGATTCATGGATTGCAAGGATTGATTTCATCTCAAGAATAGTTACGCAAAAAGAGTATCAAGTGTGGAGATATTGTATCAAGATTTTTGGATAGCCATCAAATTGAATGAGAGTTTGGTTTGATCTTTTGTGTTGATAATGACAAATGATATTCATCTTTTTTTACATTAAATTGATCAACTCATCAGGTTTATTCTTCCAATACTTTCATTTTTCCACTTTCTTCATTGAATTCTTTTCTTTTGCCTACTACATTCATTTCATTTGTTCTTTTTTATTCCATTTCAATTCTTGATAAAATCTTTTTTATTCATGTATGTTATGTTTTATAGTGGTGGAGAATTAGAAAATAAGCAAACTTATGGTAGTGAAATGTTGTGAGTGACATTAAGTTGAGCTCCACTTATATACATGTTTGAGTGTGAGAGTTAGAATAGGTGAATACCTTGTGAGATTACATCTTGCTTAATTTTTCAATTGGATTGTGATCCGGTAGCAAAGGAGGGGTCCCATACGGACAGAGGTTAATGACACGTGGAGGTCAAGGTCGAGACGATCAACGTAAAAGGTGAGCCGAGCGGGAGGTCACCTTGCCGATCGGCCGCGGCAGAAGGCCAGATTGGCAAGGAGATAACCCGGCTAAGGTTCGAGTTTCCGATGCTCAGGAATCCACATACGACAGTTGATTGGGTCAAGCGGCCGCTCAGCTGGGTCGTAGGCCAACATAGGCGCTATTCATCCGAGCACATGACCGAGCGGCCCACTCGCTCGGCCCTGCTTGCGTCCCCCCCCCCCCGGACGACCAGTAGGGATGAGCGTCTCTCCCGCTCGGCCCGATAAAAGACAGAAGGTGCAAAAGAGTACAAAGGGGACGACCAGAGATATCCTTCTCGAGATATGTACCACCGACAGACAGCATGGTCGGCGGCTGGACCAGACAGAAAATCGTACGGTGGAAGTTTCCATTGTCATGTCAGAGATATACTCGGACGGTTGTGGTATGGCGTCAGACGTGCTTTTCTGACACATCCATTTTGAGGTATGTTTGAGGAAGCGCTCATGCGTTGAGGAGCGTTCATGCGCCTCCCCGAGGGCCTATATAAGGACCCCCAGACTTCGACGGAGGTATGCAATCAAATATATTGTAGCTACAGTTCTCCTTATTTTGCTTCAGCTTTCTTCTCGCCTGACTTGAGCATCGGAGGGTCGTCGCTGGGAACTCCTTCCCGGCCCGGCTTCGTTGCAGGTTCGCCGGAGGTCCACATCATCCCAGCGTCTACACGGAGCCAGCAGAGAGCGCCACATCCCCAGCTTTCATCAACTCATAGTTTGGACAGGATCAAATTGGCATCGTCTGTGGAAACGCACCTGAATCCGAGCAGAGAAGATGGAAGGATCTGAACGACCACACATTGTGACGCTCTCTCAGGAGGAGCTCGATGCCCTTATTGAGGCAAGAGCGACAAAAATCATGGAGCAGCAACAACAGAAGGCGCTAGCCGAGCGGTTAGCACAACAGGCAACTTCGGCGTTAGGTGGTCGAGCGGCGGGGGAGGACCGGCCGGAGCAATACTCCACATGGGCGCAGAATAAAGGTCAGACCGGCACTCCAGGGAATGCGCCGCCCGCCCCTATTCCGTTTCATCGGGCATTATTCCAGACTCCGTCCAAGCTGGCACAGGCCAATCAAGGGTCATCAGATGAAGCGTCCGTATGGGATGCTAAGAAGGGGAAGGCGCCTCGGGCTGAGTCATCCCCCAAGCGGATCAATCGACAGTTTTCCGAGACCATTCTTCAGGATCCATTGCCAAGGCACTACACGCCCCCCGACAATCGGAGAATATAACGGTACCACCGACCCGGATTACCATCTGGGTAAGTTCGACAACACGGCCACTTTACATCAATATACAGATGGTGTAAAGTGTAGGGTATTTCTCACCACCCTTTCGGGATCGGCGCAACGGTGGTTCCGGAGGCTGCCGGATGGATCGATCACAAGCTTCAAAGAATTCCGCACGATTTTCCTTCATCATTTCGCGAGCAGCAGGCGCTACCAGAAGACCAGCGTCAGCTTGTTCGCCATAAAACAAGGCCCGAGGGAGACGCTCCGAGCTTACATCCAGCGCTTCAACCAGGTGGCCATGGATATCCCGACAGTCACCTCGGAGACCATGATGAACGCGTTCACACAAGGGCTTGTGGATGGCGATTTCTTCCGCTCGCTCATCAGAAAGCCGCCTCGCAGCTACGACCATATGCTGCACAAAGCCAATGAATACATCAATGTGGAGGAAGCCCAGGCGGCAAGAAGAAAAGAAACACCGGCCGAGCCGCTGGCGCCCGCCGAGCAGAGGCAACCAACCAGCCATCAACCGCCAAGGGGACCTCGAGCCGAAGGAGTACGTCCACACCACGAATCCAGACCGCAAGTTGTCCAGCATGTGGCGGCTGATTGGCCTAAGTAGAAGGGAAAGGTATGGACTCTCATGTTCTGTTCACTTCACCAGTCATCCACCCACAACACTCGTGACTGTCGGAGCCTTCCACCGATCGCTCACCCCGCGCCTAGGAGCTATTGTCACCGATCCCCTTCACCTGATCGGTGCCCTCGACACCAGGACACCGGACGACGTAGGGCCAGGGAGTCGGTCGAGCGATAGCATCATCATCGGCCGAGGATCGACCCCCGAACCTCACAGGAGCGAATGAGGCCCTCTGCTCAGGAGGAGGAAAATCGAAGCAATACCGCTCGAGGCGAAATCAACATCATCGCTAGGGGCCCTACGGGAGGAGATTCCATCAGGGCCAAAAAGTCACACGCTCGGCAGCTAAGGATTCATGCAGTAGGCTGCAGCCAAGAGCGAGCACGGGGTCCCGAGATCAGCTTCGGGCCTAGGGACCTGGAAGGAGTTGAAGTGCCGCACGACGACGCACTCATCATCCGAGCGGTAATAGCAAATTACACTATTCACCGTCATTTTATTGATACAGGAAGCTCGATCAATATTATCTTCAAAAAGGCGTTCGACCAACTACAAATTGATCGTGCCAAGCTGCTCCCGATGACGACACCCTTGTATGGATTCACTGGCAACGAGGTCTTGCCGGTCGGCCAGACCAGGCTGGCTATATCGCTGGGTGAGGAGCCGCTGCGAAGAATGAGAACCACTAACTTCATAGTGGTCGATCCCCCTCTGCTTACAATGTCATATTGGGGCGACCCGCACTCAACGAATTCTGAGCGGTCGGCTCCACTTTCTGCCAGAAGATCAAGTTCCCCGTGGAGGACCAAGTGGGTGAAGTCTGAGGAGACTAGCTGGCCGCCCGGCGATGCTATGTGGAAATGGTCCGAGCCGAGCCCAGGTCCACGCCTCAAGGTAAATACCGTGACTGAAAAGCCTCCAACTTTAATTTGCGAGGAAAAGGAGGAAGTACAGATCCAGCCCAACCGGACAATACCGAGCGGAGGCAGCTGGAGCTGGATATAGTAGATGAAGCGAGAGCTAAAGCAGTTGTTCGGCTAATGGCGTATCGGCAGAGAATGAAGCAAAATTACAATAGGCGAGTAATCCCCAGAGCATTCTAGGTCGGTGATCTAGTATGGAAGAAGGTGAAACCAGTCAGTGATGTGAGCAAGCTGGAAGCTCCCTGGGCGGGACCCTTCAAGGTCGTCGAGAAGCTCCGATCGGGGGCACACTACCTTGAAGATCGAGACGGACGACGGCTGGAACGACCATGGAGCGCTAATCACCTCCAGCCGTATCGAGCTGGGTAAAAAGTGTGCCTGTGTAATTAATTGCGTGTATTCCCGTTATGTGCTATCCTTTGAATGCAGGAATAAAGTCTTAAAGCCGCCAAGGCATAACTAATGTGCGCCGAGCGGCAAAACTTCTTCAAACCGTCGAGCAGCGACGTTAAACTCTAGGGTCGAAGCGGTGACCATAAATATCCCGCTCGGAAGACCGTCGAGCAGCGACGTTAAACTCTAAAGTCGAAACGGCGACCATAAATTTCCCGCTCGGAAGACCGTCGAGCGACGACGTTAAACTCTAGGGTCGAAGCGGCGACCATAAATACCCCGTTCGGAAGACCGTCGAGCGACAACGTTAAACTTTAGGGTCGAAGCTGTAACACCCATAAAGTACTTAGTGAGATTTTAGATATTTTTATCATGAATAAAAATAGGCCTTATGTGGAATTTGCAAAAAAAAAATAATAAAAATAAAAATAGAACCAAAAAGAGAGATGACCAAGGCTTGAACCTTGGATCTCTTACTAGATATATGCATGTGTTAACCAATAGACCAAGAGAAATTATTGTTAAAGAAAGAAGTGACAATATAGTTAAGGGTAAGAAAAGAGACTTTTCATTGAGAAGGAGAAGTTAGAGTTGCCTCCCCCTCTCAAAAAGAAAAGAGGATTTTTACTTCCTCTTTTTCATTAAGGAGAAGTAAAAGAAAGGAGAAGGAAAAGTACATTTTCCCCTCCTCCTCTCATGATGAATAAAAGGGGAATTTAAGAAGAAAACTCATTTTCTTCTCTTCCTCCTCCCTCCTCTTCCTCACCGTGACCAAGGACCTTCCCCTACCTCTCCTTGCCGAAACCCAAAAACAAAGAAGGCCCCTCTCTAGGAAGGCTCCACAAGCAAGATCCCTTTTCCTTAAGCGAATAAGGATGTAAGTATTCCCTCACCTGTGGTACAAGTTGCTTACGGTATTTCTCAAAAGATTTGAACTCTTAGAATTAGAAATAAAAAGAAGAGAAGAAACCATGCTTATGAACTTTAGTAGGTTATGATATGAATTTAGTTAGAAAGGAAATTATGTGTGTGATGTTAAGCTTGATCTTCTTATTAAGATGTTTATTAACCTTCTCTTTTTTTTTTATAAGTTTCGGCCATGATAAAAATATAGGGTTCATGAGGCTTAAAACCTAATCTAACTTGCTCATAGATTTATTTATGATGTGTTATGAAATTTGCTAGAGATTCATGTTCATATGTTATCTAGAATTTATGTTCTTGCTTGAAGAAAGTTTCGGCCATGATAAAAATATAGGGTTCATGAGGCTTAAAACCTAATCTAACTTGCTCATAGATTTATTTATGATGTGTTATGAAATTTGCTAGAGATTCATGTTCATATGTTATCTAGAATTTATGTTCTTGCTTGAAGAAAGTTTCGGCCATGATAAAAATATAGGGTTCATGAGGCTTAAAACCTAATCTAACTTGCTCATAGATTTATTTATGATGTGTTATGAAATTTGCTAGAGATTCATGTTCATATGTTATCTAGAATTTATGTTCTTGCTTGAAGAAAGTTTCGGCCATGATAAAAATATAGGGTTCATGAGGCTTAAAACCTAATCTAACTTGCTCATAGATCTATTTATGATGTGTTATGAAATTTGTTAGAGATTCATGTTCATATGTTGTTTAGAAGCTATGTTTTTGCTTGAGGAAGTTTCGTCCATGATGGAAATATTAGGGTTCATGAAACTCAAAACCTAATTTAGTATGATCATAGACCTCCATGTGATATGTTATGAAATTTACTAAGAAGATTTATGTTTACATGTTGTTCATAAGTTCATGTCTTAGTTGTGAAGTTTCGGCCATGATAGTGATTTAGAGTTTCATAAAGCTCTAAACCAAATTTAGCATGTTCATAGGCTTCCTTGTGATATGTTATCAAATTGGCTAGGTATTCATGTTAAAAGATTTATTAGAAGTCTACTTCTTGTTGCATGATGTTTCGGCTATGATAATTTTTAGGGTTCATGAAGCTCAAAACCTAAGTTAGTATGCTCATAGGTTTCTTGATGATATGTTATAAAATGGGATAGAAACTTGTACTTATATGTTGCTTAGAAGTTCATTTCCTACATGATGGAGTTTCGGCCATGATGAATCCTTAGGGTTCATGAAGCTCCAAACCTAATTTAGTGTGCTTATAGACTTCTTTATGATATATGATGGAATTAGCTAAGTGTTCATGTTACATGTTGTTTAGAAGTGTATATTCTTGGCTTATGAAGTTTCGGCCATGATAAGAATTTAGGGTTTCATAAAGCTCAAAACCTAATCTAGCATGCTCATAGACTTCCTTATGATATGTTAGCAAGTTGGCTAAGTATTTATGTTCATGTGTTGCTTAGAAGTTTACTTCTGGTTATATGATGTTTCGGCTATGATAAGGTGTTAGGGTTCATGAAACTCAAAACCAAATTTAGTATGTTCATAGACTTCTTATGATATGTTATGAGATTTACTAAGTATTCATGTTGTATGTGGCTTAGGAGTATTCTTTTGTTATGAACTTTCGGCCATGACTATAACTTAGAATTCAAGAAAGTTTTAAACTTAAACTTAGCAAGCCATGAATTTGTTTATGATATGTTTTATGTTTAAGTGTGCATGCTTTATGATAAGATCAGTAACATGTTGATTATGTATGTTATGAATTATGCATGAGATGATCCTTATGATGATTATGTACTCAAGCATGTATGATTTCAATATGTTGCATGCTCATCCATGTAAGCTTATGAACCAAGCATGATAATGGTTTTATATGATAGCCATGTGCCAAGAATGCATGCCTTATGATATGATAAGAAAATGGCAAGGAGTTGCTTCCCTTAAGTTGGGATTAAGAGCACTCTTCATGATTAAGACAAGAGCATGACATTTATGATGATATGATATGACAATTATGATGATATGATATGCATGACATGTACTTTACTTTGTATGGCTTGTACCAAGGGTGGGCTCCATAAGCGCCCCTAGACCGACGGACTATGAACGGGTCTAGTAAAAAGGGATGGGCTCCTTAGTACGCCCCTAGACCGACGGACTATGAACGAGTCTAGATCCCTAGTAGGTTCGGGGCTAGCTACCCTGTCCTAGGGATTGTGCGCATTTATGTATGTTTGTGGTATAAGTCGGGCCCTCATGATGATGATATTATGTTTAAGTATTAAAAGATATGTATAAAGACATTTTACACTCAACATGGCATATGTTTTAAAAAGGCATTTTGCATAATGCACCTATGCTTATATAATATGTTCCTTTCTATGTTTCATGATATGTTGTGCTTCTCATGATTTACCTCATATGATTACTTTGTTTATGATATGTTAGAAACATGATTCATAAGAATATGTTATGATAAGAAACTATGCTCACCTATTGATGATTATGATTTTTCATTGATGATATGCTTGTATGATTATGCTTGAGATACGAATTTTGTGAGTAGGAAAGAATCTTACTGAGCTCGTATGCTCATAGCTTACTTCCTTGTACCACAGATAAAGGCAAGGGATGGATGACCTAAGGGAGCTGCAGGAGAGATAAGGAGGTGTGTGTGGCAGTGGCTCGGCTAAGACAAATAAGACCTGCTATAATCTTTTGTTATGTTTGACATGAACCATTGTAATTATATTACATTCCAGTATAACTCTATGACATTTCCGCTGCTTTATGTTATAAGAAAGAATTTTTGAATATGTATGTATCCTGGAATAGTTAAGTAAGTCAGTAGCCCCGTCCCTTTGAGTAGCAGGGGGGCGGTCGTTACAGAAGCGGTGACTAAAAATATCCCGCTCGGAAGACCATCGAGCGGCGATGTTAAACTCTGGGGTCAAAGTGGCGACCATAAATATCCCGCTCGGAAGACCGTCGAGAGACGACGTTAAACTCTAGAGTCGAACCGGTGACTATAAACCCCCCAGCCTGAAGACCGTCGAGCGACGACGTTAAACTCTAGAGTCGGACCGACGACTATAAACCCCCCAGCCTGAAGACCGTCGAGCGGTGACGTTAACTCTAGGGTCGAAGCGGCGACCATACATATCCCACTCGGAAGACCGTCGACTGGCGACGTTAAACTCTAGAGTCGGACCGGCGACTATAAACCCCCCGGCCTGAAGACCGTCGAGCGGCGACGTTAAACTCTAGGGTCGAAGCGGCGACCATAAATATCCCGCTCGGAAGACCGTCGAGCAGTGACGTTAAACCCTAGGGTCGAAGCGGCGACCATAAATATCCCGCTCGGAAGACCGTCGAGCGGCGACGTTAAACTTTAGGGTCGAAGCGGTGACCATAAATATCCCGCCCGGAAGACCGTCAAGCGGCGATTGAAAACATGACTTATAGATTGACGAACGGCAATTAGAGGGTCCAGCCTTGGCATCACAAAATCCCAAGGAAACTTACGAAGGTGATATGGCATTAGACTGCCGAACGGTAACGTGAATATCGAGAGGCACGGGCTCACAAACCACGCAGTCTAAATGTGCATGATTAGACAAGAAAACGAGCATAGAAAGATTCATTCAACAAAACTAGTCGAACGGCGATTACAAAAGGGTGATATAGGTCGGACGACCAACATACATTCAGGACTTCACTCTAAATAATTAAAAATCTCGTCCGGAATCGTGGTCAGAAGGTCGACATGGTTGCGAACGGGAATAGTAAAGTCTTCAGGCAGCTGGCCCTTTTTCTTCAGATAGTCAGCCGTTGCGGTGATAGCTAGCTCGAAAGCGTGGACAAGCCGAGTGCAGGCCTTCTCTACAAACTTCTCCGAGCGGATGTAATTCTGCTGCATGACAGCGACTCGACTTGGCTCGACATCCTGATATTCTATGAAGGCAGCGCGAGAGGCATCAAGCGCCTCTTGGAGTGTCTTCAAGTCAGTTTGAAGGGCAGCCACCTCCGCCAAACGCCCATTCTTCTCGGCAGCCAGCAAGTCGGTCAACTAGTTGACTTTGACCTCAAGAGCCCGGGCTTCAGCATTCTTCGCCTCCAGGTCAGTGACGGCCTGATTCTTCTTGTTAGTGACCAGAGTAATCTTCTTATCATAGGTCTTGACCTGAGTCTCAAGCCGGTCTACCATGGTTTGCAAGCCCGAAGATTTATGTCGTTCGGCTTCTAGCAATTTGTTGGCCTTCTCTAGATCGACCTTCAGCTCGGCGTAAGAAGGGCCTTGGAGAGGAGATCCACCAGATACCTTGAGCCTCTTGAATTCCTCCTTGAGGAAAGCTAATCGGTGGCAGACTGCTATACTCTCCACCCAATGCTGTGATTCAGTTAAAAACGTAAAGGATAGTCAATACTGAGTGGGGGATAAGAAGAAAAGGCTTCTAAGAGTTACCCCGGTAGTTTGCTGCAGATAGCTGTTGTCGAGCAGCCCAGGTGGCTGTTAGAGTGTATACTAAAAGCCTAGCTTTTGGTATAAACATTTATCTAGAAATAAGAATCACATTGGTCAAATGTCTACATTTATGATAAATGTAGTTGTTCAGTTAATTTATATTGTAGATAACATGGTGTGTGGTGTCACACACAGAGGATCATGTTATCAGTACCTTATAAATTATAAACAGTAGCTCACGACCATAATGGAAAGGAACAAATCATTGGAAGGTCGTAGTGTAATTAGGTATTAGTTTATCTTAACTATATAATTACACTAGTACACTTAGAGTGTATTGAGTAGGACCATTAGAGGTCGTTTCTTTTATACTGACTTTATAAAGAAACAAAGACCTCAGTTATTATGGAAGTGTGTGCTCTTAATCCTAATATAATAACAAGCATATATATTTGATATTTATTTCTTTAATTTATCAATGGGTGAGATTTAGTTCGATGAATCAATAAGCTCGATAAGTTGGGAAATGATATCACTTATAGTGTGTGTTGTTGATTATAGAAGGAAACTGTGTCCTAGTGATCTAGGTTGAGAATGTCCCCAAGAGGAGCTCATAAGGATTGTCATGTTAAACCCTGCAGGTGGACTTAGTCCGACATGACAATGAAGTTGAGTGGTACTACTCTTGGAGCTAGATATTAATTAAGTGAGTTGTTAGTAACTTACTTAATTAGTGGACATTTGTTATCTTAAACATAGGGAGACTAACACACTCATAATAAGAAGGAGCCCAAAATGTAATTTGGGATTGGTGCGGTAGTTCAATAATAGTTCTTTAGTGGAATGAATTATTATTGATGAAATTAAGTTGTGTGTTCGGGGCGAACACGGGATGCTTATTTTCATCGGGAGACCAAAACCAATTCCTCCTCTCGGTCCCTATCGTAGCCTCTAGTATATAGAGATTTATACCCACCGATACCCACCTTCTTACCCATCCAATGGGGCCGGCCAAGCTAGCTTGGAACCCAAGCTAGGGCCGGCCAAGACCAAGTGGATGAGCCAAGTAGGTGGTCGGCCAAAGCATGGGTCCCAAGCTTAGGTGGCCGACCACTAGAATATTAAAAAGGATTTTATTAAAATTATTTCTTATGTGGATATCATGGTTTTAAAAGAGAGTTTAAAAATTAAAAATTCCTTTTATAGTTTTCTACAAAAGATTAAGAGAAGAGATTAATCTCTTTCCTTATTTGTAGTTTAAAAGGATGGTTTTAATTTTTGGTAAAAACTTTCCTTATTTGTAAATCATCTACATGTTTAAAAGAGAGTTTAAAATTTGAAATCTTTCCTTATTTGTTGATTGAAAGGAGGATTTTAATTTTAAGAAAACTTTCCTTTTTTAACCATGTTCATGATTTAAAAGAAAGTTTAAAAATTAATAATTCTCTTTTATAAGTTTCTACAAAAGATTAAGAAAAGAATTGATATCTTTCCTTATTTGTAGATTGAAAGGAGATTTTAATTTTTAGAGATAACTTTCCTTTTTGGAAATCATCCACATGTTTAAAAGAAATATTTTAATTTATAAAATTTTCTTTTTATAATCCACTATGAAGGGAAAAATTATTGGAGAAATTTTTATAAATTTCCCGGGACAAATTAGAAAGTTTTAATTCTTGTGTTAATTAAAACTCTCCTTGTTTTGGAGATTAATGTGACCGGCCATAATGTTTAATGGGAAGAAAATTATTTTTAATTAAATAAATTTTCCTTTTCATGGAAAAAGAATTAAGGAAGTTTTTTATTTAAATTTCCTTATTTGCCAAGACCAAAGATTATAAAAGAAGGGGTAGAGGTGCCTTCATGGCGAACAACTCTATTATTTTTCTCCTCTCTTTTTCTCCTTGGGTGTGGCCGGCCCCTCCTCTTTCTCTCTTTCCTTTATGCGGCAACCTCTCTTGAAGCTCTTGATGGTGGCCGGTTCTAGCTAGGAGAAGAAGGAGAGAAAGGTGGTTTTGTTTCTTGCATCCCTTGGAGCTTGGTGGTGGTGGCCGGACCTCTACTTCTCTTGGAGAATTGTGGTGGCCGAAACTTGCAAGGAAGAAGAAGGTGCTTGGTGGTTCTCATCTCGGAAGATCATTGCCCACACAACGTCCGAGGTTAGAAGAGGAATACGGTAGAAGATCAAGAGGTCTTTTTAGAAGGTATAACTAGTAATTTTTCCTTTCCGCATCATGCTAGTTATTTATGGAAATAATACCAAATACAAGAGGCATGCGATTCTAGTATTTCGAATATGTTTTTCGATGTTGTGTTCTTTTGTTTTTTTCTTTTCCCTTGTGATTTGATTGTTCTTTTCGGTTAACCTAAAGTTATTTTAGGAAATTAAATATTAGCTTTCCATAAAAGGTTTTGTCGAGTCGGTGGTGGTTGCTCCCATATCCAAGAAGGCCATGTGCCTCGCCACGTCAGTACTGGGAACCAATTATGGAAATTAATATTTAATGGAATTAATAACTTAAGGTGATTTGGGTCGAACGTGTTAAGTTCCGCAGGAGACCCAAGTCAAAACCTAAAAGAACGAATAGATTAAGTTTTGGATCAAACGTGTTAAGTTCCGCAGGTGATCCAAAATTTAATTTAAAAGAACACATGGTAGCTAGGAAAAGGTTCAGACCTTTGTACAAAATTTTTGTACAGTGGAACCTCTAGGTTTTCCGAGTAGCAACCAACAATTGGTATCAGAGCTAGGGTTTTGCCTCTGTGTATTTGGTATTAGTTTAATTATGCACATGTCATACATAATTTAGGCAGGTTAATAGTAGGATGTGCTAACTTTATGGATGCAGGATCCAACTATTATGGCTTTTAGTTATTATGTGTGTGATTGGACCCTTGGACATGTCAAGGGCATTTATATGTGTGTGCATGATTGTATTAAAATAGAGCAGTATTTAGTTTTATTAGGATTTTATTTTGATCTAGATACATGTACATTCCTTTTATGGAATATAGGATCAAAATATAAAATTCTATTTATGTCATGGATCAAATCTTGCAAAGCGTGGAACCTTCTAAGGACCAGAGGCGCAGCGGAACTAGGAGCAAGATGGATGCGACATAGACCCGATGGCGGTGGCCAAATATGGCAGCAGCTTGGGATGACAACACACGGAGGACAACCAGAGATAAAAGCCACAATAGTTGAAAATTAGATTTTCTATTTATTGCTTTTATATTGTGCCGTGTGTGTGCATGTTAGTTTACAAGTTTAGTAGGCTAGCATAGTTAAAATTCCTCATTTATAAATAACTAAGTGGGAGAGGATTTTAAGTAAATCCCATGGTCTCCATTCTTGGTTTGTAAGTGATGCAAACAAGCTTGCGTTGGCTCTGAGTGCCTCTCCGTAACGGATGAGCTTGTTTGTTGATCACTAGAACGACTTCCATTTTGGATGACTATAGGAAGTTAATTAAGAGCGTGTGATCTTCCCAACGGAAGGGCATAATCTTATTAATGGACTTAGTGTCAAGTAATGGTATACACTTAGACACATTTAATAGTATCCTCCCATCGGAGAGTCACTGGTATTATTTGTGTGACCAAATGAAACCAACTATTAATTTGTCATAAAACTAGGTTGACAAGATAATAAAATTAAAGGGTTAAAACCCTCTTACAAATGATTGATTTTGTATCGCCCACACTAACGTGGCATACAAAATTAACGGTGTTTGAGATAATTTTATTTGTCATAAAGTTACGTTGACAAGATAGTTAATGGGTAAAACCCTCCTCTTACAAATGTTGATTTTGTATACGTCCACACTAACGTGGCATGCAAAATTCACGGTATTTTGAGGTGTTGGTAAATTTAAATAGTATTGTTAGAGGAATCAATATTATTTTAAATTTAGAGTCTTGACCAAATATTTGATTAAAGATAGACCAACTATTAATTTTATTCGTCATAAAGTAAGGTTGACGAGATAATAAAATTAAATGATAAAATTTCCTCTTTGAATTTGTATACGTCCACACTAACGTGGCATACAAAATTCATGGGGATTTTTAAGAAGTTGGTCTTAACCAAATATTTTTGTGATTCTTAGGATGATGGTCAATCCCTAGCTGATATACTTTAGGATAGACTTAGTGGTCCTAATAATAATTGATTGGAAATAGGATTTGGACATTAAGTTAGACTGTCCTCTTAAGACTAAGAACAATTTAGGTGTATTTAATTCATTAGTTGAAACATGTCTAGTGGTGTTATCTACCAGAACCTGGAGTGTAGATACAGGTGCCATTAATCATGTCTGCAATTCATTGCAGGGTTCCAGGAAACCTGACAACTAAATGAAAATAAAAACACCGTCCACATGGGCACTACTGTAAAAGTGGTAGCTGTTGCAGTGGGAGATGTTTATCCTTTGATAAGAATAAAATATGGATTTTAAGTAATTGTCTTTACGTACCAAGTTTAGAAAGAACCTGATTTCAGTTTCTAAACTATTATAGATATTGTGTCTATTTTGATAACAAAGTTGTTATCAAGAAAAATAGGGAAGTTATCTATTCTGGTATGATGGTTGACAATTTATAATCCAATAACTCCCACGATGCAACAAATGGAAATTAGTAACACATCTTCTAATTTTAAGAGAAAGCAACCTTCGGAAATGAACCAATTATATCTTTGGCACCTAAAGCTAGGTTATACTTAAGTAGGATTCATTGGTAGCTGATGAACTTTTGCGTTCATTAGTAGTGGAAATCTTTCCAACCTGCGAGTCTTACTTGGAAGGAAAATAACCAAGAAGCTTTTAAGTCTGAGGGGTATGGAGTCAAAGATATGTTGAAAACGGTTCATTCTGATCTGTGTGATCCTATGACTATCCAGACAAGAGGTAGTATTGAATATTTCGTTTATTTTATAGACAACTATTCAAGATACAAATAAATTTACTTAATATACCACAAGACTAAGTACTTTGAGTACTAAGCTGATGTGGAGAAACGACAAAGTAAAAAGACACTATGGTGAGATCATAGTGGCAAGTACCTCTTGGGAGAATTTAGGAGTCACTTATCAGAAGTAGGGATTAAATCCAAACTAACTACACCTGGTACACCTCTACAGAATGGTGTAGTAGAAAGAAGGTATAGGACTCTTATGGAAATAAGTAGATTGATGATGAGTTATTTTACCAAATTCATTTTTAAGGATATACTCTGGAAACGGAAGTGAACATAGTACCTTCCAAAGTCAGAACTCTCTACTCATATAGAATTGCTGAATATGTGTAAGCCTATTTTGAAGCATATTCGGATTCGGGTAGTCCAACACATATGCTGAAGAGAGACAATGATAAGTTGGACAGGAATTCATTTGTTTGTGGGTTATCCTAGAGAAATGAAAGTAGGTTTATAGTCTTAAAAATCAGAAGGTCATTGTTAGCATCAATGACCGATTTTTAGAAAAGGACTATGTAATAAACCACGTGCCCATAAGAAAATAAAGGACATGTCTAACCTAGTACCAACTGTACAAGATGAGATACCACAAGAAAACTGCAACACGTATCACAAATAATACACAATTGCAGAAAGTGCCTTGTCGTAGTGGGAGGGTTGTTAGGCAACCTAAATAGGTTCATGTTTTGGGAGAGTTTTTGGACTCGATCCCTGGAGGACATGAACCTGATCTCTGGTCATATGATGAAGCACTCCAAGATAAAGATGCAGCATCTTGGCAAAGAGTAATGAATAACAGAATTAGAATATATGTATTCTAATAAAATCTGGAAGCTTGTAGAATCACCAAATAGTGTAAAAGCTGTTGGGTGTAAAAAGGTCTATAATAGGAAAAGAGGGATAGACAAAGGTAGTAACTTTCAAAGCAAGGCTTGATGAAAAAGGAAACTTTTTCACTGGTAGCCATGCTTAAGTCTATCCAGATTCTTTTATCTATTTGGCAAGTGGATGTCAAGACAGCATTCCTTAATGGAAGTCTTGAAGAAAGCATCCATATAAAGCAACCAGAAGGGTTCATTGCAAAGGGCTAAGAGCATCTTGTGTGCAAGCTCAATCAGTCTATGGACTGAGGCAAAGCTTCAAGGTCTTGGAACATCCGATTTATCAAAGTAATCCAGATCTATGGATTTAGTAACCGGATAAGTCTTGTGTATACAAAAGGTGTGATGGAAGCGTGGTAGTATTTCTTGTACTATACGTAGATAACATTTTTGGTAGTTGGAAACAATATCAAAATGTTGTCAGAAGTAATGGTATGGTTGTCCAAACAATTCGATATAAAGGACTTGGGAGAATGTATATATTCTTGAGATCAAAGTAATAAGTGATCGCAAGAAGAGAATATTTTACTTATCCCAAGCTTCATATATCAGAAAAATCCTTGCTCGTTTTAAGCATGAAAAACTCCAAGAAAGGTTTCTTACCTTTTCAGGATGGAGTAACTTTATCTAAAGATATGTCTCTGTAGACATCAAAGGAGATAAAGGAATTAAAGGCAGTTCTTTATGATTCGGCTGTTGGAAGCCTAATGTATGCTATGCACGAGATCAGAAATCTGTTTTGCCAAGGGCATAGTTAGCAGATATCAAAGTAACCCTGGAAAAGGACAGTGGATTGCAGTAAAGCATATATTGAAGTACCTTAGAGGCACTAGAGATTATATGCTAGCTTACAAGGCAGTTAATTTGGTCCTTGTGGGTTGCATGGATTTTGATTTCCAATCGGGTAGGGACAATAATAAGTCAACCTCGGGGTTTTGTGTTTACTTTAGGAGGTAAAGTCATAACTATGGAAGAGTGATAAGCATAGGTGTTTTTCTGAACTCTATCATAGAAGCTTAGTATATGGCAAGCCTATGAGGTTGCCATAAAAGCTGAAAGACTCAATAACCTCAAGATAGACTTAGATATGATTTCTGGTTTGTCCAAAGATTATTACAATTTATTGTAATAATGTTGGTACAGTAGCAAACTCGAAGAAACCATAAGTCTATAAGGCAAGTAAACACAATAGAGCGCAAGTACCACCCAATACGAGAAATCGTATAAACGAGGAGAAGTTGTTGCTGCCTAGAATGCATCAGATGATGACCTATAAATCTTTTCACTAAGGTCCTTAAGGCGAGAGCTTTTGATGGACATGTTGAAGGGTTGGGAATCAGATGTATGGCAGCCGATATGACAGCTTAGTCTTTTAGTATAAGTGGGAGATTGTTAGAGTGTATACTAAAAGCCTAGCTTTTGGTATAAACATTTATCTAGAAATAAGAATCACATTGGTCAAATGTCTACATTTATGATAAATGTAGTTGTTCAGTTAATTTATATTGTAGATAACATGGTGTGTGGTGTCACACACAGAGAATCATGTTATCAGTACCTTATAAATTATAAACAGTAGCTCACGACCATAATGGAAAGGAACAAACCATTGGAAGGTCGTAGTGTAATTAGGTATTAGTTTATCTTAACTATATAATTACACTAGTACACTTAGAGTGTATTGAGTAGGACCATTAGAGGTCGTTTCTTTTATACTGACTTTATAAAGAAACAAAGACCTCAGTTATTATGGAAGTGTGTGCTCTTAATCCTAATATAATAACAAGCACATATATTTGATATTTATTTCTTTAATTTATCAATGGGTGAGATTTAGTTCGATGAATCAATAAGCTCGATAAGTTGGGAAATGATATCACTTATAGTGTGTGTTGTTGATTATAGAAGGAAACTGTGTCCTAGTGATCTAGGTTGAGAATGTCCCCAAGAGGAGCTCATAAGGATTGTCATGTTAAACCCTGCAGGTGGACTTAGTCCGACATGACAATGAAGTTGAGTGGTACTACTCTTGGAGCTAGATATTAATTAAGTGAGTTGTCAGTAACTTACTTAATTAGTGGACATTTGTTATCTTAAACACAGGGAGACTAACACACTCATAATAAGAAGGAGCCCAAAATGTAATTTGGGATTGGTGCGGTAGTTCAATAATAGTTCTTTAGTGGAATGAATTATTATTGATGAAATTAAGTTGTGTGTTCGGGGCGAACACGGGATGCTTATTTTCATCGGGAGACCAAAACCAATTCCTCCTCTCGGTCCCTATCGTAGCCTCTAGTATATAGAGATTTATACCCACCGCATACCCACCTTCTTACCCATCCAATGGGGTCGGCCAAGCTAGCTTGGAACCCAAGCTAGGGCCGGCCAAGACCAAGTGGATGAGCCATGTAGGTGGCCGGCCAAAGCATGGGTCCCAAGCTTAGGTGGCCGGCCACTAGAATATTAAAAAGGATTTTTATTAAAATTATTTCTTATGTGGATATCATGGTTTTAAAAGAGAGTTTAAAAATTAAAAATTTCCTTTTATAGCTTTCTACAAAAGATTAAGAGAAGAGATTAATCTCTTTCCTTATTTGTAGTTTAAAAGGATGATTTTAATTTTTGGTAAAAACTTTCCTTATTTGTAAATCATCTACATGTTTAAAAGAGAGTTTAAAATTTGAAATCTTTCCTTATTTGTTGATTAAAGGAGGATTTTAAATTTTAAGAAAACTTTCCTTTTTAACCATGTTCATGATTTAAAAGAAAGTTTAAAAATTAATAATTCTCTTTTATTAGTTTCTACAAAAGATTAAGAAAAGATTTGATATCTTTCCTTATTTGTAGATTAAGAGAGATTTTAATTTTTTAGAGATAACTTTCTTTTTATCCACATGTTTAAAAGAAAGATTTTAATTTATTAAATTTCCTTTTTATTAACCACCATGAAGGGAAAAATTATTTGAGAAATTTTTATAAATTTCCGAAAGCAAATTAGGAAGTTTTAATTCTTGTGTGAATTAAAATTTCCTTGATTAAAGGGATTAAGGTGGCCGGCCATTACAAATAGAAAAGAAAAATTATTTTTAATTAAATAAATTTTCCTTTTTAATGGCAAAAGAATTAAGGAAGTTTTTTATTAAATTTTCCTTATTTGCCAAGACCAAGGATTATAAAAGAGGGGGTAGAGGAGGCTTCAAGGAGTATGTCTCTATTATTCTTCTCCTCTCTTTTCCTCCTTGGTGGCCGGCCCTAGCTTCTTCCTCTTCTCTTCTTCTTATGGCCGGCGGCAACCTCTCTTGGAGCTCTTGATGGTGGCCGGTTCTAGCTAGGAGAAGAAGGAGAGAAAGGTGGTTTTGTTTCTTGCATCCCTTGGAGCTTGGTGGTGGTGGCCGGACCTCTACTTCTCTTGGAGAATTGTGGTGGCCGAAACTTGCAAGGAAGAAGAAGGTGCTTGGTGGTTCTCATCTCGGAAGATCGTTGCCCACACAACGTCCGAGGTTAGAAGAGGAATACGGTAGAAGATCAAGAGGTCTTTTTAGAAGGTATAACTAGTAATTTTTCCTTTCCGCATCATGCTAGTTATTTATGGAAATAATACCAAATACAAGAGGCTTACGATTCTAGTATTTCGAATATGTTTTTCGAAGTTGTGTTATTTTATTTTTCTTTTCCTTGTGATTTGATTGTTCTTTTTGGTTGACCTAAAGTTATTTTAGGAAATTAAATATTAGCTTTCCATAAAAGGTTTTGTCTAGTCGGTGGTGGTTGTTCCCATATCCAAGAAGGTCATGTGCCTCGCCACATCAGTACTGGGAACCAATTATGGAAATTAATATTTAATGGAATTAATAACTTAGGTGATTTGGATCAAACGTGTTAAGTTCCGCAGGAGATCCAAGTCTAAACCTTAAAGAACAAATAGATTAAGTTTTGGATCAAACGTGTTAAGTTCCGCAGGCGATCCAAAATTTAATTTAAAAGAACACATGGTAGCTAGGAAAAGGTTCAGACCTTTGTACAACATTTTTGTACAGTGGAACCTCTAGGTTTTTCGAGTAGCAACCAACAGTGGCATCACGCCCACGCGCGTTCGGGCATCCTCCCAGACTTTTGCGAGGGGCCCTCGAATTGTTATCAAGTGTTCGGGGCTCGACGGTTGGTCAGCCTTCTGCAAATATTCCTCTGTCGGCAGGTGGAGCAGAGCCTTGAGAGTCCTGTGCCAGCCCGGAGTGGACTGAGCGGACGCGGAAGGAGCAGAAGTCTGTCCAACCGGCTCAGAGCGGATGAGAGAGCGCTTGATTATCTGGCGAGCTGGAGGGAGCGAGCTAAGAGGCTGAGCGGCGATGGGGTCGGAAGGCCAGTCTCCTTGAGACAAGGTCCAGTCAGACGACAGCGCTTCCACAGACGCAGTAGCAGGAAGATTGCCCTCCTGTTCGGACACGTGAACAGCAGAAGTGGCCGAGCGGGTGGGGGTGCCCGTGCGACGGCGTTTGCGCCCAACCAATGGAATTTCATCTTCAGCAGACTCAACTTCCTCGGGCCGAGTGGCCAGTTGCGCACTCGGTGGAGCGGTCTCCTCAGCTACATCAGTGGTGGTCGTCCGAGCGGCAGACGCCTCGCTCGCCGTCTGAACCTCTTCACTCTCACCTTCGTGAGAGCCGATCGGGGTGAGGCCGAGTTGCTCCGCCTCCTGTGCTGCAGCCGCCTCTATCTCGGCAGCCTTGCGTTTCAGCATGCCGAACACCACCGATTTCATCATAGTCTCGGCTGCAAGAAAAAGAAAAGAAATCAGTTAGACTCCAAGAAAAAGGAGAGAAGGTTATTCCTTACCCGGACCGTTCGGAAGCCGCATTCGGATCGGGCTTAATCCGAATAAGTACATCATCCCTTCGGGCAGCAGCTTGTGTATGTCCAGCTTCAGCCCGACCAACAAGTTTGCCACGTGCAGAAAAGTGGGCTCAGTCCGGTACCTTTTCAGGTCGGGAGGAGTCGGCAATGAAGTTTGCCATTTAGTCCGAAAGGATGGTGGCTCGGGAAAACGCATGAAGAAAAAATGCTCTTTCCAATGCTTATTGGAGGTAGGCATTTTATCAAAGAAAACTAGATCGATCCGAGCTTGAAACAAAAAGGTGTCCAGCTCGGACTGCTTGGGGTAGTAAAAATAATGGAAGATTTGCAGCTTAAGGGGAATATTGTGCACTCGGAAGAGCACAACTATGCCGCACAGCAGCCTAAAAGAATTTGGCACGAGCTGGCCGAGCAAAATACAAAAATAGTTGCAAACTTCTAAGATAAATGGGTGGATCGGAAACCTAAGGTCGCCTACGAACTGGTCGCGGAAGAAGGTAACAGTGCCGGTCGGCGGGTCATGGGGCCGGTCGGATGACTCGGCCAGAATCAGTTTATGGTCATCGGGGATTTCATAGGTATTGAGTAATTTGAAGGCATCTCCCGAATCAAACCTACTCTCCATGGTTTGATACCAAAGCCCGGGAGAGGGGTCAGAAGAACTAGCCATTACAGTCAGAATGCGAAGCAAAGGAAAAGCAGAAGGCAATGGAGGCGGTGAGCAAAACCATGCCCACGGAGCACGGACACCACCGGAATACGAAGAAAAGCGAGAAGAAAACAAAAAAGGAGCGGGCAAAGAGTTCTTACAGAGAAAAGGATTGTCGGAGGAGAGGGCTAATGGTCGGAATACTGAGAATTGGTTTGCCGGAGAATAGAGCAGGAACCTTCAGAGAACACGGGCGCGATAAAGCGGAAGCGGCGGAAGAAGAGGAGGCGGCCTTATAAAGGTTGGGCTCGAGCTGCAGGGACCGCCCGATCCAGGGCACGGGATCTGAGGAGCGCATCCGCCAGTTGAATTCAAAGTGTCAGGGGTCACATCGAGCCTGACAGCTCGAGCAGGCGATGACGGCTGCCTGGCCACGCGGCATCACCCCATTGGGTGCATTTAATGACCCCCATTACGCAGGCGAGGGTGCGTGCTCGGCCTTAATGAAGGGGGATTTGCATGAATTTCGAGGAAATTCGGAGGACATCAGCGTTGACCGACGTTGGGTCGGCAAGACAACCACCGGGAAGTCGAACTCTCCAAGTGCCAGTGGGTTCCATGCCGAGCGGCATTCTCATCAGATACAGAACGGTCATCATGTCGCCAGGCTGATAGTCCAGTCAGTCGGACTTGCAGCCTCCTTCGACTAGACTTGAGGGGGAGGCACGTGATCCGATAGCAAAGGAGGGGTCCCGTACGGACAGAGGTTAATGACACGTGGAGGTCAAGGTCGAGACGATCAATATAAAAGGTGAGCCGAGCGGGAGGCCACCTTGCCGATCGGCCGCGGCAGAAGGCCAGATTGGCAAGGAGATAACTCGGCTAAGGTTCGAGTTTCCGACGCTCAGGAATCCACATACGACAGTTGATTGGGCCAAGCGGCCGCTCAGCTGGGTCATAGGCCAACATAGGCGCTATTCATCCGAGCACATGACCGAGCGGCCCACTCGCTCGGCCCTGCTTGCGTCGCCCCCCCGGATGACCAGTATGGCCGAGCTGCGGTCCCGCTCGGCCCGACCAGTAGGGCTGAGCGTCTCTCCCGCTTGGCCCAATAAAAGACAAAAGGTGCAAAAGAGTACAAAGGGGACGGCCAGAGATATCCTTCTCGAGATATGTGTCACCGACAGACAGCATGGTCGGCGTCTGGACCAGACAGAAAATCGTACGGTGGAAGTTTTCACTGTCATGTCAGAGATATGCTCGGACGGTTGCGGTATGGCGTCAGGCGTGCTTTTCTGACACATCCATTTTGAGGTATGTTTGGGGAAGCGCTCACGCGTTGAGGAGTGTGCATGCGCCTCCCCGGGGGCCTATATAAGGACCCCCAGACTTAGATGGAGGTATGCAATCAAATATACTATAGCTACAGTTCTCCTTATTTTGCTTCAGCTTTCTTCTCGCCTGACTTGAGCGTTGGAGGGTCATCGTCGGGAACCCCTTCCCGGCTCGGCTTCGTTGCAAGTTCGCCGGAGGTCCACGTAATACCAGCGTCTACATGGAGCTAGCAGAGAGTGCCACGTCCCCAGCTTTCATCAACTCATAGTTCGGACAGGATCAAATTGAAACCACCATACTTACTGATTATTATTTGAATTGTATTCATGATTGTTTGTGATCTATAGATGACCTTAGTTAATTACCTTTTACCGCCTTCTAGGTATTGCTAGGGAATTATTGTGGAGATGATTTCTAGATTTTCTTGACTTGCACGGGACGTTCAAGACTAAGTGTGGGGGATTTGATAATCATAATTTTACTATACTATTTTGATTCATACATGCATGATTTGATGTTATTTTCATAGATGAAACTTATACTTACATCACATTTCATGAATTACATTTATTTTTTGGACTTAATTGCAAAATATCTCATTATTACGCTATTTGGTGCTAATATTGAAATATGATCCTTATAGGATCAAAAGGGTCATGGACTCAATCAGATCAGACCAAAATTGGGTTCAAATCTAAGGCTAAACAAGATAATCAAGTCTTGGAGCAATCTGGACCGTCCATCGAGATCAAGAGAAATCTAAACCATCCATTGAAGATCTGGTCCATCTGAGCTAGGAGAGAATAGATCATGTTCCTTGATGAAGATGTGAACCTTTGGATTAGATTTATATCAAATCTCACCGTTGGATCAAAGGCAGAAGAATCACAACCGTCCATCACAGATATGAGATCTTATTTAAATTGAGAAGCTTCAGTGCTAGCTTCATTCGTCAAATCTCCACAGTGCTCTTCGCGTCAAGCAGCAAGGAGGCACGAGCCTCTCCAAGGATTCCGACACCGATTCCAACTCCGATCATCTTCTCAGGTGACGACCTTAGTGAAGAGCTTCAAGGTAGCTATTGGACATAATTCCCGATCATCTAGAGCCACCGGCGATTACATTTCCTAGCGGAAAACTGCTTCTGCGATTCTCTGTTTCCACCACAAATTTGGTGGCATTCCTCCGATCTGTGGTTCCACTTCCCATCAGAAACATTTGGCGGCGTTCCTCCGGTGTTACTGAACTCCATTCGACGATCATCCACCATCCACAGCTTCCATCTAGATTCAGAGAATCGGGTTTATAGAATTCCAGATTTTCGTTCATTGATAAGTTCCAAAGTGTTTCCAATTTGCCGGAGGCGTTTCCGCCGGAGTTGCTGAGCAATTCTGGAATTGATTTGCAGCTGAGGGTTCTTCACTGATGACCAGAGTTGGGCATTCTCGTCTCCGGCTTCTTGTGTGACGGCAAGAAGTGTTTTTTGTGTAGATTGGTTGTGAGTTGGATCATTTTAGTTCATTTTATTACTATTTTTGTAGCTTAGAATAAATTTCTTGTATATTATGTTCTTATTGAGTAATCTAGCATTTCTTTATCTTGTTGAAGTTTAATTCATGTTAAGTAGTTAGAACTACATTGGTGCAATTTAGTTTAGGTCTTGTTTAAGCTTGGTTAATTGTTAAGTGGCTAAGTTTTAAGTTAGGGTTTAATATTTGCTTTAGATCAGATTCAATTGTGTCTTACTATTTCATTTTTAGTAAGTGTGTTGATGGTTAAATCATAACGTAGGGTGATAATGCATCGTGGATTAATTGTTGGCACGTAGTTAGATTTCATTCTAGTATTAGATTAGTTTTTTATTTGCTTTGCTCTTCATTTATTAGATTTAGAATCAAAACCAAAACCCCCAATTCCATATTAAAAATCTAAAAGCAATAACAAATCAATCCTAAGATATCATCCTATTGTTACATTCGTTGGGAGACGACCCGAGTCATCTCTATGCTACATTAGTGTAGAATGAATTTGATCATTTAATTCTTTTGATATCCATTGCACGACAAAATTAGGTTTTATCAAAGTGCATCTTTAAATTATTTTTGGTTGGGAATATCTACACAAGAATAAAAAAATTTTAGTTACTAATACTCCCATTGAGTGTAGTGAGGAATATGAAAGTTAAAGTCAGTAACAAAGTTGTTGTTGGTTTCCAAAAAACATCAACATGTTCGGAAATCAGCAACAATGTGTTGCTAATTTCGGAAATCAGCAATATTGTGTTGCTAAAAATTAACGATACAATGTTACTAATTTATTGAAAATCAACAACAAAAATTAGCAACAACGTTGTGTTGCTGATTTTGGAAGCAACAATATTTTATTGTTGATTTTTTAAAATCAGTAATACAGTAAAAAAATTACAGTTCGACATTTTTTTTAAATGAACAATAAAAAGAAAGAGAGGTATGTATAAACGAAGATAATGACTATGCTATTTGGATATTTCCAAACCATACAGATGATTGGGGAAAATACATATTCACCTAAGTTGTTTGGTAAATTGTCGAAACTTTACATTACCTTACCAACATAAAAATCATCTCTCCCATCTTGTTCATGCATTTGCAACTCAGTCATTTTTGAGTTCATTACATACCCATCTTCAGCTAATAGAAATGCATCTTCAAGGTCACTATATTAAATCATTATGACTATCAGATCTATTGAATAATCTATATCATTCCCTATAAATTCATCCCCTACATACATTTCTTTCAATTTCTATTACCATCCTAATGTCGTATTTTCTTGTTGAGTCAACGTATCTTCAAATAATTCTTTCAAACAACTCTAGCATGCGACATCAGCAATACTAACCACTTCTTTTCTCAAATTATATATACAATTCTTACTCTCTTCAATACTCACCACACCACTAGCAGAAGTGAAAGATGCTATTTTACTACCACTAGTATTTATGTTTGGTGTACCATTACTGAGTCGATCTTCATTTTTTGAATCAATCGATTCCATTTTACATGAGACAACTTCATCAAAAAATATATCCCTACATTGATGCAACTATAAATAATAATCACTTTTATTAAATATGTTAATATTTCTATAACACACTAGCCAAGTGAAGGAAGATAATAGATCGTCACATGTTCCAAATTTTCTAGTTACCAATTTCAAATTTCCACATACAAGTTACATAACCACACTTTTTATATATTGATTCAGGGTATTCTGAATTGAACTCTCAAGAGTACAAGGGAAGAGCATTAAAGTCCAGATGTATAACATTAAGATCGTGTATAATATTAAGATCGCAAGATAATCGTCAATTTACTAAACCATGTTGCCAAGGTTCCATAAAATGCAAATCTACCCATCATATTAATGGATTTACACATTAGTATAATAGCACTTGTTCTCCACAAGATTGATAAGAGAATAAAACTTCGTACACATTGTGATATCAACTAATATTCCTACTGTGATTGATTTTTCTATAATAACAAAAATAATTATTAGACGAATATAACAAACATTTTCTAGCCTACAAGAATGGTAAGGGCAATTTGAGATGTTAACGTCGCATAACTAGATTTACAGTATCTCTAAAAGGCTGGTTCAAAGTATTTTACAACTACTTGAATTTTTGAATATCGTGTTACACTTGCTTATACTTCCCTTCAACCATTCTCAAATCCAATAACAAGCAACTAGTAAAGTCACCGCTTGGAATAAGATTGTCACTTTCGACTTCATAGTTACGAGGGAACCGTGTGGTCGGGAGCATGTGCCTCATGAAGACTATCGAGGCTATACATTGCACTATTCGCTAGAGAAGAACCTACACTGGAACTACATTTATTAGGTTTTCTTCAATCAACTTTTTTTTCTATGTACAATAACTTGTAAAATTTTCAAAACATTATAGGATACTAAACTGGAGCGATGATTTTTACCTATGTTACATTCCACGAACTTGCATTATTTGCAATATATATATATATATATATATATATATATATATATATATATATATATATATATATATATATATATTCTCCACCGGGTTAATATTTATTACCTCATCCCCATTTGACTTTTTCTCATAACGAAGGTTAACCGTTTGCAGTAAAATTACTCACACTGTTTATCAGAAATTTACCTTCATTGTACAGATCGTCTTTAATTCAAATGCAAGTAGCTTTTTTTTTAAGACACCTTCATCGTTCAGAATACTCTGTTTTTTTCAGAGGGGTAAAATGAAAATTTCATACAGAGATTTTCACCATGAGATGACGTAAAGCAAGATTCCGTTGAGTGTACTCGTTGTCGAACGTGGTACTCTCGTTGACTTCGCGTAACTCTGTGAGTGACATAGACCTTCGGCGAGAACCTGCAAGCACAAAACCGAGTCAGGAAGGGGTTCCCGGCGACAACCCTCCGACACTCAAGTCAGCCTCCGGCAATAAGAAATCAAAGTAGAATGACAAGAACTGTAGCTATAGACCGAGGATTCGTCACCGCCACCCTTCACCTACCGACCGAGGATCTTCGCTTGTCGGGCGACTAGGCTAAATCTCCCCAACATCAAGTCTACATCAGCGGTCGACTCGGCTGCGTATGGGAGGAGGCGAGGTCTCGAGCGGCCATGAAACCTCCGGGCGCGCTAGCCGACAGACATCTAGAGATGTCCACCGAGGTTAGTATTTTTGGTCATCACCTCATAAGTTATCTCCGATTGGCACTAATATTCGTTTTGCAGTACTGGGTGGAAAGTATCGTCATGTGCCAGCGGCTGACACAGGTGGAGGATGAGCTGAAGAAGCTCAAACTTTCGGGGGAAGGTTCTTCCTCCCAGGGGCTATCACCCGCTCGGTTGAAGGCGAAGTTGGAGAAGGCCCAACAACTTCTGACGGAGGAACAGCAGAAGTCAGCCGAACAGGCCAGTAGGCTGAGCCAGATCGAGGCTCAATTGAAGACCTACGATAGGAAGCTGGAGTTGGCCTCCACGACGAAGCAACGGGTCGTTGCCGACTTAGAAGAAAAGAACCAGGAAGCCAGGCGACTGGCCGAGAAGTTGAAGGCAGCGGAGAATTCCCTGGTTGTTGAGCGGGCAAGTCGTTCGGCCAAGGAGATTGAACTGCAAGGCCACGTGAAGTGCCTTGAAGATGAGTTGCCGGTGTCGCGGGCTGCTCTGAAGACCTATCAGGAGGTTGAGTCGGTTCGCTTTGCCGCCATGAAGTATCAATGCCTCCGGTCGGAGCCCTTTCTGGAGAAGGCGACAGACCGTATCGTCCATTCGTTCGAGCTGGCCATTACCGCCACGATCACCCAACTGAAGACGAACGGCCACCTCTCTGAAAGTTTTTCCGACTGGGATGTCAACTGAGTCCAGCTCCTGGAGGGTATCTCTAACGAGGCTTTTGACTATATCGAGTGAGCGCGGAGCCGCTATTTGTAAAAGTCTTGTTTTTTGCAAGCCTTAGTGGCCTTTCTGTCGTTCGACGATGTCTATGAATGAAATCTTGTCTCTTTCATATGCTGTCGATTTGCTGTGTGCGTGTTCGCATAGTCCCGATCGGCAACGACACCCAGGCTATTACTGGAAAATCCTCTTAGGATTATATCTCTGGGGTTTAGAATCGCTGCCTGACTTCAGCTTTAGTGGCTGTGTTATGTGATTTTTCAAGGCCGGGATTTAACGTCGCCGCTCGATGGTCTTTTAGGCGGGGTATTTATGGTCGCCGCTCCGACCTTGGCGTTTAACGTCGCCGCTCGACGGTCTTCAGGCCGGGTATTTATAGCCGTCGGTTAGGCTCTGGCGTTTAACGTCGCCGCTCGATGGTCTTCTGGGTAGGGTATTTATGGTCGCCGCTCCGATCCTGGCGTTTAATGTCGCCACTCGACGGTCTTCATGCCGGGTATTTATAGCCACCGGTTCGACTTTGGGTTTAACGTCGCCGCTCGACGATCTTCAGGCGGAGTATTTATGGTCGCCGCTCTGACCCTGGTGTTTGACATCGCCGCTCGACGGTCTTCAGGCCAGGTATTTATAGCCACCGGTTCAGCTCTGGCGTTTAACGTCGCCGCTCGATGGTCTTCAGGCCGGGTATTTATAGCCGTCGGTTCGGCTCTGGCGTTTAACGTCACCGCTCGACAGTCTTCAAGCCGGGTATTTATAGCCGTCGGTTCGGCTCTGGCATTTAACGTCGCTACTCGACGGTCTTCAGGCGGGGTATTTATGGTCGTCGCTCCGACCCTGGCGTTTAATGTCACCGCTCGACGGTCTTCAGGCCGAGTATTTATAGCCGTCGGTTCGGCTCTGCCATTTAACGGCATCGCTTGACGGTCTCCCAAATTGCCCAGCCGTTCAGCGATGATCTCGCAATCCTTTGCTTTTCGATTTTAACCCTGCAGTCAAAAGGCATAGGGCAAAGAAGAGATGCACGACACTAAATACATCGGCGCACCTTTCACCCAGCTCAGTACGGCTGGAGATGGTTCGCACTTCATGGACGTTCCAGTTGTCGTCCGTCTTCATCTTCTAAATAGTAAGCTCTCGAGCGGAGCTTCTCCACAATCTTGAACGGTCCAGCCCACGGAGTCTCCAGCTTACCGACATCGCTGACCAATTTCACCTTTCTCCATTCTAGGTCGCCGACCTGAAAGGATCGGGGGATCACCTGCCGGTTGTATCTTTGCCTCATTCTTTTCCGATAGGCCGTCAGTTGAGTGGTCGCCTTGGCGGTCATCTCATCCACCAAATCAAGCTCCAACTCTCTTCGCTCGATGTTGTCCGCATCATACTGCTGCACCCAGTCAGATTCTATTCCGACTTCGACGGGAACGACTGCCTCGCCCCCATACACCAAGTGGAAAGGTGTGACATCCGTCCCCTCCTTTGGCGTCGTTCGGATTGCCCACAATACGCCTGGAAGCGCATCCACCCAACTGCCCCCGACGTGGTCGAGTCAAACTCGGAGAATCCGCAGGATCTCCCGATTGGCTACTTTGGCTTGCCCATTGCTCTGGGGGTAAGCCACTGAAGTGAAGGTCTGCTGGATGTCATATCCTTCGCACCACTCTCTGAGTTGCCGACTGGTGTTGGCCATTTTGCATGTCACAAGGCGCTCCAAATTAGTTAAAATTGAAACTCATTAAAATTAAGACAAGTGTTGTAGTAACGAGTCCCAAGTCGTATTTTTTCAAGGTTAACTAGTGAATGTGTGTTAATTCTATAATTAATTCACAAATCGACTTCTTACATCATCAAGCTAACAACAATTAAGCATTATTGAATCAAATGAGTTAATTAAACTACCTTCCATTCAAGTTCACAGAAATAAAACTTTCAAGCATTCAACATTCACATTCTCAGTAGCTTAAACTCACACTTAAGTTCTCATTGCAATTACAAGAACTGAAAATTACATTCCATTCACTAACACAATCAATTTCAACATTCAACTCATTAACCAAGACTTAAATTCAAAATTTCAATCAAGAATATTAATAGAGGTAGACAATGAAAATGTTAAGTGACTCATTCTACATTCAAACTTAAGCACAGTACCACAACTCCAATGCATAGAATGAAAGTTAGTTAGCTAAATTACCAATCTAAACAACTAGTGTTAATCAGAATTCCTAATTCAAAACAAAGACTAAATTGCAAATTCATTGAATAACTCATCAAGATTCAGATTGCACAACTTAATAAAATCAGAATTGCAAAGAAGAAAACATCGGAACCTAAATTTCAGAGAAGATTCAAACAAGAACTGAAATAAGAAAGGCAAAGCAAAGACTAAAATGTATGCTATACTATCAGATCTTTAGATCTAAGTAGGGTATTGCAGGATTCAAATAAAAATGCAAGTTAAGTAAACGTTCAACAACACAGATCCGACAATGCAGCTTCTCCTCCCTACTGTCACTACAGAATTGCCTTTGAGAACGCCCTTCGGGAAATTGGCTTTGAAACCTGAGCTTCCAACAAATCCATCCGGATAATCATAGCCTTAGAGAACGCCCTTCTAGCTCACACCCGAGTGGAATCCACATCGCACGAAGAAAATAGAGCTGGAATCTGAAAATTTGCGGTCGCCAATTGATTGATCAGATCAATGTCGGAGTCGCTGATGGGATGGAGAACGGGAGTGTGATCGGAGCCCTTGAGAACACCCTCGAGCTCCGGTGATGATGGAAATCGTGGATCGGAGAACGTCCCTAAATCCAGATTGCGAAAATGGACAGAAACTCAACTTCGCAGGCTGGGGAACACCCTCTACCGCTTCTGTGACCTCGGACAATGAACGTTGGAGCTCAGGGATCGTCGCCGGTGAAGAACGCTAACTCTTGGATCTGGAATCGTGAACGGGAACTGCGGCTTCGCGGCGGAGAAGATGATGCACTGTAGCACAAAATCGTGAAGCCAAGCCCGAAGTTCACTGTAGCTTCTCGCAGGATTTAAACCTCTCCTCATCTGATCGGACGGTCCAGATTGTTTCTGGGCTTGATCAACGGCAGGATGAACTCAGATCTGGATCAAAACCCTTGGATCTTCATCTACGGCTGTGATGTGCTTCCTCGTAGCTTGGATGGACCAGATCCTAGACGGATGGCTCAGATCTCTCTGATCTTCAATGGATGGTCCAAAACACTCCAAGGCTTGATCGACTTGATTAGCCCTTGATTTGAGCCCAAATGTGACCTAATCTGATCGGGTTCATGACCTTTGTGATGCCTACAAAATAATAAACAAATATTAGCATCAAATACCATGAAAATAGGCTAATTTGTAATTAAGTCCAAAATCAAATGTAATTTATGAAATGTAGAGTAAACATGAGTTTAAGCTATGAAAAGACCAATAAAAACATACATTATGAATTAAAATAATGTAGCAAAATCATGATTATCAAATCTCCCACACTTAATCTTGGACGTCCCGTTCAAGTCAAGAAAATTAAAAATCATCTCCACACAAATTCCCTTAGCAATACCTAGAAGATAGTAAAAAGAATTTAACTAAGACCATATAAAGATCACAACCAATCATGAATACAATCCAAACAATAATCAGTAGGTATGGTAGTTTCAATCCAATTGAAAAATTAAGCAAGTTGCAATCTCACAAGGCATTTACCTATTCTAGCCCTCACACTCAAAATTGCATATATGTGGAGCTCACTCAATGCAACTCGTAACATTTCACTACCATAAGCTTGCTTATTTTATAATTCTCCACCACCATAAACATAGCATACATGAATCAAAAGGATTTTATCAACAAGAATTGAAATGGAGTCAACAAGAACAATGTGTTGGTTGCTACTCGGAAAACCTAATGGTTCCACTGTACAAAAATTTTGTACAAAGATCTGAACCTTTTCCTAGCTATCATGTGTTCTTTTTAAATTAAACTTGAATCGCCTGCGGAACTTAACACATTTGATCCAAAGTTTAATCTATTTGTTCTTTTAGGTTTAGACTTGGATCTCCTGCGGAACTTAACACGTTCGATCCAAATCACCTAGGTTATTAATTCCATTAAATATTAATTTCAAAAATTGGCTTCCAGGACTGCATGGCGAGGCACATGACCTTCTTGGATATGGGAACAACCACCACCACCTAGACAAAGCCTTTTAAGGAAAGCTAATATTTAATTTCCTTAAATAACTTTAGGTCAACCGAAAAGAACAATCGAATCACAAGGAAAAGAAAACCAAAGAACACAATATCGAAAACAAATTCGAAATACTAGAATCGCATGCCTCTTGTATTTGATATTTTTTTACATGAAGATAAAACTAGTATGATGCGGAAATTAAATACTAGTATACCTTTTCTTTTGCAAGCAAAAACCTCTAGGTCTTCTACCGTATTCCTCTTCTAACTTCGGACGATGTGTGCGTAACGGTCTTCCGAGATGAGAAACCACCAAAGCACCTTCTTCTCCTCCTTGCAAGGTTCGGCCAAATCAAGTGCACCTCCAAGGAAGAAGAGAAACCACCACCAATGCTCCAAGGGATACAAGCTTTCTCTCCTTCTTCTCCAAGCTAGAATCCGGCCACCACTTGATCTCCAAGAAGATGTGAGGTTCGGCCACAACAATGGAGAGAAGAGAAAAGTGAAGGGTCGGCCACAAGAAGGAAGAAAAAGAGGGAGAAGATAATAGAGGTTGTTCACCTTGAAGGCTCCCAAAACCCCCTCTTTTATAATCCTTAGCTCTGGCAAATAAGGAAATTTAATTATAATAAAATTTCCTTAACTTTCCTTGACATGAATTAATTAATAAAAATTAAACAAAATTTCCTAAACCTTCATGTCATAACCGGCCACATCATTAAGAGCAAACAAGGCAATTTCAATCAACAATTAAAATTCCTTATTTGTCTTCGGAAATTTTTAAAGAAAATAAAATTTCCCTTTAAAATCCCTTCATGGTTGATAAAAAGAAATTTCTATAATTTTAATTTTTCAACATGTGAATAATTTACAAAGAAGAAAAATAAAATATCTTTCCAATCTACAAATAAGGAAAGAGATCTAATCTCTTTCTTTAATCTTTTGTAGATCCTTTTAAAAGAGATATTTTAATTTTTAATCTCTCCAATAAATTATATCTTTTACATAAGAAAATTTTAAAATTAAAATTCTTTTTAATTTAATGGGGGTCGGCCACCTAAGCTTGGGTTCAAGCTAGGGCCGGCCACCCATGAACCAAGGCTTGGCCTGCCCTAGCTTGATCCACAAGCTAGCTTGGCCGGCCCCTACATCATGGGTATGAAGGTGGGTATAGGTGGGTATAGTACTCTATAAATAATAGGCTACGATAGGGACCGAGAGGAGGAATTGGTTTTGGTCTCCCGATAAAATTAAGCATCCTGTGTTCGCCCCGAACACACAACTTAATTTTATCAATAATAATTCATTCTACTAGAGAACTATTATTGAACTACCGCACCAATCACAACTTAATGTTAGTCTCCCTGTATTTAAGATGTCGAATGTCCACTAATTAAGTGAGTTACTGATAACTCATTTAATTAATATCTTAATCCAAGAATAGTACCACTCAACCTTATCGTCATGTCGGACTGAGTCCACCTACAGGGTTTAACATGACAATCCTTATGAGCTCTTCTTAGGGACATTATCAACCTATATCACTATGACACAGTTTCCTTCTATAATCAACAACACACACTATAAGTGATATCATTTCCCAACTTATTGGGCTTATTGATTTATCGAACTAAATCTCACCCATTGATAAATTAAAGAAATAAATATCAAATATATGTGCTTGTTATTATATTAGGATTAAGAGCACACACTTCCATAATAACTGAGGTCTTTGTTCCGTTATAAAGTTAGTATAAAAGAAACGACATCTAATGGTCCTACTCAATACACTCCAAGTGTACTAGTGTAATTATATAGTTAAGATAAACTAATTCCTAATTACACTACGACCTTCCAATGGTTTGTTCCTTTCCATTTTGGTCGTGGGCTACTATTTATAATTTATAAGGTACTGATAACATCATCTTCTGTATGTGACACCACATACTATGTTATCTACAATATAAATTAATTGAACAAATATAGACAATTTGACCAAATGTGATTCTTTATTCAAAATAAATGTTTACAAAAGCTTAGGCTTTCAGTATACACTCTAACAATCTCCCACTTATACTAATGACTAAGCTGCCATATCTTCTGCCATACATCTGATTCACATTCCCTCCACATGTCTATCGAAAGCTTTTGCCGGAAGGGCCTTAGTGAAAGGATCTGCCAGGTTATCTGCTGATGCAATCTTGGCGATGACAACTTCTCCTCGCTTCACGATATCTCGTATTAGGTGGTACTTGCGCTTTATATGTTTACTTACCTTATGGGCTCGTGGTTCCTTCGAGTTTGCAACTGCACCGCTATTATCACAATAAATTGTGATGATTTTGGGCAAACCAGGAATCACATCTAAGTCCATTAGAAAGTTCCTGAGCCATACTGCTTCTTTAGCTGCCTCAGAGGCTGCTACATACTCAGCTTCCATGGTTGAGTCTGAAACGTATTTCTGCTTAACACTCCTCCATGCAATGGCTCCACCTCCTAAAGTAAACACATAGCCTAATGTAGACTTACTGTTGTCCCTATCTGATTGAAAATCTGAATCCATGTAACCCACAGGGAGCAAATCGTCTGCTTGGTAAACTAGCATATAATCTCTAGTCCTTCTCAGGTACTTTAATATATGCTTTACCGCAGTCCTTGTCCAGGGTTACTCTGATATCTGCTAACCATGCCCACGGTAAAACAGATATCAGGTCTCGTACATAGCATTGCATACATTAGGCTTCCTACAGCCGAAGCATGAGTAACTGCTTTCATGTCCTCTATCTCTTTTGATGTCTTCGGAGACATCTCTTTAGATAGAGCTACTCCATGCCTAAAAGCTAAGAAACCTTTCTTGGAATCCTGCATGCTAAAACGAGCAAGGATTGTATCTATATATGAAGCTTGGGACAGACACAACATTCTTTTCTTGCGATCCCTTATAACTTTGATCCCAAGAATGTGTGCATAATCTCCTAAGTCCTTCATATCAAATTTCTTGGACAACCATACCCTTACGTCTGATAATACCTTGACATTGTTGCCAATTAACAAAATATCATCTACGTATAGTACAAGAAATACCACCACATTTCCGTTACACTTCTTGTATACACAAGACTCATCCGGACACTGAATAAATCCATATGACTGGATTACTTCATTAAACCAGATGTTCCAAGACCTTGAAGCTTGCTTCAGTCCATAAATGGACCGATTGAGCTTGCACACTAGATGCTCTTTGCCTTTTTCAATGAACCCTTCTGGTTGCTTCATATGGATATTCTCTTCAAGACTTCCATTAAGAAAAGCTGTCTTGACATCCATTTGCCAAATCTCATAATCCATATGAGCAGCAATAGATAAGAGTATCCAGATAGACTTAAGCATGGCTACCGGTGAAAATGTCTCCTCATAATCGATTCCCTCTTTCTGAGTGTACCCTTTCGCAACAAGCCTAGCTTTAAAGGTTTCTACCTTCCCGTCTGTCCCTCTTTTCCTTTTGTAAATCCACTTGCATCCAACGGCTTTTACACCATCGGGTGATTCTACAAGCTCCCAGACCTTATTAGAGTACATAGACTCTATTTTAGAATTCATTGCTTTTTGCCAAGATACTGCATCTATTGTTGGAGTGTATACTGAAAGCCTAAGCTTTGTAAACATTCATTATGAATAAAGAATCACATTTGGTCAAATTGTCTACATTTAGTTGTAGTTGTTCAATTAATTTATACTGTAGATAACATAGTATGTGGTGTCACATGCAGAAGATGATGTTATCAGTACCTTATAAATTATAAACAGTAGCTCACGACCAAAATGGAAAGGAACAAACCATTAGAAGGTCGTAGTATAATTAGGTATCAATTTATCTTGACTGTATAATTACACTAATACACTTAGAGTGTATTGAGTAGGACCATTTGAGGTCATTTCTTTTATACTGATTTTATAAAGAAACAAAGACCTCGGTTATTATGGAAGTGTGTGCTCTTAATCCTGATATAATAACAAGCACATATATTTGATATTTATTTCTTTAATTTACCAATGGGTGAGATTTAGTTCGATGAATCAATAAGCCCGATAAGTTGGGAAATGGTATCACTTATAGTGTGTGTTGTTGATTATAGAAGGAAACTGTGTCCTAGAGATACTAGGTTGAGAATGTCCCCAAGAGGAGCTCAAAAGGATTGTCATGTTAAACCCTGCAGGTGGACTTAGTTCGACATGACGATGAAGTTGAGTGGTACTACTCTTGGATTTAGATATTAATTAAGTGAGTTGTCAGTAACTTACTTAATTAGTGGACATTTGTTATCTTAAACACAGGGAGACTTACACACTCATAATAAGAAGGAGCCCAAAAATGTAATTTGGGATTGGTGCGGTAGTTCAATAATAATTCTCTAGTAGAATGAATTATTATTGATAAAATTAAGTTGTGTGTTCGGGACGAACACGGGATGCTTAATTTTATCGGGAGACCAAAATCAATTCCTCCTCTCGGTCCCTATCGTAGCCTCTTAATTATAGAGTACTATACCCACCTATACCCACCTTCTTACCCATTCTATAGGGGGCCGGCCAAGCTAGCTTGGAGACCAAGCTAGGGCCGGCCATGTTTTGGTTCATGGGTGAATTCATTTGGCCGGCCCTAGCTTGAACTCAAGCTTAGGTGGCCGGCCCTATTAAAATAAAAAGGAATTTTATTTTTAAAATTTTTCTTATGTGGATAACATGATTTAAAAGAGAGTTTAAAAATTTAAATCTTTCCTTTTATAAGATTCTACAAAAGATTAAGAGAAGAGTTAAATTTCTTTCCTTATTTGTAGATTAAAAGGTTGATTTTAATTTTGGTAAAAACTTTCCTTTTAATCATGTTCATAATTTAAAAGAGAGTTTAAAAATTAAATATCTCTTTTATAAAGCTTCTACAAAGATTAAGAAAAGATTAGATATCTTTCCTTATTTGTAGATTAGAAGAGATTTTAATTTTTAAAGATAACTTTCTTTTTATCCACATGTTTAAAAGAAATATTTTAATTTATAAAATTTCCTTTTTATTGACCATCATGAAGGGAAAAATTATTAGAGAAATTTTTTATAAAATTTCTGGAAACAAATTAGGAAAGTTTTAATTCTTGATTGAATTAAATTTCCTTTGCTTGGTTTAAAGTGGCCGGCCACATATTGTTGATGAGAACAAATTATTTTTAATTAAATAAATTTTCCTTATCAATGGCAAAAGAATTAAGGAAATTTTTATTTAAATTTCCTTATTTGCCAAGGCCAAGGATTATAAAAGAGAGGGTAGAGGTGCCTTCATGGCTAACAACTCTATTATTTTTCCTCTCTCTTTTTCTTCCTTGGTGTGGCCGACCATCCTCTCCTCCTTTCTTCTCTTTGATGGCCGAACCTCATCCTTCTTGTGGAGACTCATATGGTGGCCGGATCAAGTTTAGAGAAGAAGAAGAAGAAGGAGAGAAAGAAAGCTTTGTTTCTAGCATCCCTTGGAGCATGGTGGTGGTGGTCGAACCTCTTCATCCTAGGAGAAGTTTTGATGGCCGAAACTTGTAAGGAAGAAGAAGGTGCTAGGTGGTTCTCATCTCGGAAGATCGTTGCCCACACAACGTCCGAGGTTAGAAGAGGAATACGGTAGAAGATCAAGAGGTTTTTCTATAAGGTATAACTAGTAATTTTTCTTTCCGCATCATACTAGTTATTTATGGAAATAATACCAAATACAAGAGGCTTACGATTCTAGAATTTCGAATATGTTTTTCGATGTTGTGTTCTTTTGTTTTTTCTTTTCCTTGTGATTTGATTGTTCTTTTCGGTTAATCTAAAGTTATTTTAGGAAATTAAATATTAGCTTTCTATAAAAGGTTTTGTCTAGTCGGTGGTGGTTGCTCCCATATCCAAGAAGGCCGTGTGCCTTGCCACGTCAGTACTGGGAACCAATTATGGAAATTAATATTTAATGGAATTAATAACTTAAGGTGATTTGGGCCGAACGTGTTAAGTTCCGCAGGAGATCCAAGTCAAAACCTAAAAGAACAAATAGATTAAGTTTTGGATCAAACGTGTTAAGTTCCGCAGGCGATCCACAATTTAATTTAAAAGAACACATGGTAGCTAGGAAAAGGTTCAGACCTTTGTACAAAATTTTTGTACAGTGGAACCTCTAGGTTTTCCGAGTAGCAACCATCATCTATATCTTGGAGTGCTTCGTCATATGTACGGGGATCAGGTTCATGTTTACCCGGGATAAAGTCTGAAGACTCTCCCAAAAACATGAATCTCTCAGGTTCCCTAACCACTCTCCCACTACGACGAGGCACCGTCTGTGGTTGTGTATCATGTGTAACACGTGTTGCAGTCTCTTGTGGTACTTTATCTTGTACTGTTGGTACTAAAGTAGACGTGTCCTCTCTAAGTTCTTCTAGAACAACTTTGCTACTGGACTTGTGATCCATTATATAGTCTTCTTCTAAAAACTGGGCATTGGTGCTAACAATGACCTTTTGGTCTTTAGGACTATAAAATAAATCACCTTTCGTTCCTCTGGGATAACCCACAAACACGTGAACTTCTGTACGAGATTCTAACTTATCAGCATCTGGTTTCAGCACATGTGCTGGACTACCCCAAATACGAATATATCTTAGACTGGGTTTTTGCTCATTCCACAATTCTGTGAGAATAGAAGAAACTGATTTAGAAGGTACTAAGTTCAGAATGTACACTGTTGTTTCCAGAGTGTATCCCCAAAACGAATTTGGTAATTCTGAATAACTCATCATCGATCTAACCATTTCCATAAGAGTCTTATTCCTTCGTTCTGCCGCACCATTCGGTTGGGGTGTACCAGGTGCGGACAGTTGGGATTGAATCCTGACCTCTGATAAGTAATTCCTAAGCTAAGAGGTATTCACCACCACGATCAGACTGTAGTGTCTTGATACTTTTACCTAGTCGTTTCTCCACATCAGCCTTGTACTCTTTGAACTTATCAAAGCACTCGGACTTGCGGCGCATTAGGTAAATGTATCTGTATCTTGAATAATTGTCTATAAAAGAGACAAAATATTCAAAACCACCTCTTGCCTGGACAGACATAGGATCACACAAATCAGAATGAACCAATTCTAACACTTCTTTGGCTCTATACCCCTTGGCCTTAAAAGGCCTCTTAGTCATTTTACCTTCCAAGTAAGATTCACAAGTTGGAAAAGTTTCCAACTCTAATGAACTCAAAAGTCCATCGGCTATAAGCCTTTGAATCCTACTTAAGTTAATATGACCAAGTCTTAGATGCCAAAGATATGCTTGGTTCATTTCCGAAGGTTCTTTTATCTTATTTGAGTTAAAAGATGTGTTATTGATTTCCATATTTTGCTTTGTGGGAGAAAATGGATTTAAAGTATATAAATTGCCAACCAATGCACCAGAACAGATAATCACTTTATTTCTCTTAATAACTATATCGTTACTAAAGGAAACTGAATATCCATCCAAAAACAGTTTAGAAACTGAAATTAAATTCTTTCTAAAACTGGGTACATAAAGACAATTTTTTAAAACCAAATTTCTATTCCTATTAAAAGATAAGTAGACGTCTCCCACTGCAACAGCTGTCACCTTAGTAGCATTGCCCATGTAGGCTGTAATCTCTCCTTCAGTTAGTCGTCGGGTTTCCTGGAACCCGTGCAAGGAATTGCAGACATGATCAGTGGCTCCCGTATCTACACACCAGGTCCTGGTAGATAACACCGCTAAACATGTTTCAACAACTAAAGCATGAGATATACCTTTGTTGTTTTGATTCCTACGAGAACAGTCTGCCTTCTAATGCCCTGACTGCTTGCAGATGAAGCACTTGCCCTTCGGCTTCTTCACTCCAGCTTTAGGTCCTATACTCTGAGATTTATTCACCTTCTTTGCTGAGCTAACTTGTTTCTTCTTCTTCTTTCCTTTCGGTTTAGAAATAGAACCATTTTCAGCATAGTGAATATGAGAATTATGACGGAACAAACCTTCTGCTGCCTGAAGTTCTGTCAGTAGTTTCGCCAATGAATATACCCTTTTATTCATATTGTAATTCAGGTGAAATTGCTCAAAACTTCTAGGTAGCGTTTGGAGGATCATATCGATCTGGGTTTCCCCATCAATTTCTCCTCCAAGGATTTGTATTTCATTTAGATAAGCCATCATCTTTAGGATATGATCCCTCACGGGAGTACCCTCTTGCATGGTGGCTGTCATTATCTTTCTCATGGCTTCTTGCCTAGAGGCCCGATCCTGGTGACCAAAGAGTTCCTTGAGATTCTTCATAATATCATAGGTTGTTGATAAATCTTGATGCTGATGTTGCAATACATTTGACATTGAAGCCAAAATGTAACACCACGTCATCTCATCTGCTTTTACCCATTTCCTATGATACTCAATCTCCTCTTGGGTAGATTCACCATTGGGTGTATCAGGGCAAGGTTCAGTCAGTACAAACTTATATCTTTCAGCAGTAAGAACAATGTCCAGGTTCCTTTTCCAATCTATGTAGTTAGGACCAGTAAGTCTATTCTCTTTTAGTATGATGGCCAGTGAATTGAAAGTCATCCTAGGAATCACAAATAACTTTTGGTCAGAATTCTAAATTTAGAATAATATTGATTCCTCAAACAATACTATTTTAAATTAACCAACACCACAAAACACCGAGAATTTTGTATGTCACGATAGTGTGGACGTATACAAATTCAACATTTGTAGAAGGAGGGTTTAACTCATTAATTTTATTATCTTGTCAACCTAACTTTTTGCCAAATAAAATTAATAGTTGGTTTCCTTTGGTTACACGAATAATAGCAGTGACTCCGATGGGGAGGATACTATTAGACGTGCCTAAGTGTATATCATTATTTGACACTAAGTCCATTAATAAGATTGTGCCCCTTTCGATGGGGAAGATCACACGCTCTTAATTAACTTCCTATAGTCATCCAAAATGGAAGTTTGTTCTAGTGATCCACAAACAAGCTCATCCGATATGGAGGAAGGCACTCAGAGCCAACGCGCAAGCTTGTCTGCATCACTTACAAACCAGTAATAGAGACCGTGGAATTTATTTAAAAATCCCTCTCCCACTTAGTTATTTAAAAATGAGGAATTTTGACTATGCTAGCCTACTTAACATGCATACTAACAAGCACACACAGTCACAGCATAAAAAGCAATAAATAGAAAAATTAATTTTCAACTATTATGGCTTTTATCTATTGCTATCCTCCGTGTGTCGCCAACCCTAGCTGCTACCATCTTTGGCCACCGCCACCGGGTCTAGATGTCGCATCCATCTTGCTCCTTATTCCGCTGCGCCTCTGGTCCTCAAAAGGTTCCATGCCTTGCAAGATTCAATCCGCGACATAAATAGAATTTTATATTTTTCGATCCTATATTCCTCGAAGGAATGTACATGTAAACTAGATCGAACATAAAATAAAATTTACATCCATTGATCCTATTTTCCATAAAAGGAATGTACATGTAACTAGATTAAAAAATAAAATCCTAATAAAACTAAATACAGCTCCTGCTATATTTTATAATACAATCATGCACACACAATAAATGCCCTTGACATGTCCAAGGGTCCAATCACACACATAAAAACTATAAGTCATAATAGTTGGATCCTGCATCCACAAAGTTAGCACATCCTACTATTAACCTGCCTAAAGTATGTATGACATGTGCATAATTTAACTAATACCAAATACACAGAGGCAAAACCCTAGCTCTGATACCAATTGTTGATTGCTACTCGGAAAACCTAATGGTTCCACTGTACAAAAATTTTGTACAAAGATCTGAACCTTTTCCTAGCTATCATGTGTTCTTTTTAAATTAAACTTGAATCGCCTGCGGAACTTAACACATTTGATCCAAAGTTTAATCTATTTGTTCTTTTAGGTTTAGACTTGGATCTCCTGCGGAACTTAACACGTTCGATCCAAATCACCTAGGTTATTAATTCCATTAAATATTAATTTCAAAAATTGGCTTCCAGGACTGCATGGCGAGGCACATGACCTTCTTGGATATGGGAACAACCACCACCACCTAGACAAAGCCTTTTAAGGAAAGCTAATATTTAATTTCCTTAAATAACTTTAGGTCAACCGAAAAGAACAATCGAATCACAAGGAAAAGAAAAACAAAGAACACAATATCGAAAACAAATTCGAAATACTAGAATCGCATGCCTCTTTTATTTGATATTTTTTTACATGAAGTTAAAACTAGTATGATGCAGAAATTAAATACTAGTATACCTTTTCTTTTGCAAGCAAAAACCTCTAGGTCTTCTACCGTATTCCTCTTCTAACCTCGGACGTTGTGTGGGCAACGGTCTTCCGAGATGAGAAACCACCAAAGCACCTTCTTCTCCTCCTTGCAAGGTTCGGCCAAATCAAGTGCACCTCAAAGGAAGAAGAGAAACCACCACCAATACTCCAAGGGATACAAGCTTTCTCTCCTTCTTCTCTAAGCTAGAATCCGGCCACCACTTGATCTCCAAGAAGATGTGAGGTTCGGCCACAACAATGGAGAGAAGAGAAAAGTGAAGGGTCGGCCACAAGAAGGAAGAAAAAGAGGGAGAAGATAATAGAAGTTGTTCACCTTGAAGGCTCCCAAAATCCCCTCTTTTATAATCCTTTGCTTTGTCAAATAAGGAAATTTAATTATAATAAAATTTCCTTAACTTTCCTTGACATGAATTAATTAAGAAAAATTAAACAAAATTTCCTAAACCTTCATGTCATGACCGGCCACATCATTAAGAGCAAACAAGGCAATTTCAATCAACAATTAAAATTCCTTATTTGTCTTCGGAAATTTTTAAAAAATAAAATTTCCATTTAAAATCCCTTCATGGTTGATAAAAAGAAATTTCTATAATTTTAATTTTTCAACATGTGAATAATTTACAAAGAAGAAAAATAAAATATCTTTCCAATTTACAAATAAGGAAAGAGATCTAATCTCTTTCTTTAATCTTTTGTAGATCCTTTTAAAAGAGATATTTTAATTTTTAATCTCTCCAATAAATTATATCTTTCACATAAGAAAATTTTAAAATTAAAATTCTTTTTAATTTAATGGGGGTCGACCACCTAAGCTTGGGTTCAAGCTAGGGCCGGCCACCCATGAACCAAGGCTTAGCCGGCCCTAGCTTGATCCATAAGCTAGCTTGGTCTGCCCCCACATCATGGGTATGCAGGTGGGTATAGGTGAGTATAGTACTCTATAAATAAGAGGCTACGATAGGGACCGAGAGGAGGAATTGGTTTTGGTCTCCCGATAAAATTAAGCATCCCGTGTTCGCCCCGAACACACAACTTAATTTTATCAATAATAATTCATTCCACTAGAGAACTATTATTGAACTACCGCACCAATCCCAAATTACATTTTTGGGCTCCTTCTTATTATGAGTGTGTTAGTCTCCCTGTGTTTAAGATGTCGAATGTCCACTAATTAAGTGAGTTACTGATAACTCATTTAATTAATATCTTAATCCAAGAATAGTACCACTCAACCTTATCGTCATGTCGGACTGAGTCCACCTGCAGGGTTTAACATGACAATCCTTATGAGCTTTTCTTGGGGACATTATCAACCTAGATCACTAGGACACAGTTTCCTTCTATAATCAACAACACACACTATAAGTGATATCATTTCCCAACTTATCAGGCTTAATGATTTATCGAACTAAATCTCACCCATTGATAAATTAAAGAAATAAATATCAAATATATGTGCTTGTTATTATATTAGGATTAAGAGCACACACTTCCATAATAACTGAGGTCTTTGTTCCTTTATAAAGTCAGTATAAAAGAAACGACCTCTAATGGTCCTACTCAATACACTCCAAGTGTACTAGTGTAATTATATAGTTAAGATAAACTAATTCTTAATTACACTACGACCTTCCAATGGTTTATTCCTTTCCATTTTGATCGTGAGCTACTGTTTATAATTTATAAGGTACTAATAACATCATCTTCTATATGTGACACCACATACTATGTTATCTACAATATAAATTAATTGAACAAATGTAGACAATTTGACCAAATATGATTCTTTATTCAAAATAAATATTTACAAAAGCTTAGGCTTTCAATATACACTCTAACACAATGAAAATGGATGAAATAGGCAAAAGAAAAGAATTTAATGGAGAAAATGAGAAGATAAGAGTATTGGAGGAATATACTTGATGAGTTGACCATTTTAATGTAAAAAGAGATGAATACCATTCGTCGTTACCAATTCAAAATATCAAGCTAACCTCTCATTCAATTTGAATGCAATCCAAGATTTTGATACTTTATCTTCACACTTGATACTCTCTTAATTTGCCAAAATTTTTCTTTCTTCTCACTATTTTTTTTAACACTTCAATTATGCTTCTACACTTCAATTCCAGCACTAGAAACTCAAATAATCTCACACCAAAAAGAGCTCCCTCCCCCACACTTACAATTTGGCCGTCTCAGACAATGAAACAAATTATGTTATTCAATGGCTTGATACGCTCTCCTAGGATAATTAATATCAAGATGGTACCAATCTTTGTAATTGAGACATCAAAAAGTAGAGTCAGTGTATGCCTTAGATCATAAAACACCATTCTTTATTCTTGTTTCATATTCAGCCATTTTCTGAATCAAATCATATTTTCAAGGTTCAGCAAAAGTCTCCATAAAAATTGTTGATGCAGCTATACAGTGTTGATGTAGAATTTAAGAAACACTTGATCAGAATGGCTTAAGTGCTGCCATCTACACTTCAATAATCTTCCAGAATTTGATGTGAACTTTGCAAATGTTGCCCCATCAAGCAGAATAAATTCTAGAACCAATTTTAAAGAATCACCTACAGCAGTCTTAATCAAAGAATTCATACAGAACCAAAATAGAATTGGCACTGAGATGATAGGAGCTTGAGTTCACTTCATTTTCTAGTCATGAGTAACATGATGAGTTGTCATAAAGTTGGGTTGATCTTTTGTCTAACTTTTGATATATATATATATATATATATATATATATATATATATATATATATATATATATATATATATATTCAGACTCAACCTCAAAAATCCTCAGCCTTTTCGAAACCCAGTTTCAGAAAATCAAAACTGAATGTGAAGTAGAATTGGCTTGGCAACAATTAAATTCTTGCAATTTTTTCCTTCTTCCTTCTCATATGACACAAGAACAATGTTGTTAGTCTGAAATGATATTACAGTTTGTGCCCATAGATTCTTTCAGATTATTATTTCTTTCTACTTTTCCAATTCCAGCAGCAATGCTTGGAAACCCCTTTGATCAGATAGCTCTGATTAAGATTTAGCATGTATTGATTTAATACAATAAGCTGTATTTCCTGCAGTTTCATTCAATTTCAATGAAATTTCTGTAATTCAACAATTTAGAAACTTAATACAATAAGGTTCTAATTCAAATCAGTTTCGACAAGTCTGGTAAGCCTGCACTAACAGAGCATTGAAATGGAAGATTGGCAGATCAGATTTCAGAAATTGAAGCATTCCCTGGCCCATAAAAATATATCTCAGCAACACAATTGTAGATCAAATTCTGAACTTTGAAGGTGAACAATCAGCAATCCTAATTTGAAATTCAATGATTATAGCAACCCAAATGGAAATTGATACAAAACTGGCACACACAAATCAAAAGTTGCAAAGAACTTAATATGCTTGGTTAAAAACTATTTGAATTCCTTGTTTCATTCATTGAACTTGTATAAACCAGATTTAAAAATGGATATTATGAACTCTCAACAGTTGGAGTGATCAGCAACATTTAACCAAGAACATCTACAAATTCATATTAAGACAGCAGTAATTATCAATCTCTCAAAATCTTCACTGATCAAGAAATATTGTAAAAAAAAAAAACTCAACACAATTCAGAAATTACAGTGCATTTCTGCATTTCTGTTCATTTCATCAGTTCACAATCCCAAATCAAGATCAATTCAAATTAATACATCCATTCCCAAAGTTGAACTGCAGCTTTCTGTTGTGATCAGAGCTCTTCTTCTCTGATGAGCATCTTGATCATTCCCTTTCTAGAATTCAGAACACAGAGGAGTTACACAAGATTATTTCAGTTATCCAGCAACTCCAGGAAATCAGCAAATTCAGAAATTCAAATCCCCTTCATATTTTTTCAATTCGTGCTTCAGATCTTCTGAATTTAAATTCCTAAGATCTTAAAGGTATTTTTAGTGAATAAAGAATTGTTTAATGAAGGGTTTAACAAATTTCCAGCAGCTTCTAGCTCTTCACATATTTGCTACAACACGATTTCAAAATTCTATAATTACTGGCTTTAGATTCTGCATTTCAGTTTGAAGTTACTGGTGAACTCAAAGATAGCTTATGTTTTCAGTGAAGCTACCCAAAACAATTTCAGCAATTACATTTCAGCAGCTCACAGTTTCCTTTCCAGCAGTTCTAACAATTCTCAATTCTGTCCTGCAATTCAGAACTCTTCAATTTCTGCTCTTGTTCAGATTTTGGTAAATCTAGATTCAGCATTTACAACTTCATTTTCAGCAAAACATGTTCTGAAAAGAAAATCTTCAGAATTAATATCAGTTTACAATTCACAGCTTCCACATTTATTTTTGCTTCCTGAAACTGTTTAAAAGGGTTTGTTGATTGCAATTCCTTCAAATACTCCAAGTTACTGCACCATCTTCCAATGTTTCAAACTAGTCCAACATTCAATATTCCCATTTCTTGCTTGTTTTGCAATAATATTCAATTGCAGCTTCTGAATTCCAGCTCCAGCACTTCAATTCAGTTTTAGTTTTCAAATTTTCCAAGTTTCAATCAAACTTGGCACAAACTGCACTGACACTCATTTTCCAGGTTTCTTACTGTTGTATTGTGCCAAGAACTTGAACTCAGTATTCTACCCATATTCTACTGTGAAGTTTCCAAGAAAACATCCTTCCTTAATCTCCTTTCAACACTCAGAAGCTGTATTTCAATAGTTAACTCCAGCAGCCACCTCCATCATCTGTTTTTCACAGCTAAATTTTTGGATATCTTCAAATGGATTTCAGCATTCTTCACCTCATCAGTAGTGAATTCTTGAGCATGGAACTGATCTCTACACCATATGATTTCTAAATCACTTTCAGAATTCAGGTTTGAATTACAAAACAAACTGCATTCTAATTCTGATACTCAGTTTCAGAATTGATGATTCGTTTAATGCATTCAGTTTTAAAATAACCAAAATATTTCCTGACATAAGAATTCAAAACCTTGAACCAATGCACTACCAACTTTTGCAGTTCTTTATACTTTTAACAATTTCCTTCTCTTAATGACAATTAACAATTCCTAAACTTGAAGGCTCGGTGAGTCCAATCGAGTTAATTCCTATAGTAGTTTCGGGTCACAGAAGTCCATTTTCAGCTCAAAACAACAACAGATCTAGTTCAGATTAGATTCAAAAAGATAGGGCTTAGAGATCTGATCCAACCATCCTATAGTTGAAGAACCAACAGCAGCTGCAATTGTTCAGTTTCAGTAATTTGTTCAGTTGTAGAGTTTCAATAAGTTTGCACATAACATGTTACATTCACGTTCCAGGTTTCTCTTACGGCAAAGTAATTGATCGGATTCTTCCAATATTTTCAATGAATTGATGAAGTTGCAACAATCAAATTTGGTCCTTGATAAACATAGTTTCAAGAAAATTAACTTTAGAAGTTCAGATTCAAAGATATCAGCTCCTCATTAGTATTCACAGTAACTCTTTCCAGCCTCAACAAAAATCTGTTATTCATAGATTCAGTAACAGTCTACTTGCTTCAATTCCTGCATTTAGCACTGCAAACAAGATTTCAGCATTCAAAAACTTCCTAAGATGTTGGGTGTATCACCATATTATCATCTTCAAAAATTCCAAACTATTGAAGATTGCTCTTTCCAAGAATAGACTCAAAGAACGATTAGATTTAGCATTCAATCCAAAAAGTCATCCAAAACCTTCAACATCTTCAAATGTATACCAATCCTCCCCCACACTTAAAATCTTGGACAACCTTACTCATCAAGTAATTCATCTAAACTCTCAATGAAATAATGACAAGCAAAGATAATCAAGGGTTTGAATGTTAGATGAAATGAAAATGTTCAAAGAAAATTGTGGGGTAAGAAATGGGAAATAATAAGGGGAAACAAAATTGACAAAATCCTCAATTTTCATGCACACATATGCTATTGTGACTTTGAAAAGAAATTAAGCAAGTTCTAAAGTTCAATTGCTATAAGTGCATGTCACACAAAGAAAATAATAGAGTTTAGGTTTAAAGTGGTCCTCCCTAGGTAATATTTATGCACTCATGTCTAATTGATCAAATTGGAATCCACCACCAAATTAACCAATATCATGCAAGAAAAGCATCCAATCATGTTAAATGACCTAAATTGATGATCAAATTTAAACCATCTTAAAAATATTACTTAAGAAATTCCCATGAAGACTTTTATTCAAATGAAGTGCTATATACTAAACAAAATGCAAAATATGAAAGCGAAGTGTAGAAGTAAAATGCAAAATGCAAAGTATGAAACCAAAGAAACGTATAACGAATTTATTAACAAAGCATGAATTAAAATACAAAAGAAAACGAAATTGGAGCCAACTCCCCTTTAATTCCGGTGGTCGAAGAAGATTTAGCAACAAAATCCACACCGGTAGAGGTGTAATTGTGGTTCCACTAAAATTCTTTTTATTCTTCATTTTTCCTTTCAAAGCTTTTTCTGGAGGACGGAGGCGGTTCAGTTCAAGCATCCACTCCGTGAGTTTGTATTCTCCTACAACATCATTAAAAGGAAATACCTCCCATACACATGTGGGATAAAAAGAAAATAGGAGAATATTAGTTTTGATAGTAGATATGTTAAGAAATGAATCACAACTAATAAAATCAACAAATGGTACCTTTATTGAATTTTCTGATAAATCACAAGAAATACTCACCTTGTCATCTTGAGAGGTACCTGGAGTGGTGATTGTTACCTCTTCCTCATTAAATAAATACTCAAGCTCTGGTTCTAGTGAATGTTCATCCTCATGTAGTGATCCTTGGGTGCTTGGCACCATAGCACAAGTCCCTACACTTACATCTTCAATTCTTAGTGATTCTTGAGGTAATGCTTCCAGTAAGCATTGCCCTACACTTAAATCATCTTCAAAAACATGTTCAAAACCTGAATCACTATCAACATCTTCAACAACAAAATCATTAGGATTAGAAATTTGCATAATTACATCATTATCACAAAAATTACTAGAAAAATCATGTGAAGTAATGGAAGTAGGGTCAGGCCTGACAGAATCGCTACTTTCCATCTCTCCACTGGAATTTCGTGCTTGCAGCTGATTGATGGATGATGCAATTTGATCTAACTGAATCTGTATGTTCTGTATCCTTGAAAATTGTTGCTCTTGATGTTCACTCATTTGTTGTATAATCTCCCTGAGTTTCCATGTTGATTCATCCATCTGAGGATCATTTTGTTGAAAAGAATTTGGCAAAGAAGATGTTGAAACTTCTTGGAACCCATATGAACTCCCGTAGACTGGATATGGCTCAAAAAATTATCCTTGTGCACTTTCATACCTGAAACATGAATTATCCACCCAATTAGCATTAAAACCATTATGAAATGATTCATACCTATTTTGTTGATCCATGTTTGGGTAAAACTGATACTCAGGCTGAAAATATTGATTTTCCATTCCACCTCCAAAATTCTAAAAATATGGATCCATGCTAAAGAAATCTCCTGTTCTTCACTACAATACTACCAATCAAAATTAGAAGATTCAAAAGCATAAAGTTTCATACACATGAAAACATGAACAGTAAAAGCACTTACAAATTCAAGAACAAACCAATATGAAAATATAAAAAAAAATAAGCAATCAAATCAATCAACATACTAACAAAATAAACCAATCAATGCTCAATGCACGATCTAAAATAAACACGCACTACTAGTTAGTTGCTCTCCGGCAACGACGTCAAAATTTGGTGTTGGCCATTTTGCATGTCACGAGGCGCTCCAAATTAGTTAAAATTGAAACTGTTGGAGTGTATACTGAAAGTCTAAGCTTTGTAAACATTCATTATGAATAAAGAATCACATTTGGTCTAATTATCTACATTTGTTTGTAGTTGTTCATTTAATTTATATTGTAGATAACATAGTATGTGGTGTCACATACAGAAGATGATGTTATCAGTACCTTATAAATTATAAACAGTAGCTCACGACCAGAATGGAAAGGAACAAACCATTAGAAGGTCGTAGTGTAATTAGGTATTAGTTTATCTTGACTATATAATTACACTAGTACACTCAGAGTGTATTGAGTAGGACCATTTGAGGTCGTTCCTTTTATACTGACTTTATAAAGGAACAAAGACCTCAGTTATTATGGAAGTGTGTGCTCTTAATCCTAATATAATAACAAGCACATATGTTTGATATTTATTTCTTTAATTTATCAATGGGTGAGATTTAGTTCGATGAATCAATAAACCCGATAAATTGGGAAATGGTATCACTCATAGTGTGTGTTGTTGATTATAGAAGGAAACTGTATCCTAGTGATACTAGGTTGATAATGTCCTCAAGAGGAGCTCATAAAGATTGTCATGTTAAACCCTACAGGTGGACTTAGTCCGACATGATAATAAGGTTGAGTGGTACTACTCTTGGATTTAGATATTAATTAAATGAGTTGTCAGTAACTCACTTAATTAGTGGACATTCGATATCTTAAACACAGGGAGATTAACACACTCATAATAAGAAAGAGCCCAAAAATGTAATTTGGGATTGGTGCGGTAGTTCAATGATAGTTCTCTAGTGGAATGGATTATCATTGATAAAATTAAGTTGTGTGTTCGGGGCGAATATGGGATGCTTAATTTTATCGGGAGACCAAAACCAATTCCTCCTCTCGGTCCCTATCGTAGCCTCTTATTTATAGAGTACTATACCCACATATACCCACCTTCTATACCCACCTAAAGGGGGCCGGCCAAGCTAGCTTGGGAACCAAGCTGGGTTTAAGGTGGCAGGCCCTAGCTTGAACCCAAGCTAGTAGGGCCGGCCATAATTAATTAAAAAGAAAATTTAATTTTAATGTTTATTATTATGTGGAAGATTTAATTTAAAAGAGAATTAAAATTAAAATATCTCTCTTGTAAAAGATTTACAAAAGATTAAAGAAAGAGATTAGATCTCTTTCCTTATTTGTAGATTGGAGATATGTTTTATTTTCTCTTTAAAATTATTCACATGTTAATAAAATTAAAATTATAGATATTTCCTTTTATTAACCATGAAGAGATTTTAAAGAGAAATTTTATTTTTAAAATTTCGAAACAAATAAGGAAAGTTTTAATTGTTGATTGAAACTTGTCCAATTTGCTTCCTATTGATTTGGCCGACCATCATTGTTTAATTGGGAAATATTATTTTATTTTTCTCAATTAAATCATGTCAAGGAAATTAAGGAAAATTTATTGTAATTAAATTTCCTAATTTACCTAGGCCAAGGAATATAAAAGAAGGGGTGAGGGTGCCTTCACAAGACACAACATCTATTATTCCTCTCCCTCTTTTGTTCCTTGGTGTGGCCGGCCATCATCTCCTTCTCTTCCTCTTGTGGTGGCCGAACCTCTCCCTCTCCCTTGGAGTTCTTATGGTGACCGGATACTACTCGGAGAAGAAGAAGAAGGAGAGAAAGCTAGCATCTCTTGGAGCTTGGTTAGTATTTTGGTTTTCTCCTTGGTAAAGCTTTTCTTTTGTGGCGAACCTTGCTTGAGGAGAAGAAGGTGGTTGGTGGTTTCTCATCTTGGAAGATCGTTGCCCACACAACGTCCGAGGTTAGAAGAGGAATACGTAGAAGATCAAGAGGTTTTTCTACAAGGTATAACTAGTAATTTCTATTTCCGCATCATGCTAGTTATTTATGGAAATAATACCAAATACAAGAGGCTTACGTTCTAGTATTTCAATATGTTTTTTCGAAGTTGTGTTCTTTTGTTTCTTTCTTTTCCTTGTGATTTGATTGTTCTCTTTGGTTAACCTAAAGTTATTTTAGGAAATTAAATATTAGCTTTCTATTAAAGGTTTTGTCTAGTCGGTGGTGGTTGCTCCCATATCCAAGAAGGCCATGTGCCTCGCCACGTCAGTACTGGGAACCTTTTATGGAAATTAATATTTAATGGAATTAATAACTTAAGGAGACTTGGGTCGAACGTGTTAAGTTCCGCAGGAGATTCAAGTCAAAACCTAAAAGAACAAATAGATTAAGTTTTGGATCAAACGTGTTAAGTTCCGCAGGCGATCCAAAATTTAATTTAAAAGAACACATGGTAGCTAGGAAAAGGTTCAGACCTTTGTACAAAATTTTTGTACAGTGGAACCTATAGGTTTTCCGAGTAGCAACCAACAGAAACTCATTAAAATTAAGACAAGTGTTGTAGTAACGAGTCCCAAGTCATATTTTTCCAAGGTTAACTAGTAAATGTGAGTTAATTCTAGAATTAATTCACAAATCGACTTCTTACATCATCAAGCTAACAACAATTAAGCATTATTGAATCAAATGAGTTAATTAAACTACCTTCCATTCAAGTTCACAGAAATAAAACTTTAAAGCATTCAACATTCACATTCTCAGTAGCTTAAACTCACACTTAAGTTCTCATTGCAATTACAAGAACTGAAAATTACATTCCATTCACTAACACAATCAATTTCAACATTCAACTCATTAACCAAGACTTAAATTCAAAATTTCAATCAAGAATATTAATAGAGGTAGACAATGAAAATGTTAAGTGACTCATTCTACATTCAAACTTAAGCACAGTACCACAACTCCAATGCATAGAATGATAGTTAGTTAGCTAAATTACCAATCTAAACAACTAGTGTTAATCAGAATTCCTAATTCAAAACAAAGACTAAATTGCAAATTCATTGAATAACTCAAAAAAAAAAGATTCAGATCGCACAACTCAATAAAATCAGAATTGCAAAGAAGAAAACATCAGAACCTAAACATCAGAACTGAAATAAGAAAGGCAAAGCAAAGACTAAAATGTATGCTATACTATCAGATCTTTAGATCTGAGCAGGGTATTGCAGGATTCAAATAAAAATGCAAGTTAAGTAAACATTCAACAACACAGATCCGACAATGTAGCTTCTCCTCCCTACTGTCACTACAGAATTACCTTTGAGAACGCCCTTCGGGCAATTAGCTTTGAAACCTGAGCTTCCAACAAATCCATCCAGATAATCATAGCCTCAGAGAACGCCCTTCTAGCTCACACCCGAGTGGAATCCACATCGCACGAAGAAAACAAAGCTGGAATCTGAAAATTTATGGTCATCAATTGATTGATCAGATCAATGTCGGAGTCGCTGATGGGATGGAGAATGAGAGTGTGATTAGAACCCTTGAGAACGCCCTCGAGCTCCTGTGATGATGGAAATCGTGGATCGGAGAACGCCCCTAAATCCGGATTGTGAAAATGGATAGAAACTCAACTTCGCGGGCTGGGGAACGCCCTCTGCCGCTTCTGTGACCTCAGACGATGAACGCCGGAGCTCAGGGATCGCCGCCGGTGAAGAACGCTAACTCTTGGATCTGGAATCATGAACGGGAACTGCGGCGTCGCGGCGGAGAAGATGATGCACTGTAGCACAAAATCATGAAGCCAAGCCCGAAGTTCACTGTAGCTTCTTGCGGGATTTAAACCTCTCCTCATCTGATCGAACGGTCCAGATTGTTTCTGGGCTTGATCAACGGCTGGATGAACTCAGATCTGGATCAAAACCCTCAGATCTTCATCTATGGTTGTGATGTGCTTCCTCGTAGCTTGGATGGACCAGATCCTTGGCGGATGGCTCAGATCTCTCTGATCTTCAATGGATGGTCCAAAACACTCCAAGGCTTAATTGACTTGATTAGCCCTTGATTTGAGCCCAAATGTGACCTGATCTGATCGGGTCCATGACCCTTTTGATGCCTACAAAATAATAAACAAATATTAGCATCAAATATCATGAAAATAGGTTAATTTGTAATTAAGTCCAAAATCAAATGTAATTTATGAAATGTAGAGTAAACATGAGTTTAAGCTATGAAAAGACCAATAAAAACATGCATTATGAATTAAAATAATGTAGCAAAATCATGGTTATCACCAACCGACAAACTGCCTTCCGTTATCTGAGATGAGCCGACGAGGGATGCCGAACCAACAAATAAGGTGCTGCTAGATGAACTTCTTGACTATCTGTTCGGTGATCTTGGCCAGCGGCTCGACCTCTACCCACTTGGAGAAGTAATCCATGCAACGAGTAAAAACTTCCATTGACCAGTTGTCATGGGAAAGGGCCCCACTATATCCAGGCTCCACTGGTCGAACGGGTAGGATACCGCGGACATCTTCATTTCTTCCGTCGGGTGGTGTGAGAGATTATGGTACTTTTGGCAGGATAGGCAAGTGGATACGGTCCGAGCGGCGTCCTCCTGAAGGGTCGGCCAAAAGTAGCTAGCCAGTAAAATCTTTCTTATTAGCGAACGGCCGCCTGGATGTTCACCACAGGAGCCTTGGTGTACCTCCTACAGTATGTAGTCGATGTCTTCTGGCCCGAGGCATTTGAGAAGCGGTCAGGAGAAAGCTTTCTTGTACAGCTGGTCTCCGATTAATGTGAATCTACCCGCTTGCCTTCTCAGCAGGTGAGCCTCTTCCCGATCAGAAGGCGCAGCTCCTGCTCACATAAACTCTATCAGCGCCATTCTCCAGTCGTTGGGAAATGTGAGTCCCTCCATCTGGTCGATATGGGCCACAAGGGGCATTTGCTCGATCGGCTGCTGCATGACGATCGGTGATATGGAGTAGGCTAGTTTCGCCAATTCGTCTGCCGCTTGATTCTCCACTCGGGGTACCTTTCTTATGACCACCTCCTAGAAATTAACTTTCAACTTTTCGAAGGCCTCAGCGTAGAGCTTGAGTCGAGCGTTGTTGATCTCGAATGTTCCAAAGAGATGATGCGCGGCTAACTGCGAGTCCAAATGAATCAGAACTCTGATAGCGCCCACGTGCCGAGCGGCTTGCAGCCCGGCTATGAGAGCCTCGTACTCAGCCTCATTGTTGGTTGCTCGGTAGTCCAGCCGAACAGATAGCTGCATCCACTCTTCTTTGGGGGAGATCAGTAGTACTCCCACCCCACTCCCTTGCCGGGTGGAAGACCCAACCACGTACACCTTCCAAGTGACTTCGGGCTCGGGGTCTTGCACCTCGGTGATGAAGTCTGCTAGAGATTGTGCCTTTATGGTTGTCTGGGGCTGATACTGAATATCAAACTCACTGAGCTTCATGGTCCACTTGATCAGCCGCCCTGATGCTTCTGGATTGAGGAGGACCCTGCTCAGCGGGTTGTTGGTCATTACTATGATGGTATGCGCAAGAAAGTATGGACGGAGCCTCCGAACGGAGAGGACCAGTGCAAAGGTGAGTTTCTCGAGACTGGTGTAGCGGGATTCAGCGTCTTTTAATATATGGCTCAAGAAGTATACAGGTTGTTCCTCGCCGTCCGACCTTACAAGGGTCGAGCCGACCGTGTGATTGGTCGAGGCTAGGTAAATCTTGAGGGGTTCACCAGCTATCGGCTTGGCTAGCACTGGTAGGGAGTTGAGATAGGCTTTGAGCTCCTCGAACGCCTGATCGCACTCCTCGTCCCACTGGAACTTCGTGGCTCGATGCAGGATCTTAAAAAACGGTAGGCTCCGGTTAGCAGACTTTGAAATGAATCTTGATAAAGCTGTTATCTGGCCGGTAAGACGCTGCGCTTCCCTTAGGTTTCTCGGTGGTAGCATATCTTGTACCGCTTTAACCTTGCTGGGATTAGCCTCAATGCCCCGCTCGGTCACAATGTATCCCAGGAACCGTCCGCTCTTGGCGCCGAATAGATATTTTTGGGGGTTGAGCTTGATTCCATACGTCCGTAGCGTATGGCAGATCTCCTTTATATCTACACAGAGATCGGCAGCCTGGAGCGATTTAATCAATATATCGTCTGCATATACCTCCATATTGAGTCCGATCTGCCACCTGAATACTTTGTTCATAAGACGCTGGTAAGTGGCCCCAGCGTTCTTTAAGCCGAACGGCATTACGTTGTAGCAGTAGGTGTCGTCCGTCGTGATGAAGCTAACCTTCTCCTGGTCCTCGTGGGCGAGCGGCACCTGGTGGTATCCTTGGTATGCATCCAGCATACATATTAGCTCGCACCCTGTGGTTGAATCTACCATCTGATCGATTCTAGGCATAGGATAAAAGTCCTTCGGGCATGCTTTGTTTAGGTCCCGAAAGTCGATGCAAACCCTCCATTTGTTGTTTGGCTTGGAGACAAGCACTACGTTCGCGAGCCAGCTCGGGAATTGCACCTCGCATATGCGGCCGACCTCCAGGAGCTTCTCAACCTCCGCTCGGATTATTTGATTCTGTTTGGCACTGAAGTCTCTCTTCCTTTTCTTTACTGGTCGGGCGTCCGGTTGGATGTGGAGCTCATGCTGAGTTACGCTTGGGGAAATGTCGGGCAGTTCGTGCGTCGACCATGCGAAGACATCGTAGTTTTGTTGGAGGCATTTGATGAGCTCTTTCCTTTGTTCCCCCTCCAGGTCAGATGCTATGAAGGTGGTGGCCTCCGGTCGGCAAGGATGAATCTGCATTTCCTCCTTTTCCTCATAAACTAAAGTAGGAGGTTTCTTGATTATAGCATTTATCTCGATCCGGGGTGTCTTCCGTGCGGATTTGGCTTCAGAGCGGACCATTTCCACATAGTAGCGCCGAGCTGCTAGCTGGTCTCCTCGGACCTCTCCTACCTGGTCCTCGACGGGGAATTTTATTTTTTGACAAAAAGTCAAGACGACCGCTCGAAACTCGTTGAGGGTGGGGCACCCTAGGATCACATTGTACATGAAGGGGGCGTCCACCACGATAAAGTTAGTGGTCAGTGCCCTCCGAAGCGGCTCCTCTCCCAGTGATATGGCTACTCTGGTCTGTCCGACTGGCAGAACCTCGTTTCCTGTGAACCCGTACAGTGGAGTTGTCATGGGCAACAGCTCGGCTCTGTCAATCTGGAGTTGGTCGACTGTCTTTTTGAAGATGATATTGACCGAACTGCCTGTGTCAATAAATATGTGGTGTATAGTGTAATTGGCTATTACCGCTTTGATGATGAGGGCATCATCATGCAGTACTTCGACTCCCTCAAGGTCCCTTGGACCAAGCTAATCTCGGACCCGTTCACCTTCTCTCCGCTGTAGCCCACAGCGTGGATCCTTAGTAGCCGAGCATTCGACTTCCGGGCCCGGTTAGAATCCCCGCTGGTGGGCCCTCCTGCTATGATATTGATCTCCCCCCGAGCGGCGTTGCTTATGTTTTCTTCCTCCCATGCGGATGGTCTAGCTCGCTCGTGAGAGGTGTGGGGTTGATCACTGTGATGTGGCCGCTCGGATGATTGTCTAACTTCTCGTCACCCGGCGTCCCGGTGTCGATGCCGCTAGTTGGGCAAGGGTGATCGGCGGCTATAGTTTCTTGGCGCTGGTGAGACAACTGGGGCGAACCCTCGACAATCGCGGGTGTTGTAGCTAGCCGACTGGTGTAAGGAACAAAACATGGGAGTTCATACCTTTCCCTTCGACCTCGGTCGTTCGGCAGTCACGTGTTGGACGGCACGCGGCTTGGCCTCGTAATGATGTCGAGCCCCCTCAGCTCGGGGCCCTCTAGGGGATTGGTGGCTGATAGGTGACCTCCTTTCAGTCGATGCGGATGGTTCTGACGGCACATCCTTCCTTCTGACCGCTTGTGCTTCCTCCACGTTAATGCATTCACTCGCCTTCTTCAGTATATGGTCGTAATCACGGGGCGGCTTACGGATGAGCGAACGGAAGAAATCCCCATCGACCAACCCTTGGGTGAAGGCATACATCATGGTCTCGGATGAAACGGTCGGGATGTCCATGACTGCCTGGTTGAACTGCTGGATGTAGGTTCGGAGAGTTTCTCTGGGACCCTGCTTCATGGAGAACAGGCTGGCGCTAGTCTTCTGGTAGCGCATACTGCTTGCGAAGTGGTGGAGGAACGCCGTCTGGAAGTCCTTAAAACTCCGAATCGATCCGTCCGGCAACCTCCGGAACCATCATTGCGCCGAGCCAGACAGAGTAGTGAGGAAGACCCGGCACTTAACTCCGTCAGTGTATTGATGTAGAGTAGCGGCATTATCAAACTTACTGAAATGGTCGTCCGGGTCAGTCACACCATTGTATTCTCCAATCGCCAGGGGGGCATAGTGCCTCGGGAGCGAATCCTGCAGAATCGCCTCTGAGAACTGGCAATTGATCCGCTCGGGCGAAGAATCGGTCCGAGGTGCTTTGCCTTTCTTGACGTCCCGCGCGGGTGCTTCATCGGCTGACGATCCTTGGTTGGCCTGCGCGAGTTCGGAGGGGGTCTAGAATAGGGCCCGATGGAAGGGAATTGGCGCGGGCGGTGCATCTCTTGGCGTGCCAGTCTGCCCTTTGTTCTGCGCCCAAGTAGAAAATTGTTCCGGTCGATCTTCCAACACCGCTTGGCCAACGGATGCCGAGGTGGCCTGCTGCACAAGCTGCTCGGCTGGTGCCCTCTGCTGCTGCTCTACTATTTTTGTCGCTCGCGCCTGGATGAGCGCGTTGAGTTCTTCTGGAGAGAGTGTCACGGTGTGTGAGCGTCCAGCTTCCTCCATCTTCTCGGCTCGGATTCAAGTGAGCTTCCCACAAACGGCGTCAATTTGATCCCGTCTGAGTGCTGAGTCGACGGTTGCTGGGGACGTGGTGCTCTCGTTGACTCCGCGTGGCCCTGTGAGTGACATAGACCTTCTGCGAGAACCTGCAAGCACAAAACCGAGTCGGGAAGGGGTTCCCGGCGACGGCCCTCCGATGCTCAAGTCAGCCTCCGGCAACAAGAAATAGAAGTAGAATGACGAGAACTGTAGCTACAGTGATGAATCGCGCATACCTCCGTTGGAGTTTGAGGGTCCTTATATAGGGCTCCCTAAAGGCGCGTGTACGTTTATCGAGATGTGCATGCTTCTCAAAATATACCTGTAATGAGTGTGTCAGAAAAGCGTGTCTGACGCCATATCTCAATAACGCGAGCATATCCCTGACGTGACAGTGGAAACTTCGGTTGTACGATTCTCTGTCTGATCCGGCCGCCTACCATGTTGCCTGTCGGCGACACTTGTCTCGAGGAGGATAGGGTCACCTGCCCCTTTTGTCTCATACCAAGCTGGACAGAAGAACCGCTCGGCTAACGTTGCGATTGGCCGAGTGGGACATCTGCTCAGCTAATCATACGAAGGCCCTGGCGTTGCTCGCGTGAACGGGAGAACCTTAGCGGCCATGGTTCCTGTTCAGTCGAGATGAAGATCGCTCAGACTTCATCCCCTGTTGTTAAGCTATGCTAGTCACTCGTCGGGCGTCAGGAGCTCGGGCCCGAGTCGAGCCGATCTATCGATATGCCGAGTCGGCTTTCCGTCGATCAGGGAGGTGATTCGCCCGGTCGGGGAGGTGATTCGCCCGGACGGGTGCCTATAAGATGTTGACTACCTTAACCTCCTACTAGACGGCTCTTGTTGATCACCTTGACCTTCTGCCGGTCGACCCTTGTTGATCACCTTAACCTCCTACCGGTCGGCCCTTATTGACCACCTTAACCTCCTTACCACCGGATCAATACCTATGTGATTTGGGAAAAAACAAACAAAAAAAAACACTTCCTACGCTCATGGGTAAATCGCTGAATCCAAATTTCCTTTAATTGTTATTTCAACAGCTTTCCTAACTTACTTACGCAACAGTGGTCCCCACGTAACCAGCCGGTGGTAGGACCCGTCGAATTTTGTTTGTGAACTTCCGAATTGAATCCCTTCCCAGGGTTAATTTATTTATCGCCCAACCTCTACGCAATATTTTACCTAAACTGTCAATGGCCAGGTGGTCCATTTGAAGTGGGACCCACGAGAGAAGGTACGGCGTTTCTGGAATGGGCCGCGTCTTCAAACGCCTTTAAGCCTTTAAGGCTTCCGTTAGTCTTTTTACGCGATACCGTTGGAGAGGGAGCGAGATCTCGAATTGTAAGGCCGGCACTCGGCAGAAACGACGCCAAAAGGGCACCGTCAAACAAAGCGGTTTCAAAGATTGGATTTTTTTTCCCCCCTCCAACTCTTCCATTTGCCATCGCCAGGTCTTCTCCCCTTTCTCCTTTCTTCCTCGGATCATGCTGTATAAATAAACTCGTCGGGTTGCGGTTCGGAGAAGCCCTCGCCTCCGCTCACTTCCCTTTCCACGCTGATCGGGGGTGTTCGGGTGTTAGGGATCCGTGGAAGAGGCGGCGGTGGCGGAGTCATCATGGATCTCGAGAAGAAACCTGTGGTATCGGATGTTGGCGCCTGGGCGATGAACGTGATCAGTTCCGTCGGCATTATCATGGCCAACAAGCAGCTCATGTCGCCCCACGGCTACGCTTTCTGCTACGGTACTTGCTCTCTTTCTTCCTCCCTGTCTCGATTTGTTTTTTTCTTATTCTTCTTTCTTTTTCCTGGAATTTGATCGATTCTTTCCCTTGAGTTATGTTGAAGTTGTTTTATCTATTTTTAAATACAGAATACTTTTCTTGCTTCTTGTTTGGGATTCAATTTTTTCAGTGGCTTTCACTAATTGCAGTTTATTTATGCAGCAACGACACTGACAGGTTTTCATTTTTGCGTCACTGCTCTTGTTGGTTGGATCTCAAATGCCACTGTCTCTCTGTGTCGAAGTATGTTCCTTTCTGGGAGCTTTTTTGGTTCTCCATTGTTGCAAATCTGTCAATTACTGGAATGAATCTTAGTCTCATGCTGAACTCTGTTGGATTCTATCAGGTTTGCTATTTTACAACTTTCCTGTTGACAAGATGAAAGAGACTTGGTTTTATTCAAATGTCTTAACTCTTAATCTTCTTTTTCCCTCTAAAATATTCAGATTTCAAAACTGAGCATTATACCAATGGTTTGCTTCATGGAATTTCTATTGCACAGCAAACACTACTCATCTCGAGTGATATTAGCTGTAGCTGTTGTGGCAGTGGGAGTAGGTATTTGCACAGTAACAAATGTGGATATTAATGATAAGGGTCTTCTATGTGCTTGTGTTGCTGTTTTTTACACATCACTGCAGCAAATTGTGAGAATCTAATCTTAAACTCAGCATGGACATATATATCTTTTCTTTTGTTTGCTTCTTGCTTTTTCCCTCAAATTCTTGGTGAGATGCATTCTAGGCCAGATATATTTTAAAAAACATTTTTCAAGAGTTTCTGTGTCGATATGCCAAAGTTTATCTTAGATAAATGATCAAATTGCTATCCTAGCAAGCAATATTATTTCCATTGTTTTCATGTCATATTATATGGATGTTCTGTTGCAGTGTTTTGTGGTTATTCTATTCTTACGCCATAGGTCTATGTCCTAAACATCCTACAGTACTGGTCTAGGATAGCAACCTGAATGGATGCGTTCTAAATTTCTAATTAGATTGACTTATGTGGCAAAAATGCAATATTCTACTTCTCTTTCTATGTAATCAGGCAATAATGCTACCAGTTTATGGATGTTCTGTTGCAGTGTTTTGTGGTTATTATATTCTTACGCCGTAGGTCTATGTCCTAAACATCCTACAGTACTGGTCTAGGATAGCAACCTGAATAGATGCGTTCTAAATTTCTAATTAGATTGACTTATGTGGCAAAAATGCAATATTCTACTTCTCTTTCTATGTAATCAGGCAATAATGCTACCAGTTTATAATAGTATTTTGCACATTGTTCCTCAGTAATAATTTCTTAAACAAATTCATTACACGCGCACGCGCACACACTCACAGCTGCTTGCAAGTTTGTTCCATAGGCTTCACAAGCTTCAGGCTTATTTAATATATCACATTTCCGTTATAATAATCACAAGGTTTTCTGTTTATTCAAAGTGTATTTGGTAGTAAAGATGTGTTGCAAGTCATACTTACATGTGTATGTTATACTGAATTTTCAGGTGTTATGGTGTATCTCGTATAAATGGAATGGGATTGTGCTAGTGTTTCGGGATTCACAGTTAACTAATTCATCCTGTTGATGTGTATACTGTGAAACCTATTCAGCTTAATCCTTTTTTTTGGGAAGTCTTCACGTTTGCTTCCAGCAATGACTTCAGCATTTGCATACATTGGCATATATTATTTCTAATTGTTTGTTTCTATCACATAGTCACGTTATTATCACATTGTTTCAGACTATTGGGTCCTTCCAAAAAAAATACAATATTGGTTCCTTTGAGCTTCCGAGCAAAACTGCACCAGTTCAGGCGATCTCTCTTGTACTGGTTGGTCCGTTTGCTGATTACTACCTCAATCACCGCTTGCTTATGGAATATCATTATTCTTCAGGAGCAATTGTACGTTCTGCATCCTTGTTTACAAAGTAGGATAAGGCAAGGTTGATAGATTTTACCTCAACTTATTTTGCATCATTGGTTATTATAGCCAAGCGGATGCATCTAATCTTGTGCAAACCATTGATCACAAAGCAACATAAATGAATACTTGAACACTAGTTTAACATGAAAGGTAATGCAATTGATTTTGCCTTTCTGAATTTTCGAAGGTATTGCTACAAATTTGCACACAGTTCTAGTAGCTACCTTTTGTTTGTAATACAAGGAAACAACAAATATCTACTCCACTGTTGTTTTTGGTATGGATACTTGCCGCCTCTTAGGAATTGTATTTATCGAGGGTAGTTTACACCACAAAGATGCATAACGAATCCCTTCTTCGGCTGTCACTGATTTGTTGCATAACCATTTTCTGTTTGCAGTTTTTCATTCTTCTCTCTTGCGCTCTGGCCGTATTCTGCAACATGAGCCAATATCTTTGCATCGGTCGATTCTCTGCAACATCCTTCCAAGTCTTGGGTCATATGAAAACTGTCTGTGTGCTTATACTGGGATGGATACTTTTCGATTCTTCCCTCACTTTGAAGAGCATCCTAGGAACGTTACTCGCGCTGCTCGGCATGGTAGCTTACAGCTGGGCCATTGAGTCTGAAAAGCAAGTTAAGCTGCCGACACATATAAATGCCGATAGCAAATTAGCAGGGGAAGATGTGATGCTCCTGAAAGAGAAAGTAAATGGACTTCCTGAGGCCAACATCGAATTTGGGCAGAGTAAGAGCTGATTCTCTCGTTGTGCCATTCTTGTTTCTATTAAATATCTTTGTACTCAAATGAATAAAAATATTCCATGTTGCTTCTCATTGCGAAGCTGGCGTGCTTCTTTGCTCGAGATGTCCATGCTCAGCAACCTTCATTCTCCCTTCAACTCTCGGGAACAGTCAAACTATGAAGTCACACACACGACAATGTTTGCACCCAACAAGTTGCGTGCGGTGGGACAGGCCACCACTTGTGACACAAATTGACATGCAAAAACCACGCAAACAGTGTATTATATAATATAACATCTGGTTAGTGCATACTTTACCCAGTCTATGCTAAGAGAGGTTCTCCCTGCTAAAGAAGCAGTAAAGCAGAGCTGGAGAGAGAGAGAGACTCAGTGAGGTCTTTGGTAGAACAGTAGCCTTGTAGCAGGGTATAATTAGTCAACCAGAGAGAGAGCGCAAACGGAACCTGTCCAATCGCTTTGTATTAGACATAAACAGGCACCCTCCTCGTGAGCGGCCTTGTAGATTCCTCTGCGCAAAAGCAGCATCCCACCAGAGAGAGAGAGGGAAAAACAGGGAGGAGGAGGGAAAAAAAAAGGAGGCAAATAGCGCCTCCGCAATCACTCACACTTGCTTTTCTTGCCTACGGCTCGCGCTGGGGGCAACGCAAGAGCGAGGTCCCGCTTCCCCCTTTCGCTTCCGCGGCGAAAAGAAGGTTTTTTAGAGCTGAAACAGTGGCAGAGTGACGGAGGACGAAGAAAAGGTGAGGCTTTGACGAGGGGTGAGGCGGTGGAAGGGGGAGGGATGACGTCGGGCGGGGGGCGGCTGCCCACCTGGAAGGAGAGGGAGAACAACAAGCGCCGGGAACGTAGGCGACGGGCGATCGCCGCCAAGATCTTCACCGGCCTGCGGACGCTCGGCAACTACAAGCTCCCCAAGCACTGCGACAACAACGAGGTCCTCAAGGCCCTCTGCCGCGAAGCCGGCTGGGTCGTCGAAGACGACGGCACCACCTACCGCAAGGTCACCTCTCTTCTTCTCTCTCTCAAGTTCTAGGGTTTGTCAAACTCGTCGCTTTGTTATTTTTTATTTTTTGTTTGGTAGTAAATTTGATCCTGATTCACAATGGATCGAACTCTTTGCTGCAGATCTGTTCATTCATTTTTTCCTCTTCGTTGTCCACTTTACTATAGATTTCTGATCTGTCCTCCCTTTTTCTAGTTCCATGTGGATCATCCTCCCTGATTGCAAAGTTTCTCCTTCCGAATTCTTTTATTTCTCCTCAGTTTTAATCGATTTGAATCCACTTTCTCGATCCATCTGTTTAATTTTATCTGTTTGTTTCCAGTTCTTCACACAGTATTATTACATTGATCTACTTTCTCTATACATAATTTGGTTTTCTTTCTGAAAGTACTGACCGTTATCGATATAAAAATTACTTTAGCATCTCTTTTCTTTAACTTCTTCTTCTTTTTTGACTGGATCACTTATTCACTTTATCAATGCTAGTCTGATGGATAGGATATGTCATTGAACCCAAGATGATGGGGTTTCTTTAATTTGATCCTCGAAGTTTGTGTTTCCACACTGCCCATAAGTAACTTTCGCCCTTTTGTTTCTTTCCGCTTGTTCATACTGACGCTGAGAATCCAGTCTCGGAGAGGACCGAAACTGCAAAAGTATGTCGAAAGCAATTCAACTCAAAGCCATTGCCGTGATGATTGGGAGATAGAAAAGCATTTCGATATATACTTTCAGTCTACTAATCCTTTATTAAGATCATCCGTGTCTTTGACAGGGATGCAGGCCGCCTACTCCACCGCCGGAGGCTGCTTCCGGAGGGCCGTCGACAAACATAAGCCCGTGTTCCTCGCACCTCTTGAGTCCGCTGTCATCTTCGTTTCCGAGTCCCGTCCCTTCTTACCATGCCAGTCCTTCGTCGTCATCCTTCCCCAGTCCCAACCGTCTCGATAGCTCTGCCAACCAAAGCGTCAATCCTGCCTGCCTTCTCCCCTTCCTCCGCAACCTATCCACCCTCCCACCTCTCCGCATCTCAAACAGCGCGCCGGTGACTCCGCCCCTGTCCTCCCCGACTGCTTCTCGCCCGCCAAAAACTCGGAAACTCGATTGGGATAGTAATGCATTCTCCCATCCTATGTTTGCTGCCTCCGCCCCTGCTAGCCCCACGCGCGGCCGTCATCACTGGCAACCGGCAACCATCCCGGAATGCGATGAATCCGATGCCTCGACTGTCGGATCTGGTCGCTGGATTAACTTTCAGATGACAGCCCCGGCGTCGCCGACCTACAATCTCGTCGACCCTGGCGCCGCTTCAGCAAAGAACGCGGAACGTTATTCGCCAGGAGGAAGAGTGGGGATGGAGTTCGAGTTCGAGAGCGGCACAGTCAAGCCTTGGGAGGGGGAGCGAATTCATGAAGTCGGAGTCGACGACCTCGAGCTCACTTTGGGAGTGGGGAGCGTGGCGGCATCAAAGTGAGAGAGCTCTCGAGCCGTTTCCCGCTCCTTGGTTATGTAATTCCATAGCTGCTATCTCGGTGCGACCGTTTGCCGAATGGCTCTTTACAGATTGTCTGTCTTATGTTGTCTTCCAGTAATATTACTCTTACTACGGCATGCAGTTTATCGATGATATTGCTCGATAAGTTCGCACCGTGTTGTCTCTGTCTGCTTTTGGTCGAGAGCTGTGGATCTCATCCCCCGTCTCCGACTGAGGCCGTGTATGGGGGGCGCCTCGCGTTGGCGAAAGAGGCCCACCTTCACGTGGTGTCTACGGAGTTGTCATCCGCCCATCAGTGTAGATCTCTTTTCCTAAAACCAAGGTCGGTCCCAGTGATAGAGCCTCATCAACTCACATGATAAGATAAGATGTTTTTTTAATCCATCTTTTAATTCGTTCACCGGATGAATTTATTATAATAAAAAGATGACTATATTTATCACACACGTTTCATAGAGTCTGTCCTTAAATTATATAAAAGTATAAATTCATACACAGACGATTTACCTACTAGCAGCATTTTTCTTGATCACATAGGAAATTCATTTTCGCACCTAACTTGGTCAAAAATATATAGGACGTGTTTAGTTTAAGTTAATATCTATAACCTTAGCATATAATTAATTAAGATTATGAAAAATAAAATATAATTTAATATTATTTTATTCTGTCTAAGTAATATAATAAAAAAAATTGTATTTAAAGATTTTAATATATAATTTACTTAGGGGTATAATTGAGTCGAGCCGAACTAAATTTTTGAATATTTGAGTTTGATTTGTTTATAATCGAGTCAAGTTCGAAATTTATTTAACAAATATATTTATGACTCACGAACTTATTCGAACTTGTATCGAGCTTAAACGAGTTTAATAAATACAAATTATAAATTTAAATATTCATTAAAAATTAAATTGTATATTTAAGGAAAATTATAATATTCTTATTAAAATTTATAATTTTATTCTAATAAATAAATTTAATATATTTGTCTATATATATATTTCATCAGTAAAATATAAAATCTATAAATTTAATATCAAAATTATTATTTTTTATTTAAAAGTTGATTTATGAATTTAACGAACATAATCACGAACTAATGAACTGAATATTGTGAAGTTTGACCTCCACCTGTCGTCTACTGTCACCTCGATGCTCAGATCTGATGGTTGCCAGAATCATTTTAAAAAAATTTTGCTTGACGTCCGAAAATCGAGAAAAACTAAGATAACCTGAGTTATTCTGATTCCGGATTTGATTCCCCAAAACATGATTATCATGGATAAGATGGATAACCTTGGACCAAATGTGCCCATAGTACATTCATGTTACTTATTCTTTTTGCGAAATAATCAGCTTGGTTTGCTTGCGTATATTTTTAAATTTTTACACAACCTTTTGTAAGTTTTTTTTAAAAAAAATATTATTCTCGAAAACGTTAGTTTGTAGATTTTATTAATTTTAATTTAAAATAAATCAACGCTATTTAAAAATTAAAAAGGTTGATATTTATAAAATTAGGAGAGTTCATGATAAATTTTATTTTCTAACGAAACTACGAAACTAGTAGATGGACATTGGCTTAGGAGTTCATATTGATTAATGAATATCATTATCTTAGACTTTAAAATAAATGTTCTCAAGTCTTTATAAATTTAAAAATTCATCATTTTCAATTTATACTATCGAATTCTAGTTTGAGGATATGAAACATTAAAAAAAATTCAAGAATATATTAATTTTAGTTTGAAATAAATTGAAATCATTTAAGTCCTTTACTAAGTTTCATCAAAACTTATCGATGAGACTTAAAAAAGTTTAAATTACTATATTTAAGAATAGTAAATTTTTAAAAATATAAAAAGGTTTGTGCAAAAATTGGGAAACATGCGCACCCACACAAATCTAGTGATCATTTTGTAGAAAGAAACAGAAGCATAATGGAAATGGGGTATGCGTTTTTGAAATTCTGAAATGGATAATATTGAGGTATGGGAGGCTCATAATTCAGAGCTCCTAGCGGTCGCGCCATTAATGAGTATCCACATGACCTGTTGGAGGAGAAAGGCATGGGCTTATACTAATCAAACTATTAGATAGCACCTGATGATGAGACTGATAGGAGGATGACAGTGATAGTGGTAATGGTGGCTGTATTCAGTTTAGATCAGAATTTTTTTTAATCAGGAATAGTCTATAATGTATTATGATATAATCATGGTTTGATAGTAATTGATTATAATTTCTGTCTGAATTTATTTTTCCATTCAGATTATAGTTTAAGATGAAGTGGACGATTGAAGACCGTCTGGAGGTCGAATCACAATCGTAATTAGACCGTAATTATATTGTGGATCTGTTGAGTTTTGTGTTTTTAATTTAAAGTATTTTTTTTTGTTTTTAGTTGTTATGGTAATACATATGTGAATGCATTTAGTCCCACATTGCTAAGCTAAGAAGGTTGGAAGACCTTATATATGGATCTCTTCCATCCTTGCTTAGCAAAGTTAAGGGGACATACACACATGCGCGAACCGAGCTCAAATTAGGTGGTTTCGGGGGGTTCGAGCCGGAAATTCATAAACCAGGTGTGACGCACGCAATCATCGCGCGCAGGGGGGGTACAAATCCCCAGCTCGTCGGCCTCACGCTTACAGGTGGCCTGGTTTGGTTATGTCCCGTGCATGGGGAAGCTTTGGTTCACTGGCGAAGCAGTATCCCGCGTGTGAGGGAATCGACGCTTTTGTTCGCTCGCGAAACACTGCTTATTGCTTCGAAGTGAATAAATGTTGCGCCTCTGTTTCTCATTCGGTATCACTCGAACAGTCCTCTCTTCTCCTTTTGTTACGCTTTTTTCCTAAGGTTTGATTCCACGATCAGATCTTAGGAGAATTTTACCGGAGAACCTCTGTACCGTGGACAGCAATAAATTCTCTAAAGACAGTCGGCACGCCGACACTTCAACCGGAGATAACAATTTCTCGACCTTACTCTTTTATTTACAAGTTTATTACATGCTTGTTTTTTTGGTACAAACATATTACTGTGTTAGTGCTCTCTTACAACAACAGGATCATCTCCTGATCAACAAAAGACAAGAGGATCCTTGCTCTATTCAATTAGGCTTGATCAACTCGACTACGTAAACTCTTGTTCCCAAACTCCACTTGATTTGACTATAGAGATAGTTCAACTGTGCTCGTCAGAAACAACAGAAAGGAGATGCACAAGCAGTGACCAAATTACAAACAATCATTATCGGAGATAACTCAATTAACAGTTACGAAAGCACATCTATTACAAATTTGTAATAATTATGGGTTCATAGCTGTTTCAATGTGCCCTTGATTGAGAATTGAGGTAGAAAATATAGGGAAGAGATAATAATAAAAATAATATAGTGGATGATAATTGGGTAATTATATATGAGATGAAGCACCTTTTTATTTAAAAAAAATTCAAAATAGAACTTTGATGATTCTGAAAGTAAGGATAACCTTTTGATTTTTACCTAAAATTATATGCATAATTTTCAAATGAAAATTATCTGGCCCATTACTATGGGTCAGTCGAGGCCCATCAGCGGCCGAATCTTATGAAACCCTAGATCGTTGCTCCAGGTTAAAAACTATTTAATCTCACTAACCAGTCTCGACTCTCGATCGTAGCCTCGGCTCCCTTGCGTTTTCCTTCTTCCCATCTAAATCTCTCTCTCGATCTTCGACTATGTCGCTCTCAACGATGAGAACGTAGCAGACGGGCGGTCTGAATCTGATGCCTTGTTGAATGTCTGCAACCTTATCAGCCTCTGAGAGATATTTCCTCCTTCAGTCGGAGGTTTCAAATTCTAACTTCGATTCCAATCTCGTGGATGATTTTTAACGATGTCTTGTTTTTGATTTTTGTGGACACTTCAGATCTGTTTCTTCCTCTTCGATCTAAGCGATTTGACTTCAAAAATCTCTCCTTTTGTTTCGTAGTGGAAAAATTGCACCAATTACTCGCCTCAAGTTTTGATTTTGTGTTTTTCCTGAGGCATAGAATCGGTGCGGAAATCCAAGCGATTGTGGTTCCAGCCGATCGCATGCACTTTAGTTGCAATGGCGTCGTACAGATCGATCAAAATCCATCTCAAACACCATGGTTGATTTATTTTCATCATTTTTTTTGTTAGATTTCATTTTTCTCTATGTTAAAATTGTGGCAGATGATGTTAATTCGAATCTTATCCTACACACTGAACTCTGGTGTAGACCAACAACTCCGCTTATTATCTGATGCCCGCCTTATCTTTAATGAAATCACAGAGTACCCCAGATTAAAAAGAAACTCTTTTGGAGATTTAAATACTCAATTTTTGCATGGAAGTAAATCATATGACTGGATCATGCAGTCGAAAATTTAAGATCCTCCATGACAAACAAACCTCGTGGAGCTTCTTAATCCATCGGAATTGATTTCTGATACAGTCACTTCGCCTCTCCCTCCACTTACGTTGATTGCAGGCAAATCGTCAAAAGACAACCAACGCTAAATCATAGCTCTCATGAGCATCGTCGAAGTGGCTTTGGCCGGCCAGGTTGCAGAGGCATAGCACGGGAGGGAGCAATGGAGTTTAGCATTTGGATGAATGCCTTGTGGGAAATATCAAGGTGTTTTCGGTAACAAGGATTCAATGTTGGAGCAAATTTTGTTATGTGAAGTTTTTTCTAGGGCTGTCGATCTAAAATAGTGAAAAACATTCTGATGATCAGATGTAAAGTTTACAGGACAAAAATACAAGGGCATTTTTAACAAATCAAAGGGACTTCTGATATTTATTTATGAAAAATGATATGTACAAGGAAAAAAACTCAATGAAAATTTCAAGGATAGACATATAAAATAATGGGATCCACAAAAAGTGAAATGATGGAATGACTTTATGTGTCTATCCTTAAGGTTTTCATTAAATTTTTTTCCTTATGCATATCATTATTTTTTATTTATTATCAAAATTAGTCTCACCCTCGTCTAAAAGCAGTAACTTATTTTTATTATTATATTTGTCTTATTGCACTTTGTACATGAGAAAAATAATATTTTTATAATTGTCAATCTAAAATAATGAAATAACTATTGAGCTTGGGGTCCGTTCAGATTTAATTTAAAGTTGATTTATTTAGATATTACTGTGCTTATAATTCAATCTTATTTGATTGTGAAATTATTAAATCTTATTTGATTATGAAATTATTAAATTAGGTAGGATAGTTTTAAAATTATCAAATTATATATCTTTTTTATATTTTACCTTTATTACTTATTGTACTTATAATTCAATCTTATTTGATTGTGAAATTATTAAATTGCAGTTCTAAAATTAACAAATTATATATCTCTTTTCTGTGAAACATCAAAATTTTGAATAAATTAATCGATTGATTCAATTTAAAATGACTAAATTACATATTATCTTTTGTTTTATTCTTATCAGTTGAATTGATTTTGTTATGTGTTGAAATATCAAAATTTTGAATAAATTAATCGGTTGATTTTGTTATGTGTCGAAACATATTTTATTAATATTAAATTAGTTTCTATGTATTCTTCTATCTCTCCTAATTATATTTATATTTTCAAATATTAATTTGACTTAATATATTAATAACAATGATTTTCTCTTAATATTTTAAGTTAAATTAATATTTGAGAACATGAATATAATTAAGAGAGGTAGCCAACACATAATATCAATCTAATGGATCAAATGACCTCGGATTAATATGAGAGTTGGTGAATACAATCAACTCTCATTAAGAATTTCATCTTTGGACCAAAAACAAGCAAGAGATGGAATACCACAAATAGAAAGTGTACCTAATAAAAAAGTAGTTCTTGTAATTGGAACATATCTTTTTAAACCGCCCATCAAAATCATATTCTGACTTTTATCTAGTGAATATCCAACAACAAGTTCCATTGAATGGATAATGGCTCCAGATCCCAAAAATAATAAAGCTTTAGAATAGGCGTGAGTAAGCAAATGGAATAAAGCAGCTCGATAAGAACCTAGACCTAGAGCTAATTTTACTAATATATTGAGAGAAATGATTTTTAAAAATGATAATGTTTGAAATTTTTAATTTGTATTTAAAAAAATCATTATTCTCAATATATTGGGTTAAATTGGTATTTGAGAGCATGGATATAATCTGGAAAAAAAACAAACACATAAGAACTATTTCATGTCAATCCGTCATTTGGTCCATCAGTAGACTTTGTTCAAAATCGACTTATGAACTAAATGACCTCGTATTAATATGAAATTAGTTTTTATGTGTGTTATCTACCTCTCATAATGATATTCATGCTCTCAAACATTAATTTGACCTAATATATTAAGAGCAAGATTTTTTTGAATACAAATTAAAATTTTCAAATATATTCATATTTAAAAAATTATTGTTTTCAATATATTGTCAAATTGACATTTGAGAGCATGAATATATAAACAAACATATAGGAACATGTCAATCGATGTTATATGATCCATCAGTTTATTTTGGGAAAATTGGCTAATGGACCAAATGACCTCAGATTGACATCAAACTAGTTTTAATGTGTTTATCTACTTCTCCTAATTATATCTATGCCCTTAAATATCAATTTGAGCTAATATATTGAGAGCAGTAATTTTTTAAACACATTCGTGTTAAAAAAACACTGCTCTTAATATATTGGATCAAATTGATGTTTGAGAACATGAATATAATCAAAAGAACTAGTCAAATATATAAAAACTAGTTTAATATCAATCTGAGATCGTTTGGTCTATCAACCGATTTTACCTAAAATCGACTTTAATAAAAATTAATAAATCAGTGACTGATTTGCTCAAAATTTCGACGTCTAAAATTTTTTCAAATGTATCTGTATTAAAAAAATCACTACTTTCAATATATTAAATCAAATTAATATTTGAGAACATTGATATAATCAAGAGAAGTAGACGAACACATATGAGCTAGTTTTATATCAATCCATGCCTTCAAATGTAGTGTTGTCAAACGGGCCAACCCGTGGCAGGGGCAGGTCGGTCCGTGGCGGAGAAGCCATTTGGTGGGGTTGGGCAGGCCAATCCGTCATCTTATCAGATTGGGAAATCCCCAACCCAACCTAATCCCAGGCGAATTGCGGATTAGGTGGGCCAACCAAGGGACATATCAATTTTTTAAAAAAATATATATAAAAAGTTTTATATTCTCAACATTTTACTTCAAAAATGTTCATTAATCAAATGTATTTAGAAATAACTATTTTAAAAGTAAATGGATATAAACGAGTATTCCTGTTTAATTAAAAATACTATTTTTATTTCAAAATTATAACAAAGAAAGACAATAAATTAATATAAAACTTGGTTTATATGTGTTTCTCAACCTGTGGGTCAACCCAAGCCTTCGCGAGCTGATGCGCGTGTGTTGCGGGTTGACCCACGTGGGCCCCGGGTGATCGGTGCAGGTCACGGGCTTAGGCAGGTCAACCCGCGGTGGCTTGGATTGATAAAATTCTAACCCAACCTACTTAAATTATTTGGCGGAGTGGGCCAATCCGACGGATCCAACCTAAATTGACGACTCTAATCAAATGCCAATTTGACTCAATATATCGAGAGCAGTAATTTTTTGAATACGAATGTATTTAAAAAATTTAATTAGTGTCAAAAAATTATTACTCTCAATATATTGGGTTAAATTGGTATTTGAGGGCACTGATATAATCAAGAGAGGTAAACGAACACATAAAAACTAATTTCATATCAATCCAAGATCATTTGATCTATCAGTCGATTTTATCTAAAATCGACTAATGGACTAAATGACCTCAGATTAACATGAAACTAATTCACATGTGTTCATCTACCTCTCCTGATTATATCTATGCTCTCAAACGGTAATTTGACTCAATATATTAAGAACAATGATATTTGATTCAATATATTTAAAGCAGTGATTTTTTGAATATAAATATGTTTGAAAAATTTAATTCATATTAAAAAAAATTATTACTCTCAATATATTAGGTCAAATTAATGTTTGAGGGCAAAGTTATAATCAAGAGAACTAGTTGAACACATAGAATATAGTTTCATGTCAATCTAATGTCGTTTGGTTCATCAACTAATTTTGGGCAAAACAGTTTGATGGACCAAATGACATCGGATTGATATGAAACTAGATTTTATATGTTTGTTTACCTCTCATTATTATATCCACACCCTCAAATATCAATTTGACCCAATATATTGAGATGAATGATTTTTTAAATATGAATTAAACTTTTTTAAACATATTCATGTTTAAAAAATTATTGTTCTCAATATATTGAGTCAAATCGACGTTTGAGGGCATGAATATAATCAAGAGAGGTAGCTAGACACTTAGGAACTAGTTTTATATCAATCTGAGATGGTTTGGTATATCAACTGATTTTACCTAAAATCAACTTTAATAAAAAAAATAAATCAATCGACTGATTTACTCAAAATTTTGATGTTTTGGCACAGAGTAAAATTGATTCGACTGATATAAAACAATTAGTATTCTGATAGGGGTAAAAAGGAAAGTTGATACACGATTTGGTAATTTTAAAACTATCCTACGTGATTTGGTAATTTAAGAAACTTACCTACATGGTTCAATAAAAAACTGTTGATTGTTTGAAACTTTTATTTGATTGATTCATTATTAAGTTTGATCATTCAAACTTGTTTTTTTTTATTTTAAAAGTTTTTTTTTTGTTTTTTGTGTGTGTTAATAAGTGTTTTATTAATGAACATGATTCGTGAATATTGTTTATGAATGCTGTTCTTAAACATTGTTCACGAATGTTAATGAGCTGAACATATGTATTCAAGCTTGTTTGTTTAGTTTATTGAGTTATCTATGCTTGTTTATTTAATTAATATTGTGTGTATTAAATGAACATAAATAAGTTTTTACTAAGCCGAATATCAAAGTTGTTCACGAACGGTCGATTCATTTACAACTCTAATGATAATGTAAAGTTTATAAGTAAAAAAAAAAGGCATCCTTTTTTTAATGAATCGTTAAAAACACATCTTATATTGATTTATTACCAAAATAACAATACTCTTTTGCAAAATGATACAATTATCTTAAACTGTAAAATAATAATTTATTTTCATTATTATATTTTTGCTATTTTTTATCCTAAATTTACGTTTTGCTATAATTGAGCTATTACATATTTGTAATATTATAATTCCTACAACATGAAAAAAAAAATTAAAATTAAATTTATTCAGAGATTTTGAAAGGATTTAAATGATATTTTTTAGTTTAAAATTTGATCGATACGAGTTTCATTCTATAATAGGTTGTAAATATTTGAACAAACTTCAATTTGATATATTGTACATCCTATGATTTAACTCAAGTAAAAAGTTATGACCTCTAAAAAATTTAAGGTTTAACATTTATGTTGTAGCAGCTATGGTTTCGTAACTACTACAACTGAGCTAGCACGTAGTTGTAGGGCAGCTACAATTCTGTAATTGCTACAATGTGAATGTTAAATTCTAAACTTTAAGAAGCAATAACTTTTGACTTGAGTTGAACCACGTAACATACAATATATCAAATCGAAGCTCGTTCAAAGGTCTTCAATTTAATATATTATGGGTCATTTGGTTCAATCCGAGTTAAAATTATGACCTCTTAAATTTACCCAGCATACATGTTATAGCAATTATGAAATCGTAGCTGCTATAACTGTGTAACAATTCAGTTATAGCAGCTATGAAATCGTAACTACTACAACCACAAGTTAAATTTTAAGAGGTCGTAACTTTTGATTCAGGTTGGAGCATAAAACACATAATATGTCAAATCGAAGGTCGTTCACGAATCTTCAATTTAATATATTTGTGTGTTATGTGGTTCAACCTGAGTCAAAAAATTATTACCTCTTAAAATTTACCTAGCATACATGTTGTAACACCTACGAAACTATAGCTGCTACAACTGTCTGTCAACTCAAGAAACCGTAGTTGCTACAACTGCAAGTTTAATTTTAAGAGATCATAACTTTTAATTCGGGTTGAACCACAAGACACACACAATATATCAAATCTAAACTCATTTAGAGATCTTCAATTTAATATATTATGTATTTTTTTGGATCAATTTGAGATAAAAGTTATGATCTCTCAAAGTTTATCAATATACATGTAATAACTACAAAATCATAACTGCTACAACTATAAATTATAACTTTTAGATATCATAACTTTTAATTCAAATTAAACTACGGGATGCACAATATAACAAATCGAAGATTTTTGAACGAGATTTTATATGATATATTGTGCGTCCCTTGGTTTATCCTGAGTTAAAAATTATGATCTCTCAAAGTTTAAGATTTAATATTCACATGGTAGCAATTAATAAATCATAACTGCTACAACTGCGTGGTATCTCAGTTGTAGCAGCTACGAAATCATAGCTGCTACAATATGAATATAAATCTTAAACTTTAAGTGGTTATAATTTTTAACTGAGATTGAACCATAGGACACACAATATACCATATTGAAGCTAGTTTAGATATCTAAAATTTGTTATGGGGTGGAACCCTTAATGGCTAGGTTTTAGATTCAAAAAATATCATTTAAATCATGTTCGAAGGCTTCGAACAATTTTAGACTTAATTTTTTTTTATGTTTTAACAGTTATAGAGTTATAACTGCTACAATTATGTAATAATTCAGTTGTACCATATACGGTACCATAACTGCTAAGTGTGCCGATTTAGGTGGGAAAAAAGTGTTTAATCTTGTTGTCTTTTGATGTTTGATGTTTGATGTTGCTCTAGAGTTCCCATTGTATCTTGCGATCAATACTTTTGATGTTGTGTTGTGATAGCAATTTTGATGTTGTGTTGATCAATATTAATTTATTAAGGTACAGTAATTATAGAATTATAGTTGCTAATTGTACATCGACACATATACTCAAAGAAAAAAATCTTTTATATCCCTAGTCAATTTGATGATTGACTATAAATTGACCTTATAATTTATCTCTCTATATAATTCAAGAATAGAGGTAAAAAATATCTGATGTGAATATAATTATCTTTCACTATTATAACTGTTAATTATAATAATTATAATAGTAATTATATAATCATAACTATTAATTGTAATAGTTATAAAATTATAATGCTTGTCGTCAGGTAGAATAATCATGTAACGAGGATATAATTCTGTGCCTTGTGAATTTGTATTTTCTCTAGTTAAAAATGAAGAATGAACCCTAAATCCCCTTCACTTTTCGCCTCTTCCGCTCCATTTCAGACGTCACCATGCCCATGATTAAGGATGTAAATGAACCAAGCCACTCGTGAGTTATTCGAAGCTCGATTTAATAAAAGCTCGTTTGAGCTCGTTTAATGAGGCTTGTTAAAATAAACAAACCAAACTCAAGCTTCGCAATACTTGGCTCGTTAGCTCGTGAACATGTTCGTTAAGCTCATGAATCAACTTTTAAATTAAAAAAATAATAATTTTGATATTAAATTTATAGATTTTACACTCTACTTATGAAAATATAGATAAATGTATTAAATTTATTTATTGGAATAAAATTATAAATTATAATAAAAATATTATAATTTTCTCTAAATATATAATTTAATTTTTAATGAATACTTAAATTTATAATTTATACTTATTAACCTCGTTTAGACTCGATAAAAGCTCAAATAAACTTGTGAGCCATGAATATATTCCATGATGACGAGGTCTGTCCTCCATCTCCACTTCTCTACTCCTCTTCCTCCATGCCACCGCCTCCTTCCCAGGCAGGGATCCTCTGGTCTAGGATCCCTTGATCACCCCCGGTCCCTTGTTCATTCATTGGTGGGATGAACTGGATCCCACCTATTTAATAGGTGATGTCCAATTCATCCAACCAATGAATGGACAAGGCCTGGTCTAGAATTTTCTGGACCAGAGGATCTGGCCTCCTCCTTCCCAAACCGAGAGCAGATCCTCTGGTCCGCAAATTGCAGACCAGGGGATGATCCATTACATGAGGACTCTTGATTTAGATGGACCCCATCTTTAAATAGGTAGGGTCTATCCAAATCAAGGGTTCACATCAGTGGACCATCCTTGATCCGCAATTTGCGGACCAAAGGATCCTTACTGTCCCAAACCCCTCCTTTTCATCCCTCCTCCCCCCCTCTTGCAAACCCCCCATTCTCCTCCCCGCCTTCTCTTCCTCATCCCTCTTCTCCTTTAGGCGTTGCTGCAAGGTCCCCCAACGTCTACTTCGACTCACCGGCGCAGTCGCCCCCTTCATGCGGCGAGATTCATGTGATCACCGGCCCGATGTTCGCCGGAAAGACAACAGCTTTGCTCCGTCGAGTTCTAGCCGAGAAGAGTAATGGAAGGTTAGATTCTCCCTCTCACTCTAATTGAGCTCTCTAAATTACATTTGCCAGTCTTCTAGGTAATGAAGACAATATCCAGTCTTTCAAAATTATTTTTTCCCCTTTTCCTGTTCTCATGTGCAGAGAGAGCTACACTATATCATCACTGTATGTGTACATTTTGAATCAAGTTTAATGAAAACTGGAACTTCATGAACAGAATGCGGCCTTAATTAAATCTGAAAAAGATAGGAGATATGGTTGGATGCAATTGTAACTCATGATGGTACACAAATGCCGTGCATGGCTATTCCAGTGCTTTCTGTGTTCCGAGAAAGACTAGGAGCAGAAGCCTATGATAAGGTAACTAACACTAAACTAATTTTCACCTGTGTGCCTGCTTACAATCAGGCATTTTCTTTGCTGGTGTTTGGATTCAGAATGAAGCAAATGTAACCTGTAACAGCTTGAGTGTGACAAGGACGAATTGTCGGTGCTTCAGATATAAATATTTCTACATGATTAGAGTAGACATTGCTACTAGAATCTGTGTCAATCATCCTTTTATTCCTTATAATAATCATATGCAGTCCATTCTGTCCAATGCCTCTTTACCTTAGGATCTGTCTTTCCTGCAGGTTCAATTTTATTTTATAATCATGGAAATGTTATGGTGATTTCTCCAGTCCTTTTACCCCTGGAATACAGTGACTTAGAGATTAAGTTTGGATTTTCGTTAATATGTTTTCCATTTGAGGATGACTATTTGAGTAGGGTTTCTATTTTTTTCTGCATAAACATTCATACTTGATCGAGAAGTTGGGCTGGAGTCTAACTTGTCCTTGAACTGTATCTATGTTTTATCATTTACATTAGAGTTTTTGTCGGATTCTTCCTCCTATAAGTACAACCTCTTTCAAATAATGCCTAGAGTGCGATGTACTTTACACAAACAATACCCATCTAACTTCTAAGAGGAGGTTGTGCCAAGTAATATGAATGTGATGACTTCATGAATGACACCTGTAGTTGATTCCTTCCCTATTAATAATAACTATTTTTCATAATCTTGTTGTCTATCAATAATTTGTGTGCTTTTCATATCATTTCTCATTCCAACCATTTTCTCTCTTACGCCTCTATGGGCATACATATTCGGTTGGCTTGTAAAAAATAAGATTGCTTATCGGGGGTTATATTTACGTTATCTTGGATGATGCTTATTTTGATTTCTAGGTTATGTTTTATAAGGTGATAAACTTCTTTTTCTTGCAGGGATCACATATTGGTGAACTAATTAAACATTTCAATAAATTGTTGTACATTTTGCTGTAGTTCATGTATGTGGCTCACATCTTGAATTGGTTTTGCTAATATTTAACATACACGCTGGCAGGTTGATGTGATAGGGATTGATGAAGCCCAATTCTTTGAGGATTTTTATGATTTTTGTCGGAACGCTGCTGACCGTGATAGGAAAACAGTTATTGTCTTTGACTTGGATGGTGACTACCTTGGGTAAATGATATAAATCCCTGCCAATTAGACTGTCTTTTTAGAGAACCACATTTAAGAAGCATCATCGAGTGAAGTTCATAGTTTAGATATTATGATTCTGAGCTGGTTGGTCTCTCCGCAACATGTTACAGGGTATACTTGCACTCAGCATCTCATCTAGTTAAGTTTTGTTATATCATCAAACCATGTCTTTGACAGACGGAGATTTGGTTCATTGCTTGATATCATTCCGCTAGCTGATTCAGTCACCAAGCTTACAACAAGGTGTGAGTTGTGCGGTCAGCGTGCATTCTTTACTCGAAGGAAAACAAGTGAAAAACAAACTGAACTTATAGGCGGCGCTGATATTTACATGCCAGTCTATAGACAATTCTATTGCAAAAAGGTCACGGGTTCGAATCCTGAAAACAACCTCTTGTAAAAAACAGGGTAAGATTACGTACAATGGATCTTTCCCTAAGACCTCGCATGGTGGGAGCTTCGTGCACCGGACTACTCTTTAGTCTGTAGACAACACTATGCAGAGGAACTCACCGTAAAAGAAGCCACACGAACTGTGTTGGACATTGAACACCACTTAGTTGCAGTTTAAATCTAGCTGATTCGGTAATTTTTTGTACCTCGACATCATGGAAACCACGATGATTGGGTTAGCCGTCTGATGCCCTCTTGTTTTTTTTGGCTCAAAAAATAACCTTAAGTTTGGTATTTGAACTTTGAAGTATGTAAGCTTACGAAATTGTATGCCCTATGGGCATGTTATTTTTTCCCCCTTGGGATATGTGTAATTTTGTAAACAAAGGTGTTCTTGGTTAAAATGGATACTGTTTTCGAAAGACAGAATTGGAAGACAGATTTGATTGAGCTTTGTTGATTTAATATTGATTTAATCTAGATGGGTGAATTAACTAACAGAGGAGTGAGCAATGCATTAATAACTGAATCAATATTTAATAACATCAATCGACTATTGTATATAATATAACAATTGACTCGACTATTCCATTTAATTGATTTTTAAATTTTAAAAGCAAGATCAAATCAAATAATTGAGAGAAAAAAAAAAATCAATTTTCAAATAAACCGAATCTGGAATTAGATTGGTTAATTCTATTTAATTGATCTTTGCTCACTCCTAAACTAGCATGTGTAACTGACTTGCCACCCCAAAAATCAGACCAAGAAATGATATCTGCAATTTGATGCCTTTTTTGAGTGAAGCAGCAATGCAAAAAAAAAAAAACATGAGTCAAAGAGGAAGCACAATGACTTGGCATCTGATAGACATAACAGCCCTTGTTGACCACGAGATCGAAGCATTTTGCTGACATGAGGAAGTCAACGTTGTTATTGAACCATGAGGCATTCTCTTAGTGAAGAGTTGCTATCTCTCCAATGACTTGTGCTTTGTCGGCTTCAAATTGCTCATCTTCTGCAGAATGGAAAAAAGAAATGATCAACAAAAGAATACCTTCAGATTCCATGGTTCACTGTTTTATTAAGTTCACAGTCGGCACTAGAAGCAGTAAGGAGCACAAACAAAAACATGAAGAAAAAAAATTGAATATATGTTGAGAAATAGACAAGAAGGATAATGCATACCTTTATCTAACTTCAAATCGTCGAGTAAGCGAAGAAGCTTTCTTTTGTTTGCGATCAGTATGGTTACAATTTCAGGTGGCTTATTTTGGTTAGCAACGAATAGCTGAAATTTCAGAGCACAAATGATTAGAAACAAGTGAAAAGCAACATGAATATCACAATGAGAGGAGGTATACCTTGAAAACATGAAAGGCTTCAGTCTGAATATTTTTACTTGATTCCTGCAAATAGGGAATCAAGTGTATAGCTAAAAGATGATGAATATTTGTAGGAAAAGATTCGATAGTATAATGAACTCGGTTGCTTAACCATAGTAAATTATAATGCAATAGTGAACATTGGTTTAATAGCATTGAATATGAACTTTGTTAATAGAATAGAATCTATAATATGATTTCAATATGATAAAAAAAAATATATGGGGGAAAGCTTATATTTTGCATAAAAAATCATTAAAACATATTTAAACCCCAAGAAGATCAATTCAAGCATACCCTAAGAAGATTCATTAGAATTATAAGATGGTCCTTTGAACTGACATAGCGCACCATTGTTGCAGAATTTGATCGATCCAGTAACATGTCACCCAAAAGCTGGAAAAATGATATTAATCAGAAAGTATCACGACAATTAGATGGTCAAGAGGCGTAAAGAAAAACATGACCAGAAAGAATTGAATAAAGAAATTAAGGACTTCGCAGCCTTTCATGCATGAACTATGAAGATGTCATTAGGAAGTATCTGCCGTTCTCAAGGTAATATCTGCAAAAAGAACAGACGCTTTGAAAAGTCAGTAGTACCTTGACAGATGCCCTTTTGGTGAGATAATTAGGAGATGACAGCAATCTCGAGTTAAATTCTGTAAAAAACTGAAAAAAGAAATAGAAAAATAATTATCAAGTCACAACAGAGCCTTTGAGGGGTAAATTAGTGTAGAACGATGCATCATCTAACATAGTTGGGAATCCAAAACAAGAGTTCAACTAGAGAGAAATAATCCCGAAATCAATAGATTTGGAAATCCATGTTAATATAGGTCATCACAGGATTCACATCTCATCCTCTTACATAGACAAGTAGATGGTTCATGGCAACATATTTTGCCAATTTAACACCGAATTTGATACTTTATCAAAGTCTCTATACTACTAATTAGTAAGAGGCAGAATGTAGACTAGCCAATAATTCTTATTAGCACGTTGATATATTTTGTGTGTCTATGTATATATGTATATAATCTACATGGACTCTAAAACCAATGTCCAACCTCATCCTGGAGCCACTCTTGCCAGCGGCTAAGATAACCAAAATGGATATTGAACTTCTCATCAGGAAAGGATAACAGTTAAGCAAAAGAAAGAGAAAAATATGGCTACGCATTTGGAATACTGAATTTTTGAAGAATAACAAAAAGCTGATCAACATCCTTCCAGGATGAGAATCAAGGATCACATACAGAGTCAAAATTTTTGGAAAGATACTCTGCAATAGTTGATTTATGCCTTGTCATTAGCTCCTGTATTGAAAGAACACTACCATCAACAGTGTGCAAATTGGCATAAAAGAAAAAGAAGAATGCATTAAACAAAAGCCAAAAATTATTTTCATAAAGATATCTGAAATGCATGGAAAAACTTAGAAGTTAAGAGGCGATATAAGGTATTACCTGTTTTGACAACAAAAGGTAAATCCTTGCCATACTCATGAAGATATGAAAAAGGAAATTTTGAGTAAAAAATGTAGACCTTTGCTGGCGATGAATATATACTGAAATTCTAAAACCAGTTTAGTTGTAAGACTTCACAAATTTTAGAAACAAAACCCACTTTATTAAAGATGGGAACTAAAAGGACACTGAAGAAATAGTTGCAGAGGCAAGGACTCAGGACTAAGAATTCACAAATCAAAACCTTAAGTGAAGTGATGTCTTCCCCTTCAAATTCAAAATATGGACAAAATTCTTGTTGCAGAGACTAGAGTTAACAACATCTTCTTCTTCATGTAAATCTCCTTAATTTTCTTCAGAAGAACATCCTCCTTGTTCCCCCTCCCTCTCCTAATGGTTAATGCCGACGAACACCACCTTGTGCCAATACATGGTAGAGGTCAATTGGTGACCCCATCGGTCATCCGAGATGGTAAGTGGTGGTATGTCTGCCACATGAGGTCGCGGGGTCGAACCGCAGAGCCGTCGGGGCGTAAATCCCCGGACCCTGTGAAACTCACCCCACCACCACTTGCCCTCTCGGTTGCCGTGATTTACCTCTCTCGTGATGGCCTGGGGTCGGGTGCGGTGGGGGCATTGGGGGCGAGCGATTTCGCCTTTTGCCACATGGTAGAGGTCAATTGGCTCCACGGGCATAGCTGAGGTGATGAGTGGATGATTGTTTGCCACATGAGGTCTTGGGGTCGAATCTCGGGGATAGCGGGGCATAAATGTCTGCACCTTGTGTAACTCACCTCCCATCCACTTGTATCTTCAGTTATCGATTTACGTCCTCCGTGTTGGTCCTGGGCTAGACTGCCGGGGGCGTTGGGGGCGAGCGCTTCGTCTTTTGTCACATGGTACATGACACTAAAACCATCTCATTTTTACTAGGCACCAAAACTCTTACACGGAAAAAGATTGTACCTGGCATTCCTCCCTTAGTTATATGTTTATATGTTGAATAAAACAATCTCATATAGGGACAAAACTATTTGATTCTTTTGATTATGAGTTGCTCCACATTAAAACAGCAACATCAAAACAACCACATCCATTGAATCCGTATATTCACTCCATAACCACTTAACCACTCCGACAATTAGAGCCCCACTAAGATCGATGACATAAATCTATCTTTGATCATCAAATTCATCTTTCACCAGTTTCTTCTACTTGATTCATCTTCATCAGAAACAAATTTTTGTTGTGTGTCTATTTCCATCCCATCTCCTTCTCCCTCCTATCTTTCCGTCCAACTAAACCCAGCATTAATGACTAGTAGGGGTAAAAAACAAGAAGCTGGCAATCCAATGGTGTCGTGTTGGAGTAGCAAAGTGCAATTCATTAGGGCAGTAGTAGGTCGATAGGCCTCATCCCTCGCTTCTAATATGGCATGTGAGGAGGTGGATTGTTGGTACACAGAAAACATGCTTAAGCCATTTTAGTTGATCCTCTGCTCCATCATATTATGGGAATCTAATTGAGAAAATTGTGGAACCATTTCTAGTGCTACATGCTCCAAGTCATTTCTTATCTTTAAGTTTAATAATGGTGGACCTAAGTCAAACCTGACCGAATGGGTATGTGAGAATTTGAATTTCTAAATTCAATCATTTTCCACAAAAGAAAAAATGATCCAAAAGTTTATGCTACTAAAACTAGTGGGAAATCTAAATAGATATTCTCTTGAATAGTTAACTGACAATTAATAACAATATTTAAAGAAAAGGTAATTTGCATCAACTTCACCTTCAAAGTTTTAATGGCATCTGCAGCAATGTCAAAATTTGGGTTCTGAATATAATCAAAGAACTTATTCACTTGATTAGACTCTAGAATATACCTGCACCAAAAATATATTGGATGATAAAAATAGTTTTTTTTTAAAAGCAGATACAATTTCCAATAGATGAGCTTTTATTATCTAGAATTTTTCAAATTTCAAAGAAAGCTTGATCTCATTATGTTGGCATATTAACTACAAAGCGAGGCATATTAGGATAATTGATACATAGAGAGACAATATCTAAATTCCAAGCAAGGACTATAGTCTTTACTAGGAAGATTTGCTCTAATTATTCATCTCAATTAGCCAATTGAAAGAAATCAATGCTACCATAATGATTTTTCATCAAGGAGATTTGTCTACAAATTGCAAAATGGAAAACAGTGCTTCAGAACTATCAGTCAAACAACAAAATCTCAGGTCAATTATTTTCATGAAATATAGCTCAATAGCAAAAAAAGTATAAAGAACCAGAAAGCTTTGTCAATTTAAGAAATCTTCAAATAAATAACAGGTCCTCTTATTCATGGCCAATGGAAAAAATAAAATTTATAATAAAGAAGTGATCTTACTATTTAGGATAATTGCAATAAATAGGGATCTCTCCATGACTTTTCATGTTTGGAGCTGTGGAATTATTTGGCATGATTAATACATGAAAAAGAATTATTTTGCTGTGTCTTGGCAGAAAAATGCTGGCCAATTTTTCAAACAATCGCTTTTCCATAATGTTACATGTGTTAACATGCTTTGTAAGAAATTTTCGAAAGAAATTTGTCAACCACTAAACTACTTTGCAATAGTTACCTTGGGTTAAAGGCTTTCTTTTTTAATAGAGTTTAGAATGCTGAAATATTCAAGTGTTGTTTTTTTTGTTTTCTTGTTAGAAATAAAATTTTCCAAATGAATAATCTTGATCCAAGGACATTAGAAATAACGGAAAAGAACAAACATCCAAGAAGGTAGAATTACTGAGGATTCAAGTTTCCTGTCAAGATATGTTACTTCATAAAGAAAATATGTGATCCAACATGATAAATGGAAAATTAAGAGGGACACAGGTTAACACAAATGATCAGAATCTATATACCCAAGAAAAAGAGACCCAAACAAAATACTTGTATTCCAAGTAGACTAGACTAGCCCAAGTCCAATTGGGAGTAAGTTTACCTATGAACATATATTTATGTGACACCATGATTCAAAAACATGCATCCTATTATAATACTATGTTAAATTTGATTCAGTGACTACTTACATATGAAAAAGACATGATCTACACTTCAATAAAGGTAGAATCTTTTTTCGTATTAAAACATGTACCTCGCTACACATTGATGTCGGATGCATTCTCTAAGCATCAATCCATAATGTAAAGCATTATCCATGTCTTCGTACCTATATAAGCATAAACAAAACAGATTCATTTGAAGAAAACCTACAGAGAAACAACATAGACCCCAAATTGTCATAAGTATATGATGAAACCAAGTTTCAAAGGCACTAATAAATATGGCTAAGTGCACATTTGCTCCTAGGAGAAGCGAGATGCACATTTTAAAATGATTTGCATATGCAATATATATATATATATACATGTGTGTTTGTGTGTCATGTAAGTGTAACACAAAACCACCAAAAAAGGTATAAAAGGCACCAATTTATCAGTAGATGCATCAATCTAAAAGAACAATTATATAAGGCAAAAAACAAAACAAAAACTGCTTTCTAATAGTATAACCATGTTTATAACATAATACAGTAATAATTGGTCAGATATAACAGTGTCACCGGAATTAGTTACATGATACTATATATTTACATTTGGTCCTTACTGTTTGTTATATAGTTGTTTAATCAAATATTAATTCTTTTAGATGGACCTAATTCTAAAACTTTGGCCCATGCTTCCTAATATGGTTTCAAATATGATTCTGTTTGCAAGATACTTCCACAAATATACTACTGAGAGATAAGCTTATAAAATTGAATCATAATTTTACCAGATACCTAAATTATTGTCAGAAAGAACTAGAGTTTCTCTGAGAAGCAATGGAGACAAAATCAAGATAATTGGTTGAAGACATAGAAGTAATAAAACTTCAAAGCAAATAAAGCAAAAATATGAAGCAAATATATTAAATTAGAGCATGTTCTAGAAGGAATGGAAGAAAGGTAAATCCCATTAAATAGAGAGATAAATTATGTGCTACATTTTCAATTTGAATATTACCCTGAAATTAGAAGGTCCAAAAGATCTGTATTAGCTTCCAAATAATCTGCTGCAATTAGTCGTGAATTAACTTGTTGCCTTTGCAAATTTGCTACAACTTGAGTTGCATCCTTTTGAACCTGAAATTTCTCACAAAACCAAACTCAACAGCTAAATCAAGAGGCGTTCTTCAATCTGAAAAGAATAATTGACCGAAAGCAGTGAAATTTCTATGAAGTTTTGGATATTCAATTGCCAGGTGCAATGTTGACATATTTATCAAGATCAGTATCATAGATTATTAGTTGGTGAGAGATTGACACACTTACTTCTAAGTTCAACTTTGGAATACAAACAATTAATATACGTAGGGTGTTCTCTCTAAAGAACTCTTGGGTCACTTGTGAGAATAATTGACGGAAAGCAGTGAAATTTCTATGAAGTTTTGGATATTCAATTGCCAGGTGCAACGTTGACATATTTATCAAGATCAGTATCATAGATTATTAGTTGGTGAGAGATTGACACACTTACTTCTAAGTTCAACTTTGGAATACAAACAATTAATACACGTAGGGTGTTCTCTCTAAAGAACTCGTGGGTCAATTGTGCACAAGCATCAGCAACTGGCTCCGTTTTATTGTCACCATAAAGAATAAACTTCAATTCCCGAATATATTTGCACAGTTCGATCATCTACATAAGAAGAGTTGAAAGAAAATTATGTGAGAAATGCCGATTTACCCTGTAAAAGAAAATGACAAGGCTCATATGAAAGTGAGACTCTAGATGCAAACTCAATATATATGTCAATTCATTTAAAACTCACTTTGTTTTTGGATCACTATGAGGATACTCAATTAAAAAAAATCAAAATATAATGTTGAAGTAAATTCAATCATGTTGTTAATATTTAGAGAACAATGAGGCTACTTAAAACTATAATCAACTAATATTGAGTGAGTTACCACTTACCATTAATCCACTTATCCTATTCATCCATCATTTCAAGATGGAGGGTGCACATGTTTAATCTAAGACTAACTCATGAAACTATAATACATTAAAATAGTCAATGTTATAACAACAACAACAACCAACCCTTATCTAGGTGGGGTTGGATAAAATAGTCAATGTTAAATAGAGAAAATATAGACATTAATACATAGATCAGATCTGATCCAAGAGTTCCAAATTAACATCATTACCACAACATGATGCCAAGTGAATTGCAAAGGACGCCTCTCTATGCTAATAGGAGAAGCAGAGAGGTACTATTGTGATTAATTTAAAGGGACAATTTAATACTTTCAATTGGAATATTAAATCTTATTATTAGATCTAATAACAGAGAATCATCATTCCTGAGGTTGTTTAACTGAATCTATATTAGCAGTAAGGTGAGCAAACACTCAATTGATGACCATAAATAAAACCAGAGGAGGTTGCATTACTTCCTCTCCAGCAATAAAAACTTATATAGGTCAAGGTTTCATTTTATGGAAAGAAGGCACTTCATATATGACGTGCGCAAAGGGATTACATAAATCTATATCAAACAAGAATCCAAATGTACGGCAACCAGGTAGAAAAACAGAGATGAATGCTTTTGTAATCCATTAGCAGATCAATATCGTGTCATCAAATATTCGTCATAGATTAACATCGCCCAACTCAACGACAAGGGAATTGCCTAGCATTAAGAAATAAATCCAAGTTCAAATCGCTCGGACAGATAAAAAAAGCAACTATTTCATCAAGTTCACAGTAACTAATAATGATAACGACAAGCACGAAGGAACATCAAGCTCACCTTCTCATCCCGCTTGCCGTCGCGGGGTTTGGGGTTCGCGTCGACGTAGACGAGGAGGTCCCTCGTATGCCGCACCAACTCGGCCGGGATCCGTGGCTTCGACTTGAAAAGGGTCTTCATGATGATTGTCCCGGCAGCGGCAGCAGCAGCCGCCCAGACCGAAGCAAGACACACGGATCCCGAGGCACCTCGCCGACAGGGCGCCACCGCCGGGTGCTAGGCGAGGTTTGGGGTTAGGGATCGTGGGCGTTGGAGGGCGGAGAGGATGGCCCGGCGTCGGAGCGCGCGGTCGTCGATGGGGCGCACAGGCAGTTTCTCCCCCTCCGCGGCGAAATGATGCGACGCGAGACCACGTCCATGAAAAGAGAAAGCCGGAGCTAGAAAATAAACGGTCGGGTGGAATAATCCCATTTGGAAACCTATTTTAAAATAAAATAGTAAATGCGAAAAACATGACGAGCGGTGGAATTCAGTTGCTGGTTATGATTAGAAACTAGAAAGAGCAAAGAGGTTCGTAACTCCCTTGCCCTTGCCCTTGCCCTTGCCCTTGCCTCCTCTGCACGTGCCTTGCACGTTTATTATTATTATTTTCACGATTAATTTATTAAATTTTGTTGGCGTAATATAATCACTCAAAGAGAAAAATGTTGAAAGGACCCTAATAGAGAATCTATAAAGTACGAGGGCTTTTAAAGGATTATGTAAGTATTTTGTGAAATTGAATGTGAAGTCGGGGGGCGGAACGAAATTGTCCCTGTGGATTACAGTTGGTTTTATATTTTTCAGTATTTAGCAGCAAGATTAATTCGCCGGAGAGGGCGCCGCCTTGGCGATTCTCGAGCCTTCTTCCCTTTCAGGATCCGATGGATTCTTCTCACCAGCAACAATGGCATCACCAACAAGGATGGGTTGCCGCCGCCCCACCCACGGCTGCCACCGTCTCCCATGGCTACCACCAGCCGACCACCCTGGAGGAGGTCCGCAGCCTGTGGATCGGCGACCTCCAGTACTGGGTTGACGAGAACTATCTCCACAGCTGCTTCTCCCACACCGGAGAGGTATGTTTTCTCTTCGTCTGTTTCTTTTTCGTTTTTTTTTTTACGTTTCTTTACTAGGGTTTACGCACGGTCCTTTGAAGTTACTTGAGTATGAAATTCAAGGTATTCGTCAGACTTTAGGTTATGTCAAACTCTAATCTGTGTTCATGCTGCTAATATTTACGCCCGCGATCATTATGGTTGAAGGATGTTGTTTCCTCTGGAAAAGATGGCTGAACAGGAATCCACGATGCAGTTTTAGTCTGGTTTACTTTGATACTTAATTATAATGCTAATTGTCCACTTTTCAAACTTTATAGCTGTGATGGTTTCTCCTCATTCTTAGTGGATAAGGGGAATTCTATCTCACTAGTTATTAGAGTTATTCCTGTCTTTTTATTCGATGGTTTTCTGCCCACTTCCAGACCTTTTCTCTATTTCTATCTTGTTTCACTGCTTGGGGTTCCATCATTTCCTTCTAGCGGGCTCATATTTTGAATGCTAAAATGGGTTTTATACCCTCTCTAAGATGTTTTTTTTGGTGTTATGCACGCTTTTTTCTTATTTATTTTCAATTTTGGATAATAATCGAATAAGATTGTTGGCAGATTATTGTGAAATTTATTAAATCTCGCTGCTATCATCCCATGTTGACTAGGAATGTCTGAAAAATCATTTTGGTTAACTTAGACATTAAGTTAAGTTTCTCATGTATTAGGGTTGGCTGCATGTACCTTCTGTCACCATTTATCTTTATGAATTTCTATGTCAAACAAGATCACTCGGATATTTTCTTAAATTATAATATTCTTTCATCCTCGCTTGTTCTTTTTAATTGATTCAATTTGTGTAACTATAGAACATACAAATTGTATCCATATCATCTTAGTTTATTTTCTCTTTTGATAATTTATTAAGGCTAAATCCAATTTCTCACATGGGATTTCTCTCTCTCTTGTCTAGTAATACTACACATCTGTTTCAACATTCCTGTCTATGCTTCATTAATAATGCACATCAATTTCAACATTCTTATATTTGATTTAGCACGTGGATTTTTTTTTCCTTTTTGCCCAATTCTTTGACCAAAATATGGCTGATTGTACCGAAGCTTCATATATTTGATTTAGCCTAAGAGTGATATGAACAAACCAAGAATTTTCCACCTTTCAAAAGCACTGTCATTACCTATTTCAAGTCCAGCTAAACAAGTGGTGGATTGTGTTTGGCCATGACAGAGATGCAAAATTATGTCATAAACCTAGGATCTTAATTGTTCTTGTTGATCCCAAAAATTATATATTTATGTATTAGTAAGTCTAAACATGTTTTGAATATTGTCAGTAATATAAACTTGCATAGAGATCATTGGTGGACAGGATCCATAGCTGACTCCAAATAAATGGATTTTACATGGCTTGATAAATAGAATAATATGTCAAATAAATCTGTTAGAATATAGAATAGATTTAAATATTATTATGGCAAAAGAAAACTTTTAGGATAAATTCAAGTCATTGATTTATTTAGGGCGTAATAACTTTTATCAGAAAATACAAAATTAAACTCACTATCCTAAGGTAATTTAATTGCTTAAAGAAGATATTAAATATTTTTGACAACTGTCTGAAGGAAACTCAAAGACTCATAGGTGGCAAAAATCTCAATTCAAGCATAATTTAGTTTAAACAAACAATTAACTAGTAGGAAATGTTGGAGCTATAAGTCTCTTAGTCAACTTTCTATGAGATAGAGATGTAATCGTGATTAGAAGAATTTAATTCTTGCAGGTTATGTCAGTAAAAATCATCCGCAATAAGATAACAGGGATGCCTGAAGGGTATGGGTTTATAGAATTTGTGACCCATGCAGCTGCTGAGCGAATTTTGCAAACATATAATGGAGCACAAATGCCTGGCACAGAGCAGACTTTTAGGCTGAACTGGGCCTCCTTTGGGATTGGAGAAAGGCGTCCCGATGCTGGGCCAGATCATTCCATTTTCGTTGGTGATTTGGCCCCTGATGTGACAGATTATTTATTACAAGAGACATTTCGGGTGACTTATCCATCAGTTAGAGGTGCCAAGGTTGTCACAGATCCTAATACAGGACGCTCAAAGGGTTATGGCTTTGTCAAATTTGCTGATGAGATTGAAAGAAATCGTGCAATGACTGAAATGAATGGCGTCTATTGCTCCTCAAGGCCTATGCGAATAAGTGCTGCCACACCTAAGAAGGCTATTGGTATCCAGCCACAATATCCTGCTGCGAAAGGTAATCTTTATATGGTGTTGAAGATATTAATCTATGTTTAAATGCTGTTTATATCTGTTCTATTAGCATTATGCATCATTTCTATTGGCAGGCATGTAGCAGTATGCCACCATTTAAGGATGCTTGAATTTGTCAAGTCATGTGCCCTTTTCTATTTGTCAAGGAATTGACACTCCCATGCATATTTGTCCTTCTGCAGTATATCAAACTGGTATATTATTGTGGATTCTTATAGAGAGGCAAGGAAATACCATCTTATTTAATGGACATACTGATATTATGTTCTATTTTTTTTGCTTCTCATCACATGACATGTATACTTGCTTGTTCTCTTGATAGTTTGATATGCCGATTTTCGTTGTGAATACTGATTTAATTTTAGTTCACATTGCATTCAACCTTGATTTTTCCCCTTACTGAATTTGTTGATTAGTCTTCTAATATCAACAACGGTTTGTGTAACTTTTAGTACGATTACTACATACCATTATTCAATGGTGTTAAGTTATTGGTTTTAGGCCAGTCCCATGCCCATGGCTTTATTGTTGCTCACTGGTACTATGAGGTATCCTTTTATATGCTTTAATATTTTGTTCCAATTGATCATTGAAATGCCAACCCTCAAGAAGCGCATCTGCATCTTTTTTGTCTTAGGTTTGGAAATGATTCTCTGGTAAATTCATTGATGTTGGATCTTGTTAAAGTCAATTAACTAATGACTTGTCTCAAAAGCTCAAATTGTTAGGAAATATACCAATCTATATATTTATATCCTTGATAGATCTTAATAAGAGATGCAGTAGAATGAAACTAAATTATTTAAGATCAAAACCTATTAAATGACTATATTCTTTCCTTACCCACTGTCAATGCATGCAATTAGATCTCCCTATCTGGTAGATATGTTGCTACCATCCTGTTGCTCCACTATCTTATGCCTAGTTTTCAATTAACTTGTTTCTCTTGTCTGTGCATTCTATACAGTTTTCCTGATTTCTTACTATCTTATTTGGTTAGATAGTGTACAATCCCACCATCTACCACTTAAATAATTAACTCATGGTTTAAAATCTCAACCCGTGTCGAGGTGGTTTCAGTCTCGAACTAGAACGATATAGTTTTGGTACCGTATCGTGTCGTGCCGATGTAGTTTCAGTATTTTTAAATATAAAATATATTAACTAAAAATAAAAATTTTAATCTAAATATTTAAAAACATTATATATATATATATATATATATATATATATATATATATATATATATATATATATATTTATTTATAATTAATGAGATAATTTTATTAGGCTTTAATTAAACCTATCTAAATGATCCCAATGGAGTTGATTAAATTATTAATATAAGTTATTTAATTAAACAGTTAAAAGCTTCGCCCCCTCTTCCGTGACGCTGTCAGCCTGCGCAACGTGTCCACGGGGCTTTGGGGTGCACTAGCGCCGGAGACGTGTCTGTGCTGGTGTTGGTCCATGGGCGGAACTAAATGCTTCGCCTGTATTAGCAAGAAGACAAGATTTTACACTATATTTCAACTAATGAACAGTCATTCTTTTTAGACACCCATGTTTCTACAGTTCCAAAGAAAACTGCAGTTAACGTGAAAAAATTATTTATTGAATTTGAATATTACTAGTGACATACCCTTTGTTTAATGGAGTGATAAAGGTCCATATAGTCGACATTAAATAGTTGGGACTTGCATGCCTTGATCATGTTTCTATCTGTTTATGTCAATGGTTCTTTTAAGAAAATAATGGTTTCACCTGGTTTTATTCTCGGCATAACCACCATTGCATTTGCAAATGGAACTATATCGGTTTAGTCTCATGTCAATGTTTGAAAACCCTTTTACTTTAAAACATTATTTTATGCATTAGATACTAATATTTTTGTTAAAAATAATGAATAGATGGTCATGACTCATGACCAAGCGAAATTCTCCCTGGAAATAAAACATTTCACATACATTTGGGCCCAATCTGTGTGTTAAATTCATATTGGATGCCAAGACACAGCTAGCTGTAAGTGAACCAGCATTTGACCCCAGTTGATTCTGTACATATTTCCAACAATCAGGGAAAGTATTGAAATAGCTACATGATGGAGTGCAATGATGGACAATTTTGGACCACCTGACAAGTTAGAAATTCTTGCATTCTAACTTAATGTGAAAAGGACGTTGCTTCTGTATATTATTTTGTTTCTCCTTTTTATTTTGTAAGCCTGTATCCTTGTTGCCTTTCTGATTTTGATGCAGCATATTGATCATTTTTCAATTATATATTGTGCTTCAAGTTGCAATACCAACTGAATCATATATACATGACTTTGACAGCTTTATATCCAGCTACAACATATGCAGTGCCACAATTACCACCTGTACCTCCTGATAGTGATATCACAAACACAACAGTATGTATTATCTGTTACATGTATCTTCTAAATCGGAGTAAATCTTAATTCCCCCCCTTTATGTTGCAGATTTTTGTTGGCTGTTTGGACCCTAATATCACGGAAGAGGAATTGAAACAAATCTGTATTCAGTTTGGTGAGATTATCTATGTGAAAATTCCAGCTGGTAAAGGATGTGGCTTTGTACAATTTGTAGCTAGGTAAGCTGATGAGAAGCTTTACTCTCTGATTGTTTCTGTTAAAAACAACTTGATCATGGCCTTTCTTCTTCTATCACTTTTCTGGTTTTATATTGTTTGTTGAATGGATGCATTGATCTTTATCTAGATAGGAAGAACCAATGTTTTAACATTTAATCTAGTTTCATCTTCCTTGTATTGGTTGAGAAGAACCATTTGATACCTGGCTTTGGATCAAAACCTGTTGAAACATGCAAGCTCTGTGGGGGATTGTCAATTAAGAATTGGAGCAAAGATTAGAAGGTGTTCATCAATGGTGATAATGTGGGAACGTCGAGTAAGTTTTAATGTGCAAGTTAGGTGGATGGGAGGGGCAGGTGTGCCTGTCCATCTATGAAATAGCAGATCTAGGAATTGCTGTCTTGATTTCCTCCCTCTCCTAGTGGTTGCTGCTTGTAACAACTCGGGAACTTAAACCTTGGATATAAGTCCATGACTAATATCTTTTATCGAGATGTTACTGATCTCCTGACCACATAATCACATCTTACCTGTACAAGGTCATTCGATGTATAAGTTTATCTGAAATTTCCAATGAAGGCCAATCAAATTTCAAGTGCAGCTATTTTCACCTTTTTTTTAAAAAAAATCTAGCAATTTTGTAGTCATTTATTTGGTACCCTAATGGAAGTAGCTATAGACTGGACCAGTTTACTATAACATCCAGAATGAGATCCTTTTAGGTTTTTTCGGTTTACTCATTGGTGAGGTTTTCCTTGATTATGGAGTATTTAAACATAATACAAACAAACATAGGCATGAAATTAAGAAAAATCTTAACCTCTTACCAGAGATTCTAGCTTTGTTCTAGTTTTTAAGGTTTCATTGATCCAGAATTTTTCTGTTGCTTTTAAAAGTCAATTCACGTAGTTGAGTGTGCATTCATATACAGATATCTCTGCCAAATATGCATTTGGGTAAAGACTTTATGATCTCGGCAATTTATTATAAACTATATATTTTCATTAATCTTCAAATTTTCAGCCCAATTTAAGCTAATGTATTAGCTACTCTAGTCTCTATAGAGATCCACACCAACACTTTATGTACTACTTCCTTTTCTCATGTAACAGATGAGGAACTTGAGGGATGCAGTGATGATACTATAATGTCAGTGTCAAGACTTGGGGGGCGAGATAAATGTTGATGTCATAGAACGTATCAGTTTCTAGATAGATAAAAATTGCAACAAAGGGCTAACTACTTAGAGGTGTTCCATAGTAGGATCTGCTGGATGTCTGTTACCATGGCGATCATGGCAGGGCACAGAGTTGGTCTGGTCATGCATGAAGAAGCAGACACAATGGGGTTGCGGTCTGGATGAAACCAATACTTCACGATGCCATTTTCGAGCTCACAATCTTAGTTGCACCTGGACCTGTTGGCTTGTGGTGACTTGGGGAGGCCATCTTCCATAGGTTTCAGTGGCATGTTCATGCCCGGAGGCCCAAGTATCGATGCTGCTTCACTAGCCTATGGTCTTTCTTTTCTGTGTCCCACATGGCACACTAAGCAAACAAAAACCATGGACATCAAAAGTATTGGTATAATTATTCCTTGCCCCATCACCACTGCCATTGCTATCCCCACTCATAAAGAACACAAACAACCCCCCTTTCTGCGCATGGCGAGCGCCAGAATTACCCTTTTGCTGCACACTTGTGGCCCATCTTTCTCTAGATCTATCATCTTCTCTTCTCCTCTTCTTGATTTTTCCATTTGATCACAAGGAATTCCTTGTGTCTTGACGTGTACCAAGATAAATACAAATCTCATCTAATAGTGATGATATTGTGTTGGCACATGTGGCATAGTAGAAGACTAGACCTACACCAACCAGTGTCATTATTGTTATCTTCTTAGATCGATAAATTTTGGCCATGTGGAGTGGTACAACATGAAATTTTAATCCATCTTCTTGACTATTGCTCTATTAGTTTTATGGGTGTAATTGATGTTATTTGTTTAAAAGGATAACACATCCATCGAGCATGTGCTTTTGCACAACAGGTGACTGAAGTATTTCCGTACTGCATCAATACTGTGGAGTCTCAACACATTTTGCATTCAGCCTGTAGGACAAAATGTTTTGAACGTTTTGTTTGGCATGTACCAATTTTCAAAGCCTTAACTATTGTTTATGGGTGCAATCAAAATAATCTATTTAAAATGTGGACAATATATGCCATCCAGCATTTGCCCCTGCTTAGTGTTTATGCTTTCACTGACCCAAGTATTCCCATTTTGCCTAGGTGCCAATAAGTGTCAACATATGCTCCTACAGTGTGTTATATGATCTGGTGACTGGACTACATGCCATTTGGATATGCTTTTGAAACCTTGTTTTCTATTTATGTACATGAGATTGCATCCATATGATGGGAGATACTAGGAAATGGTTTTCTTTTCAGAAGATACAAAACATGGCATTCCCTTTTCCTTTCATTCATGGTTATGCATTTGGCTAATCTACCTCACATGAAACACTATGAAACACCAAAGCACTGATGATTCTGCTAAAATGTCAACAAGTAATACTTAAAAATCTTGTTAGCCATATAAGATATTATTCCTAATCTACCTCACAATAAAATCCAGACTATTTTTTTCTTTGTTCCTCTCCTTTGAATTTCTGAGATAAAATTTATTTTTAACTTGACTAAGGCATCCATCTCTATTGATAAATCATAGCTGAAATTTGACAGAATATCATTCTGTGATTAGACGTTTCTGTTACTTTTGTATTCCTCTATGGCTTCAAGCAATGTCAGATGTTTTTAATCAAGGTCATATTGTCCTTCATTCCCATCATAGTATTCATCTTAATCTGGTTTCTGTGTTTGTATCAAGGCCTGGAAAATCTTCAACTGGTCCTGCATTTTTGACTTCGGTTATTTAACAAACCAGAATTCTTACTGTCTTTTCTACTTTTTTTTTTTGGTATATAAGGGCATATGCAGAGGAAGCCATACAGAAGCTTCATGGTACAATGATTGGTCAACAAATTGTGCGGCTTTCATGGGGTAAAAGTCCAGCGAGTAAGCAGGTATCTCTATGTTTTATGCTACTAATTCTCTTTTGCCTTATTCACAACGGTAAGTGTTATTTATGTGGTTTTTGTTGGTGAATGTTCTGATCAATCATTTTGTTGCTTAATGCTTTCTCCAAATGAAATAGTTATGGAGACTGTAGTCTTCTCAAAACTACTGCTATCAATCAACTCTAATTTCATTTTATCAGCAGAAAATTAGAAGAGTTTGGTTAAGATGTTGCTATCGTTTATTGTCTTCTAACTTATTGCTTGAATTTGATCACTTCTATCACATTGTTATCAATTTCATGATCATGATTAATTTTCCTATCAGTCACATAACCATAAATTTAAATTGTACTGGAAAATTACATCATATTTTTATGAGGTGTCTGACTTCAACATGTCTTATTCTAATATATAGTACTGATCAATGATAGGAGCATTTTTTAGTAGATAAATTGCAGGTATGTTTGTATTAATGCATTTGTGTCAGACATTACAACAGTTCTGATGACCATTTTTGCAGGACCCATCCATGGCATGGAGTCAGCAAGCGGATCCTACTCAGTGGGCAAGTGCCTATTATGGTTATGGTTACGATCCTTACGCATATGGAGCTGCTCAAGACCCGTCCTTGTATTCATATGGAGCAACTTATCCTGGCTATGGCCAATATCCTCAGCAGGCAAGATTTAGCTCCTGCTGTTTTTTTCCCTTAAAGTTATTTTATTTTATTTTTACATAGTTTACCTTTCTACCGCTATTTATCTGATCAATGGATTTCCTCTTGGTTTAGTTCCCAAAGATTACTTGTCTATTTGCTTGAGAGCTTCTGTTTCCGATTCTGTGGTTGAATGTCTTTTTGGTTAAACATCCTTCCAGGTTGAGTGTGCCCCCGAAGTGACGCAGATGGTTGGTGCAGTTCCAAGCATGGAGCACAGGGAGGAGACTTACGATCCTTTGGCAATACCCTCTGCTGAAAAGTTAGAATTCACCATTTGTGTTCCTCCAGGCATATCTACACCCTTTGCTCGTACCTGATTGCATTTTGATATTTGTAGGCTGAACGCTCAATATCTCGCGGTCCACGGCAATGCCATGTTGGGGAGGCATCTGTGGCTGAAGACCACATTGCCTTGAGCAACCAGATAACTGCATACGTCTGAATCCATCGAACGCTCACTTCTCCTAATAGCAAGAATTTTCCTTGGAGCTGTTTCAAGAATATCGAACTAGCATTGAATCGCATTTGTGCGCGATGCCTGAGAGCTAATTTCGAGAGCCATGTACCTGTTTGCTGCTTAGGGCCTTACCGTAATGTCTGGATAAGTCGAATGCCCCAAGCTCTCGAAAACCATGTATCTCAAATCCTAGAAGTCGTGCTATGTTCTGCATATTTAAATCTTTGGTTAGTAATAACTGAGTTCATATTTTCTCCCGGTTTATATCTTATTGGCAATTTTGCAAAGGGCATTTCGGAATTCTTAAAAGGCGCAAGGTTTCATTCTTCTTTAAAAAAAAAATCCAGTTGATTTTCTTCTTCTTTCCTCTATTCTTTGCCTGATTTAATGATAACTTTAAAAGACATTTTACTAATTTATTTATTTTTATTTTTAAAATTCTAATAAAAGGTAAAAATATAAATTGTCTTCTAAAATTTTTAATATCTAATTATTAACAAATTTAAAATTAAAAATTAATAACCAAATCAAAGATTACTTTGGTGTCGATTTTTATGGTGCTTATTTTTAAAAATCAACATTTTGGGGATATGGTACAGATATAAGGTATTTAGGTTCAATTTTCAGTTATTATGAATTTATAAGAATTTTTCTTTCAAATGGGACACGGAATCGCTTCTCAATTTATTTTAGTTGATGCAGTGATAAAGGAGAGCCCACTAAGTGCGGGTCAAGCGACGGAGGTAGTAACCGACGTGGAGGTCAAATTAAGGAAGTCATGCCAGAAGAGCCAACGGGCTCACAGAAGAGGGGCCAAGCGGATCTATCATGCAGTGGTCGATCGGGCATGTATTGCCCGACTGGCCAAGGGCTAGTCCAAGTGAAGCGCCTATACAACCAAGATCATCATACAGTCGTCACGAAGCAGAGGAGCGTGCATATGACCGGAGCGTTAGTCCGGTCGGGCAGAAACAAACTATCAAGCTTTGTCACCACGTGGAAGAACAGCCGAGTCCAGCCGAGAGGAGAAGTACTTAGCCGAGCAGCTATTCCGCTCGGCGGAACAGATAGATCACTGAATATCATTTTAGGAGATAGTATCGTTGACACGAGACATAGTCAATAGACGGATCGTACGACGGAAGCTTCTACTGTCTTGTTAAGGATATGAATGTCTTGTTAATGTATAGTGTCAGAAGTACTTTCCTAACAGGTCCTTTCATAGGACAAATGGGAGAACATGCCCACGACTAATTGAAGAGCGTGCTCACGTCTCAAGAAGCATGCACGTCGCCCACCAAGGCACTATATAAAGGAGGGTTCATACACCGACGGAGATACCCGTTATTCACTATTTACGCTTATGTCTATTGTTGCTCAATCTTTTTCCTCTTTCCGATGACTGACTTAAGAGTCAGAGGGCCAACGCCAGGGACTCCTTCCCTAGTTCGACACTGACGTTTCTTATGTTGTAGAGCGGAGCAGAGTCTACATCCAGTTAACACAGCAACCACATCCCCATCTTGCCATCTCCACGATTTTCAAACAGGATCACTAGTGGCGAGAAAATTCTATGGGACTGGACCAATCACCCCAGGGCTAGTCAAGTTAATGAGACTAACTGGATTTAATCAGTACCACAATTTAAACACTAGCATTATTATGGTGTTGTTTTTTTTAAAATAGTAAGTAATATATTTGAACTCCGAAGCACTACAGAAATTCTCAAAAATTGAAATGAGTTCAATTAGAGCTTTCTAGGACCATTAATAAATTTCGATCAAAATCTATTGATGGACATAAGTGATTTGGATGTTTAAAAAGTTGACATATAATGGAAGAGGATAGTGTGATGAAAGTATTTATGGTGCTTATGTCTGGTTCTGACATTTCTAGGATAAATTATATGTATGTGTCAATTGCTTTAAAGCCATAAATTTTGAAAATCTTAATAACTTCAAGTTGATATCTCTGGTCACTTATAGACTCTGGAACACTTTAAAAATATGTAGTAGTTGGAATGAGTCCGATCAGAGCTCTCCAAATCCATTAATATATGTAGCACTTACACAACTTATCGTAGTGATGTCAGAATTAGACGTGTACACTATAAATGCTTTCACTATACTACCCCTTTCATTATATGTCAACTTTCTAAAAATCTAAATCTCTTAGGTCTGTTCATCAATGAGTTTCGATTAAAATATATTGATAGGCCTAGAGAGTTATAATTAGACTCATTCCAAGTACTATAGGTTTCTGAAGTGCCCCGGAGTTTCTATGTGCCTCAAGATATCAACTTAAAGTTATTAACAACAATGTTTAGAAGATTTTCAAATTTATGATTTAGGCAATTGACTATAATACTCTTTTCTATGGAATGTCAGAATTATGCATAGTGATCCGGCGGTAAGAATGGGGGACCCACTTCCTGAAGGGTCCCAGCCTGAGGACGGATGGAGGGCTGACTAAGCGGGTAATGGCCGCGTCAAGCAGTTGAGCAGGGCTGAGCGGAGCCAGAGATAACCTAGCCATAGGCTTGGGTTTCCGACGCCAAGGCGGGAGGACTGAATAGCCGAGCGGGTGTCTGCCCGACTGGAACCGAAGGGCCGAGCGGGTAGTCCGTTCGGCCAGGATAAGGGCGAGGATACAAAGGTTAGCCGAGCGACCTATTCGCTCGGCTCGGGATATGGTATGTCAGCAAAGGCATGATGATTAGACTGTACGCAAGATGGCACTATTAAAGGCCCCACCATCACGTCACGGAAAGGTTGATACAGTAGTGATATGGCCTTATGGATGCCCTTCTGACAGGTCCACACCTAGGCATGGTCGAGAGCAGGTGATTGTATCAACAGTATGGTCTTAGGGATGCCCTTCTGACAGGCCCACACCTGGGCATGGTCGAAAGCAGGTGATTGCTTCGATTGGTGTGCCCAGGCTCCTTTGAGAGGTCTATATAAGGCCTCCACTTCTTCAACCGGAGGTACGAGAGTCTTCATCCTGCAGCCACTTTCTTCATCTATTCCCTCGCCTGACTTGATCGTCGGAGGGCCGTCGCCGGGACACCCCCCCGACTCGGTTTTGTTGCAGGTTGATCGGAGCACTCGAGGATCCAGCAGGGAGCGCCACATCCCCAGCGTTCGTTGACCCCTGGTTCGGACAGGATCAATTTGGCGCCGTCTGTGGGAACGCACCTGCATCCGAGCAGAGGCAATGGACGAGGCTGGAAGACTACATACCGTGGTATTCTCACAAGAAGAGTTGGACGCTATAGTCGAGGCGAGAGCAGCCAAGATAGTGGCGCAGCAAAAGGAGAAAGCACAAGCTGAGCGAGCGCAACAGCAAACAACCTCGGCTTCAGCAGGCCGGGCGGCGCAAGTAGACCGCCCGGAATATGTTTCAACAGGAGGGTTCCCTCAGGCACTCTTCCGTACTCCCCCAGAAATCGCGCCCGCTCACGGGGAGCAAGGATCTTCATCTGATGAGCCTCCCGTTCGGGATCATAGGAAGGGCAAAGCTCCCCGAGCTAACGCACCGCCCGAGCAGGTTCACCGACAGTTCTCTGAAGCCATACATCGGGATCCGTTACCAAAATACTACACACCACCGCCGATCGGAGCTTACAATGGGACGACCGACCCCGACGATCATTTGGGGAAGTTCGACAGCATCGCCACCTTGCATCAGTACTCCGATGGCGTAAAGTGCCGAGTATTTCTCACCACTCTATCAGAATCTGCACATAGGTGGTTTCGGAGGTTGCCAGACGGCTCTATCACTAGTTTCCAGGAGTTCCGAACGGCATTTCTTCATCACTTTACGAGCAGCCGACGTTATCAAAGGACAAGCGTCAGCCTGTTCACCATCAAACAAGAACCAAGAGAATCTCTCCGGGCATATATACAGCGATTTAATCAGGTAGCGGTAGACATCCCCACAGCCACCTCGGAGACAATGGTAAACGCCTTCACGCAAGGCCTCGCGGAAGGGGACTTCTTCCGCGCGCTCATTCGCAAACCGCCCAGAGACTACGACCACATGCTACACCGGGCGAATGAGTATATAAATGTGGAAGAGGCGGAGGCTGCCCGACGGAAGGGAACCCATGCCGAACGTCCGGCCCAAGCCGAACGAAAGCATCCCGCGCCCATCAGCCACCAAGTGGTCCAAGAGGTAGCGGCCGAGCGGAAGCATCGACTGCCTCAGTCATTTCCCTCAAAAGCAGATGCTTCGTCTCCCAAATTCAACTTATAGCAAGCCCCTCTTCTGGGACCTCAAGAGCGGGAGTTTGATGTCAAGCGATGAATTGACTACATAGGAGAAAGATGGGTGGACGGGCCGTCGAGCGGATGAAGATCCAAGCCACCGACTCAATAAAGTAGGCCCCGAGCCGTTCAGCCGGAGGTATAATATCCGAGCCAAGCGCTCGACGAAGCAGACCCCGAGCCGTTCGGCCGGGAGTACGTTATCCGAGCTGGGTGAAAGGTGCGCTAAATGTAAATTTATATACATTTCGGTCGCAAATACACTTGTAATGCAGGAAGCAAAAAGATGAAAACACATTGAGCATTCTCCGCCGAACGGCTTACCGCGTGAAGACCCCACGCCGATTCGGCAGGGGCATATAAATTATCCGAGCCAAGCGCTCGAATAACGAAGGCCCCGAGCCGCTCGGCCGGAGGTAAATTATCCATGCAAAATGCTAAAAAAAAAAAAAAAAAAAAAATGAAGGCCCCGAGCCGTTCGGCCGGAGGTATAATAACCGAGCCAAGCGCTCGACCAATGAAGGCCCCGAGCCGTTCGGCCGGAGGTATAATAACCGAGCCAAGCGCTCGACCAATGAAGGCCCCAAGCCGTTCGGCCGGAGGTATAATAACCGAGCCAAGCGCTCGACCAACGAAGGCCCCCGAGCCGATCGGCCTGGAGGGTTATATATTTAAACTCGTAAGCGAATGATCCGTGCTGTTCGGCCGGGCATAAATATTGTTCTAGCGCGGGATATGATACGAAGGCCAAGGTCGCTCGACCTGGTAAGGAGTTAGCCTTGAAAGGCCGACGAGTCCCGTCGTTAAAGATCGAGAGCCGCGCCGACCGGCTATAAATATCCGAGCGGAAGACCGTCTAGCCCAAACGTTAAACCGTAGAGACGAGCCGGCGTCTATAAACTATCCGAGCGGAAGACCGTCTAGCCCAGACGTTAAACCGTAGAGACGAGCCGGCGTCTATAAACTCTCCGAGCGGAAGACCGTCTAGCCCAGACGTTAAACCGTAGAGACGAGCCGGCGTCTATAAACTCTCCGAGTGGAAGACCGTCTAGCCCAGACGTTAAACCGTAGAGACGAGCCGGCGTCTATAAACTCTCCGAGCGGAAGACCGTCTAGCCCAGACGTTAAACCGTAGAGCCGCGCCGACCGGCTATAAATATCCGCGCCGTCTAGCCCAGACGTTAAACCTTAGAGACGAGCCGGCGTCTATAAACTATCCGAGTGGAAGACCGTCTAGCCCAGATGTTAAACCGTAGAGCCGCGCCGACCGGCTATAAATATCCGAGCGGAAGACCGTCTAGCCCAGACGTTAAACCGTAGAGACGAGCCGGCGTCTATAAACTCTCCGAGCGGAAGACCGTCTAGCCCAGACGTTAAACTGTAGAGACGAGCCGGCGTCTATAAACTCTTCGAGCGGAAGACCGTCTAGCCCAGACGTTAAACCGTAGAGACGAGCCGGCGTCTATAAATCCCCGAGCAGAAGACCGACGACCGACGAGCTCCGTCGTTAAAGATCGAGAGCCGCGCCGAGCGACTATAAATATCCGCGCCGACGAGCTCCGTCGTTAAAAATCGAGAGTCGCGCCGACCGGCTATAAATATCCGCGCCGACGAGCTCCGTCGTTAAAGATCGAGAGCCGCGCCGATCGGCTATAAATATCCACGCCGAACCCGCGACTGTGAACTTACTGGACGGAACTAAGGACGCCAAATAACGAGCGTTCGCAAGTACTAAATTAATTAAGTCCGATCGGCCATCGGTTTGCCAATACTTCGCATTCACTGAATGCAAACAGTATAGCCAATCGCTAAACGATTTCAAGGAAATCGAGTCAATTGATTGACCCGATCGGTCGTCTAGTGGGAAACACGTGGAGCTTCACTGACTCTACGAATAAGCACCAAACAGACAAGAGACGACAATGAAGGGCAAACAAAAATAGTGGCAAAGGAAGACAATTACGCCGATCGGCACGTGCAAAAATTTTACATCAGCAGAGCGGATGAAATACAGAAAGTACTTGGAAGAACTCGCTTCACTCCGGGTCCTCAAAATTAAAAAAGGCGTCCGGGATATCGTCAATCATAGCCGCCAGATCTGAAGAGGAAATGCTCAGGTCAGCAGGAAGGTGCCCCCCTTCTTCAAGTACGCCATGGTGACCTTGACCGCCTCGGCGAAAGTTGAGGAGACGTTGCCGCCGAATTTCGCGCCGAACCGTTCCGAGAGGAGGTATTCTTGGCGCGCTGCGGCTAGGCGACTCGGCTCTCCCTCCTTATATTTTTTGAGTACCGCACGGGAAGCGGTTAAGGAATCTTGGACTGCCTTCAAGTCCACCTCAGCCTTTGTACGTTCTGCCGAACGGTCCTCCCGCTCGACGTTCAGCTGGGCTTCCAGATCCTTGGATCGCTGATCTAGCGCACGAACATCTATTTTCATCTTGTCCAGATCAGCTACCGCTCACTTCTTCCGGGCAGTAGCGCGTTTGGCATCCGCTTCGCGCTTCTTGACTTGGCCCTCTAGCCGAGCCACCTCTGTAGCCAGGTCGGCAGACTTCTTCTGTTCGGCCTCGAGGGCTTGTTTCCCCCGCTCGGCCGCTGGACCCCCCGAGACTTGGAGTTTTTCCATGAGACCCTCCAGCTCGGCTAGCCGATTGCTAGTGGCGATTTGCTCGGCCCAATGCTGAAAGGGAAATAATAAAATCAGGAACCAAACAGTAGCAGGGCACAAGAAGAAAAATGAACCTACCTGAGTGGCCTGCTGCATGTGGTTATCGCCGAGCTGCTTGGGCGTCATGAGGGCCACCCGAATCTGGGCGTCCTCGAAAAGTTTGGCGAGCGGACCCGTCAAGGTTATTTCATGAACGGGGCTGGAGGGCCGATCAGCAGACAATAAATATTCCTCCGATGGGAATCGAAGGGTAGTCTTGATGGTCGGGTGGCCGGCCGGCACTTCCTCAGCCGCCGTCGCCTGGCCCGAGGACTCCCCTATGGTTGATGTTTCGCCCAACCGTCGTAAGCGACGACGAGTCCGTGGAGGAGAGCCAGAAGGCTGTGCGGTGGGCGAGGCCACTGGGGTCCTGATCTGCGACGGCGTGCGATATGGCGAAGCGATCTCGATCGGCGCCTGTGGTTCGCCCTCGGGAGTCGGCGGAAGGCTGGAGTCCCTTCGACGTTTCCGCCGAACTTCCAGTAGTGAATCCCCGGCCTGGGGGACTCCCAGCTCTGCTGGAGCAGAGGAAACAGGATCCGCCTCAACCTCCGTTGAAACGGCTGGGGTAACTTCTGTTTCAGGGGCGGACTGCGTCCCCCCCCTCTCCTGTAGCTGCCGGGCGGCTGGGGATTAGACCCCGCTCGGCGAGTTCTTTTTTGGTAGCCGCCTCAATTTCCACGGCCTTCAATTTTAGGTGATCGGTAGCCTTGGAGCGCCACATGACTTCGGCTGCAGCGGAAGAAATTAAAATCAGTTAGACAAAAAAGGCGAAGGGAGTAAAGAATCCTTACCCATGCGGTAGGGGAGATTGGCCCGAACGGGAGATAATCCAAATATGTACAACACTCCCTTGAGAAGCAACTGGTCGATTTTGTACCGCTGACCGGACAACCAGTTTGCCGCATGAAGGTAGGCCGGATTGCTTCTGAATTTGCCAAGTTCCGGCTGGGTCGGCACAGCGGTCTGCCATTTGGTTCGGAATGCTGGCCGCTCGGGAAGCCGTATATAGAAGAAGAACTCCTTCCAGTGCTTGTTGGAGGTCGGCATATTATCAAAAAATTTGAAGCCTATTCTACTTTGGAAAATAAAAGTGCCCAACTCGGATTGTTTGGGGTAGAAGAAGAAGTGGAATATTTTGGGGTCAAGTGGAATACTGTGCAGCCTAAAGAGGACGACCACCCCGCTTAGCAGCCTAAAGGAATTCGGCACAAGTTGGCCGAGCGGGATGCGGAAATAATTACAAACTTCCAAAATAAATGGATGGGTAAGAAATCTAAGGCCGCCCTGGAATTGGTCCAGAAAAAAACAAATGGTACCGATCGGCGGGTTATGGGGCCGGTCGGTCGGGTCGGCTACAACTATTTCATGGTCGTCCGGGATCCCGTACGTCCGAACGAGACGCCGAGCGCCCTCCTCGTCAAATTTACTCTCCATGGTCATATACCAGGGACCATGAACATCAACAGCGGGTACTGAAGTGCTCGCCATGACTAAAGTACCAAGAAAAAGAAAGAAGGAAGCCGAAAGAAACTCGGAAACGGAGGACAGATAAAAGTTCGCAAGCAAGGGGACGAAAGGAGTTCCCCTCGAAAGGGAAAGGCCGAACGAAAAGAAGGGAGAAGCTTACTGAGGGAAGATGAACGGAGAGGATCACCAGAAAGCCGAAAACCACCAAGAGGCAAGAACTAGGACAGCCGGAACGATGCAGCCGTGGGCACCTTCGACGGAGGACGCGCAATTAAACAGAGAATGCAGCGTAAGGGCGAAGACGAAGGCTTTATGCGAACGAGGTTGGTCAGCCTCGTCCGTCGGATGCAGGTCACGAGAGACAAGGTCATCATCTAACCGTCCATTTCAAAACAATCGGCGTCCCATCGTACGGATCATCACCGCCACGCGAGAAGAGCCACGTGGCGCTCTGTCACCAGGCGCAATTAATGCGCCTATACCGCGCATGCTTCGACTTAATGAAAAGGATTTGCGTGATTTTCGAGAAGATTTAGACAAGCAAACATCCACGTTGAGCGCCAAGACATCCAAAACGAAGAGCCGAGCGGCTGAATTTGGCATAAAGGCCGAACGGCTCAAGGGATATTATAAGCGACGGTAAGGCGACGACCGCCCGCTCGGACACATAGTCCAGTCAGTCGGACTCACTGCCTCCTTCGACTAGACTTGAAGGGGAGGCAAGTGATCCGGCGGTAAGAATGGGGGACCCACTTCCTGAAGGGTCCCAGCCTGAGGACGGATAGAGGGCTGACTAAGCGGGTAATGGCCGCGTCAAGTAGTTGAGCAGGGCCGAGCGGAGCCAGAGATAACCTAGCCATAGGCTTGGGTTTCCGACGCCAAGGCGGGAGGACTGAATAGCCGAGCGGGTGTCTGCTCGGCTGGAACCGAAGGGCCGAGCGGGTAGTCCGTTCGGCCAGGATAAGGGCGAGGATACAAAGGTTAGCCGAGCGACCTATTCGCTCGGCTCGGGATATGGTATGTCAGCAAAGGCATGATGATTAGACTGTACGCAAGATGACACTATTAAAGGCCCCACCATCACGTCACGGAAAGGTTGATACAGTAGTGATATGACCTTATGGATGCCCTTCTGACAGGTCTACACCTAGGCATGGTCGAGAGCAGGTGATTGTATCAACAGTATGGTCTTAGGGATGCCCTTCTGACAGGCCCACACCTGGGCATGGTCGAAAGCAGGTGATTGCTTCGATTGGTGTGCCCAGGCTCCTTTGAGAGGTCTATATAAGGCCTCCACTTCTTCAACCGGAGGTACGAGAGTCTTCATCCTGCAGCCACTTTCTTCATCTATTCCCTCACCTGACTTGATCGTCGGAGGGCCGTCGCCGGGACACTCCCCCCGGCTCGGTTTTGTTGCAGGTTGGTCGGAGCACTCGAGGATCCAGCAGGGAGCGCCACATCCCCAGCGTTCGTTGACCCCTGGTTCGGACAGGATCACATAGATACCATAAATATTTTCACTATACTACTTTTTTCCATTACATGTCAACTTTTCATAAATCCAAATATCTTAGATCAATAGATTTTGATCAAAATATATTGATGAAATAAAAAAACTCCGATTTGATTCATTCTCACTCTTGTGAATTTCTACTATGCTCCGAAGTCTAAATACATCATTTTTTTTACTATTTCATAAAATTAACACCATAACGATATTGATATTTAAATTATAATATTGATTTTTAAACACTAGACTATAACGGTGTTGGTTTTTAACAAGCATCATAATGATGCTAGTGTATTAAGTTATGAGATTGATATTTAAGTTTTGATGCTGGCTTTTAAAAATCATTTATTATTTTATTAATAAAATTTGTTCTCATTATTATTTTTTTACTCTTTTATTATTTTATATTAAAAATGGGAAAAATATTTTTTATTTTTTTAACCTTGTTTTATATTTTATTATTTTATTAAAATTTTAAATTTAAAAATAAATAAATTTATAGGATTATTTATTAAAATCGTGTTAAATTAAAGTTTAATTTAATTTAATTTAATTTAATTTAGAAAGAAAGAAAGAAAAGAAAGGAGAAAAAAATTGTAGAACCATCATATTAACGATTTCTCACGTGATCATCTCATGTGGATGGAAAGAGATTCATCTAGTGCACAGATTGTTTAACAATGTATTTCTTGGTACTTGAACTCTACTTATAATTGATGAATTATCACGTACTTATTATCTGTATCATGCCTTGAGGGTAAAGATAAAAAAAAGGAAAGATGTTGCATCCCAAAGAGAGAAAAGGGAAGAGCGGAAAGAGAAAAAACACATTGTAAAATGAAATTTAAATACGTCTTTTGGAAAAAAGAAAAATGAAACTTCGATGAATTTTGAAACCCTAGGTCCGCCCTTTAGGAAATTGCCCATATCTTATTATTAACCATAAAATACTCAAAAATTAAATTGCATTTCTTTATACTTCACCATGGCAATAAATTCTAATGAACCTTAATGACAAATAATTTGTGGATAATTCAGAAATTTTTATGTATCTACTACGTTTACTCAAAATTCCACACTCACCTACACACTGTGACTTATCTTTCAGAAGTCGTGACAGCAATTGACAACTTTAATTATTAATTAAAATACCATTAAGTAAAATCATAATTTCTCGAAGCAACCTATTTTTCTGTTTAAGAGAAACTCTTGAAGATGGATCTTCGAAGCATATAGATAAGCAAAACCTTGATGATCAAACTGATGAAAGTTAACTTTGTTCTACTTGCAAAGAAGAATTTAACTACTGAACAACAACAAATAACTTGATTTACACTCAAACTTTTACATAGTTAATAGGAATAGAGATTTGAGGGAGGTGCAAAACTAGTGCACTCTTCAATCATTGGTCAGAGGAACATGTTTTCAGTGTGTGCGTGATTAAGAACAACGACATGTATGATTTCTTTTGGGAAAAAAAAAAGCTTAAATTTTTTTTTTCCAACATATGCATGATTAATTAAGAGCTACATGCATGTATATGAGAGCCATCGTACTATGTCTCTGTGCTGCTGTGTTACGTTTCACTTACCTGAATTTGACAGAATAGAAATGTTAATTAGAAATGCGAATGGAAAAAACAGAGGTTGAAAGGAAGAACAAATTGTGTATGGGAAGAAATTTTTTCTCACATGTGGATATGTAAGGGTATAAATTTAGAGTCCGGATGATACTGAATTAAATTGACTCATGCGGAAACATGACTTGCTCGTATTGAATGCAGAACAAATTACGAATGAACTACTCAAGTGCATAACGAATGCATTAACTGAGGTTAATGATGTATCTGAAACCTCTGGGTTTTTTAATCCGGGTGAGCAATTAAATAGTGATTATTTCATAAGGTTGACACTCCTATAAAAGAGGAGGTCATGATATTGAGCTTCGTTCCCTCAGCTTTTCTTCTCCACCTTGCATTCACTTGGCAAATTCATTCGTGATAGTCTTCGGGTATTATCTTAGTTCGTTATGAGCTTGTGACCACTTTTGGTGGAGATTCACAATTTGCCGTTATATCCTGGGAAACAAACGACCCATAACAATCTTAAAACACAATCAAAGGTGGGATGAAATCTGTTTTAAGAAAACCATATTCATCGCAGTCCTCGGAATCTTTCACTTAACGACTCGATAACTTGGCACTCGGGCGACTCAACACTCAACACTCGACAATTGACACTCAACACTTGATAATTAGTCATACAAGGTAACCCAGTGTCCAACTAGTTCAGTCATTTCAAACAGTTCTTCCTTCCCTATTTGGCAGTCTAAAATTTCTATTTAGGTCATTCATAAGACCAATGGCAGAGCCACATGGACAACTACTCGGGCTGTAGCCCGGGGCCCCCGAGCTTTGTAAAGGAGCTGCAATATAATGAAAATTGAAATAAGGATAAGAAAATCGATTAATCATGTAGATTAGCCTGGAGGTTTTCCAAAAGCTTTTATTGTCTATTAGTCCGGGTAGATTAGTTCGGGTACGTTAGACCTGTTGGCTGGCTCCGTCATTATATAAAACTGAATTTAATTTTATAGTCCCCTCGAGACGATTTAGTGGCTAGCATATGCGGTGTTACCATCACGAGGTCTGATGTTCGAATCTCGATAAAATCAAAATAAATATTTTCCTTATGTATTAGTCACTATTTCAAAAATTAATAATTATTCATGAATTATTTTTTTCATTTTAATCCTGACACGAATGGATGAAAATATTAAAAGTTGAGTATATTCATCTTTTGACATTATGAATATAATTTTATAAATTTCATCACAGTATTTCTCCCTCTGTCTCTCACAAAATTGTCTGACAAGAGATTGATTGGATGCATCTGATCCAAATAATTCACTGATTGACACGCATGTGAACTCAATGAACTTTTGAACTTCAATTCCTGTTACTCGATTGACGTTTCGATAGTGCGATTAACCATATGAAGCACATGTTGCTTTTAGTTTACTCTAAACACCAGAATGGAATCCTAATTTTGATCTATTCTATAGCTGGCTAAAACATTTTAGCATCGCCAGGGCCGGTTCTTGGTCTATTAATTGGTAAGTAGATTCGGAGCTTTCAGCTAGAGATTTTGTTATGTAGCTAAATATTTCCATCGGGTAGTACAAACTTTTGAATGTCAACACATATAGGCAACTTTGTGAAGGGCCAACTGAAGATAATTAATAACCACTAATACCATAATTAGTGGATTAATGATTCATAATTATCATTATCATTATCTTATATTTTCGATCATGATATTTTCCAATACAAGACTATTTCACCTTTCCATAATTAAAATCACTTTTTAATCTATTTTAATCTACACTTCCAACATAATATTCTTACCTTAACATATATATATTTATACCGTCGCAATCTAACGACAGTGTTATGAAGCCATAAGTGCATGACCATATTATCAGTAATAAAAAGATATTGAACCACAAAAACTATTGATTAAATATTAATTGATTTTACATAACGAATTATCTAGACAATTATAGGTTGATTGAATACTTGTGAACAAGAGATTGAGAGAGGAGAAAAAGTGTGAGTAAAGAGAGAGAGATTATACAGAGAAATTGGTTTTGGAGAAGATTCTAGGGTTTAAATTTTACTATGATGTTAGTTAATATTCCTATGCATTGTTCGTTTTCTTACCTCCATGACTATACTCTTGTAGGACTTCTAACTAAAGTTCAACACAACCACGTGAAGATAGAACTGGGAGTTTACCCAAGTTCTAATGTCATTAAGTAGAAAGCAACCTTAAAAAGTCCAGTTAAAGGATACCTGAGAGCTCCCCGATTATACAATCGCTAGAGTTGTCTAATGTACTTCCTAATGATAGATTAATGTAATTAAGCATAAGAGATAACCTAGAAAATTCAGTTAAAATGATACTCTCTATCACAAGGCCCTTGGTCATACAATCGCTAGATTATGCAAATCACTGTTGGAGCAATCTATGTGACCCTAAGTTTGATATTGATAGATCGAATGAGCGCGATTAGGGGGGGGGGGGGGGATATCGCGCCTTTTTAAAAACTTCTCTTTTGCTTTGAAATCAGAGTCGTGCACAGCGGAAAGTAAATAGACAAGCTTGTTTACTTCGTTCGGAGTCTAGGTCGACTCCTACTCGAAGGCCCGCAGTCCTTGATCACACCGATGAGCAATCCACTAAGATTCTTCTTCCCGAAAACCTCGGAAAGAAGTAATGTGTATAAAATACAATGATATAAGATAGTAATAACCTACTATCTTATATAAAATTAAGTGCAATACAAAAAACAATAAAGTATACCAACTGTATGTAAGAGTTGAAGCTTGGTCGACATTTGTTTACGTGTAGAAGAATTGTAGAGCAGTCGCACGAGCAGCACTAGCACAGAATTGAATCACAACATATTGCATTATCAGCCTCAGACCTCGAGCTTCAATTTATAAAATCGTCGATGTTCAGTCGACCGATCCCTGTGTTCGGTCGACCGAACCAGCTCCCTTCCTTCCTGATTGAGATCTGATTGCTGATTCGATCTTCAGCATTAAATGCCCATTAAGGGTTCGATCGACCGATCCCTTTGTTCGGTAGACCGAACAGGCTCCTTCCCTGTCCGTCGAGATTCGTCGAGATTCGCATTTACTGTGTATTTAATATTGATCGTTCGGTCGACCAATCAGTGTAGTTTCCTTCTGCTTCTGATCATTGTTGTCTGTGTTGAGGCATCAGGGTTCGGTCGACCGATCTTACGGTTCGATAGACCTATCATGGCTTGATCGGACTCGGTCTGATCTGGTTTGATTTAAACACTGCTTTGATATTATCGGTCGACCGATCCAACCGAACCTACAACATAGTGTTAGACAGAAAAAAATCCTGCAAAATAGATGTTAGCACAGTAATAATATTATAATACATGATTAATATAAAGGACAGTAGAACTGTCTTGATCTCAACTTAGAAACCTTCCCGGTTTCTTCAGTTGGAGCAGCGACCTTAGGTTTTTCCCTTCATGAACTCGACCTCACTGTCGCTCCTCCAGTTGTTTACCTCAACTTACTTGCCAAACATGGTCGTCCAGACATGTTTGGACTTTGCCTGCTTAGTGTCTGATCGCCTGATCCACTAAGACCTTTCCTGCAATAGTATATTAGCCAATAGCAATAATAATGCAGAATACAATGGTAAACCTAAACCTAGATTTACCGAGATCCACTAGTTCAGTCGACCGCGTGCGGTCGACTGAAAACCATCCGATCAACCTTGCTTGGAGTTCACTCCTCAAAGACTTCTCGTTACCTAAAGTTACCACCCCCTAAGGTTTTCTCCACCCGGCTTCACTCACCAAGACTCAGTATTCGACTACCCAGGGATCAGGTCCTCAAACTTATCCACCTGGCTTCCACGATATACCGAGATTTTCCTTGCCTCAGTATTCAGCTACTCAGGAATCAGGTCTTCCAAACCTATCCACCTGGCTTCCACGATATGTCGAGATTTCTCTTGTCTAGCCTCCAACTAGGACTTGTTGGGACCGATGTGCCCGCTAGAAGGGGGGGGGGGGGTGAATAGCGTCTCGTCGCGCGCTCGTCGGTTGCGTCTTGATGATGATATGCAGCGGAAATAAAATACAAGACTCACACAACGCTAACAAGTAGATTTACTTGGTATCCACCAGAGGTGACTAATCCAAGGATCCACACATGACACGCTCCTCCACTATGAAAACCCTCCTTCTCGATTGTAGCCGAAGGAGGAGAAGCCTTGTACAAATTCTCACACACACAAACAACTCACACTAGAAGAAGAACTACAAATACAAGTAAAAATACTCTCTTCTTGCTTACTCGTTGCTTGTTATTGCCTCTTGAACCTTGAGATAACACTCTCAAGTGTTGGTTGATCCTAGGAATATCGTATCGGTTCTACTGTACAAAAATTTTGTACAAGTGTCGAACCTTTCCTAACAACCTATTGTGTTCTTTAGAAATTAAATTCGGAATCACAAACGGAACTTAACATTATTGATTCCAAATTTAACTTATCTGTTCTTAGTGGTTTAAACTTGGATCGCAAACGATGCTTAGCATTATTGATCCAAATCCACTCATGTTACAAATTCAATTAAATATTAATTTTAGAAATCAGTTTCCAGGTTAAACATGGCGAGGCACTAGGCCTTCTTGAATATGGGAGCAACCACCACTTCCTAGACAAAGCCTTTCAATGAAATCTAATATTTAATTTCCTTATATAACCCTAGGTTTAATCAAAAGGAACAATTGAATCACAAATTCAAAAAATAAAAAAAAATATACAAACTCAAATCATAAATTCGAAACATAGAATTATATGCCTCTTGTGTTTGGAATTCATACAAAGAAAAACTAGTATGATGTGGAAAATAATTACTAGTTATACCTTTCTTTGTAAGCAACAACCTCTTGATCTTCTACTGTATTCCTCTTCTTATCTCGAACATCGCGTGGGCGACGATCTACCTAGATGAGAACCACCCAAGCCCTTCTTCTTTCTTCTTCCAAGTTTTGGCCAAGCAACCTTCTCCAAGAGATTATAAGTCTCGGCCACCAACCAAGCTCCAAGGAAAAACTAGGAAACAAAACCTCCTCCTCCTTCTTCTTCTCCAAGCTAGATCTGGCCACCAAAACAAGCTCCTAGAGGTTGAAGAGGTTCGACCACTAAGGAGGAAGAAAAGGAGGAGATGAGGAGATGATATATGGACGACCACCACCAAGGAAGAGAGGAGAGGAAAATAGAAGAGAGTTGTTGTAAGGTGAAGACACCTCTACCCCATCTTTTATATTCCTTGGTTTTGGCAAATAAGGAAATTTAATTATTATTAAAAATCCCTTATATTCTTTTCCTTTGGTTAATAAGGAAATTTTAATTAAAATTTCCTTTAACCCTTTATATGGCTGGCCACCTTCAAGAGCTCCAAATAAGGAAAATTTTGTACACAAAATTAAACTTCCTTATTTGCTTTCAGAAATTTTTAAAATAAAAATTTCTCTAATAATTTTTCCTTTCATGGTTGGTTATAAAATGAAACTTTTATACATTAAAATCTCTCTATTAAAACATGTGGATGATTTACAAAAAGGAAAGTTTTCTCTAAAATTAAAATCTTCCTTTCAATCTACAAATAAGGAAAGATATCAAATCTTTTCTTAATCTTTTGTAGAAACTATAAAAGGAAAGATTTAATTTTAAAACTCTCTTTTAAAATCATGAGGATAGTTTCATAAAAGGAAAGTTTTATCAAAAATTAAAATCTTCCTTTTAACTACAAATAAGGAAAGATATCAAACCTTTCACTTAATCTTTTGTAGAAAGTTATAAAAGGAAAGATTTATAATTTTTAAAACTCTCTTTTAAAACCATGAGGATGGTTACAAAAAAGGAAAGTTTTCTAAAAAATTAAAATCTTCCTTTTAACTACAAATAAGAAAAAATATCAAACCTTTCACTTAATATCTTGTAGAAAACTATAAAAGGAAAGATTTAATTTTAAACTCTCTTTTAAAACCATGCTTCCACATATGGAAAGATTTTAAATAAAATCCCTTTTATTCTTTACATGGCCGGCCACACTAAGCTTGGACTCCAAGCTAGGGCCGACCACCTTGACTTGGCTCAACCTTTGGCTTGATCGGCCCAAGCTTGGACTCCAAGCTTGCTTGGCCGGCCACCTAAGGTTGGGTAGGAAAGTGGGTATAGGTGGGTATCACACTTTATAAATAAGAGGCTACGATAGAGACCGAGAGGAGGAATTGATTTTGGTCTCCTGATGAAATTAAGCTTCACGTGTTCGCTCTGAACACCCAACTTAATTTCATCAATAATAATTCATTCCACTAAAGAATTATTATTGAACTACCGCACCAATCCCAAATTACATTTTGGGCTCCTTCTTATCATGAGTGTGTTAATCTCCCTGTATTTAAGATGTCGAATGCCCACTAATTAATTGAGTTATTGACAACTCATTTTAATTAATATCTTAGTCCAAGAGTAGTACCACTCAACCTTATTGTCGTGTCGGACTAAGTCCATCTGCAGGATTTAACATGACAATCCTTATGAGCTCCTCTTGGGGACATTATCAACCTAGATTGCTAAGACACAGTTTCCTTCTATAATCAATAACACATACTATAAGTAATATCATTTCCCAACTTATCGGGCCTATTGATTTATCGAGTTAAATCTCACCCTTTGATAAGTCAAAGAAATAAATACTAAATATATGTGCTTGTTATTATATTAGGATTAAAAGCACACACTTCTATAATAACTAAGGTCTTGTTCTTTTATTAAGTCAGTATAAAAAAAATTACCTTAAATGGTCCTGCTCAATATACTCAGAGTGTACTAGTATAATTTATCAGTCAAGATAAACTAATACCTAATTACACTACGACTATTCCAATGGTTTATTCCTTTCCATCTCAGTCGGGAGCTACTGTTTATAATTTATAAGGAATTGATAACATTATCTTCTGTGTGTGGCACCACACACTATGTTATCTACAATATAAATTAATTGAACAACTGCACTTAGCTTATAAATGTAGATATTTTACCAATATGATTCTTATTTCTAAGTAAATGTTTATACAAAAAGCTAGGCATTTAGTATACATTCCAACATCAAGAGCCTTCAAGAACTGGCGGTGAAAGTCGGAGAAGCTCGTTGAAGATCGGTGAAAAATCGCAAGAGGAAGATCGCAAAAATCTACGGAGAAAACGCTTCGCAATGGCTATATCCTGTGCTCCCAATCGATTGAAATCAACCCCAATCGATTGTCACGTCAGCTCCGCACAATCCCGGCCATCCATCACCTGCATCCTGTGCAACGGTCACTTCCCAATCGATCGACCGATCGATTGGGACTTCCTGAATTGATCGCTCGATCGATTCAGTGCCTTTTTATGCTTTCGCGTCCGCGTGAGAGCTTCTGCTGCCCAATCGATCGGCCGATCGATTGGCAGCTCCCAATCGATCGCCCGATCGATTGGGAAAGTCTTTGTGCTCGTGATTTCATATCACAATCGATCGGTCGATCGATTGGGCCTTCCCACAATCGCAACACAGTCCAAATCGATTGATCGATCGATTTGGACCCTGTTCAATCGATCGCCCGATCGATTAAACACTCTGAACTTAACTCAAACTCAAGTCCAAAGTCCCAAATCCAACTTTCGGTCAACCGTGACTTATTGGGTCTCCATGCCTAGCATTTGGCCACACCCGACCAACCTCGAACTAGCCTTCTAGCCTCCTCCTTCAGCCTTGCGTCCCTCGAATATCTCCCCATCCTTCACGCCTTACCTTCAGGAGCTTCCTTCAGCCTCATCCTAGTTGTCGGGTCTTCCTTACCAAGTCATACCAGGACTTACCTTGCCAAGACCACATGCTTGGACTTTCTAATTGTCTGGCTCATCACCAGGACTTTCTCCTTTTCCAAGATCACACTTGGACTTTCCAACTGTTTGGCTCCTCACCAGGACTTTCTCCTGCCTAGCTCCTCACTAGGACTTTCCCGTTGCCTGGCTCCTCACCAGGACTTTCTCCTTTGTCAAGATCACACTTGGATTTTCCAACTGCCTGGCTCCTTGCCAGGACTTTCTCCTGCCTGGCTCATCACCAGGACTTTCCCGTTGCCTGACTCCTCACCAGGACTTTCCAAACACCTAACATCCAGTTAGGACTTTCCCAGTAAAGTCTCCTATCAACCTTGACCTACTTGACTTGTATTCTCATCAACCTGGTCAACCCTTTGACCATCTCCATAACCGGACGATTGCTCCAGCAATCTCCTTATATTTTCAAACATCAAAATTCAAATCTTGACTCAAGCTTGACTCAACTCAAGCTTAGTCAAACTGGTCAACCTTGATATAAGGAAATTGCCCCAACAATCTCCCCCTTTTTGATGTTTGACAATACCTCTAAGTTAGGCTAAATCCCATAGCCTTAACCTCTTCTTTATCACAAGGCTAAATCTCATAGCCTTAATCGCTTCTTTACACCAAGGCTAAATCTCATAGCATTAACCTCTTCTTTATCACAAGGCTAAATCTCATAGCATTAACTCCATGATAAAGCATAAATGAAGGTTTTCTTCATTCTCTTCCTTTCTTAGAGGACAAACTCCCCCTTCTTGGGATGAAGGTCTAACTTAACCTCCAATTCTCCCCCTTTGTCACACATCAAAACCAGAAAACAAACTCTTCTCCATAAGAGTTAACTCTATGTTGTTTACAACCTCATATGTTGTTAACAACCTCACAATGAATATCTCATATTCTTCATTGCTGCCAAAACTCCCCCTTGAGCTCTACTTCACTTCACAATGCTCATCCTAGAGCATGCATAAACTTTCCAATGAAACTCCCATTCATTGTATTCAATGCTCCCCCTTGAGCAGTAATCTTCTTCTCAATGCTCATCCAAGAGCATTTTTCACTTTACCAATGAAGGTCTGATCCCCTTCATTAATCCAATGCTCCCTCTTGAGCAGTAATCTTCTTCTCAATGCTCATCCAAGAGCATTTTTTCACTTTACCAATGAAGGTCTGATCCCCTTCATTAATCCACTCCACAATGCTCATCCGAGAGCATTTATCATCCTAGCAATGAAGATAATCAATCTTCCATTGTTCCCCAATACTCGACCCTGAGTATTATCCATCACGAAGGTTTAACCCCCTTCCAAGGTCCTTGAAAGTAAAATTTCATGCATTCAAGGAGTAACTCCCCCTAAAAATATGGTCAAACTTTTGTCATTGCACCAACAATGACTTGGAGTTCCTAAACAGTTAGGAAAACTAAAACTTGAAGTTTTGAGGTTCAAAATTCAATAATGAAACTAAACCCCAATCTAAACTTCACCTAAGTCTACCTTAACTAATCCATACTTGCTTTCATCATGAAAACTCCCCCTAAATGTATACAAGTGTATTCCAAAGGGTTAGGAATGGTTATTGGAACTTGAAATGGCTTAAAGTGTTGAAATCAAGCTTTTCAGACCAAAATCAGACTTCCCAATCGATTGAAGTTGGGACTCAATCGATTGAAATCACTTCAATCGATCCATTGATCGATTCCGTAAGATACTGCTCACAGAAATTTTCTCTGAATCGATCGGTTGATCGATCCAGCCCGGGTCAATCGAACGGCTGATCGATCCACTGACTCTCTGTTCACGGGAATTGACTTCCCAATCGATTGACTGATCGATTAAAATCATCCCAATCGATCGGCTGATCAATTGGGTTTCTGATTTTCTGAAATTTAATTTCAGCGAAATTCAGAAACTCCCCAAAAATTATACAAAATTACAAAAATCATGAAAATTCATGTAGATACTCTTTAGGGTTATACTCTATCAAGGAAAAATAGTTTTCTATGAAAGTACTTCGTATTTTCAAAGAGTGACACAAATTTGAAAACTCTTGAAAATTTCAATGTTTTCTCCTAGTTTGTGTCTAAGTTTTTAATGATGAATACTATCAAAAGATAGCCTTCACCAAGGTTTTCAAAAGCATTTTAAAAATATTTTCAAAACCAATATCTAACCATGTTCTTTGGGCTCAATGCACATGACTTGTACATTAGCTTTCCCAATGATTGGAAAACACATAACTATGTGTTTTGATGAACCTAAAACTCAACAAGATGTATTAAATCAACATCTTGAGTTTTGTTCACCATCCTAATATCTCACTTGTATCTAATGTAACACCCCACCCTCCTCACTACTAATCTGCGAGGGCGGAGCGCTACTGGACTACTAACTTTACTTAACTATCCTTGTTCACATGTTGATAGAAATTCCTAAAACTCTCGGAGAACTCAAAACTTACAATTAACTAGCAGTGGAAGACTAAATGACTCATCTAATACATTCTTAATAAATGACAATCTTAATAAATTCTTATGCTAGGTCCCAAGGCTTCTATAGGCCAAGCATCACACATCCATCCGCACCTCCTTGTCGCCTTCCTTTGCTATAACTTTTCCTTTCCTTTATCTGCAGTAAGAGGAAAATGCATCTATAAGCAAAATTGCTTAGTAAGCGCTATCTAACTCACAAAACTCGAATATGCATGTGAATATACTGAAATCTAAAAGCTAAATGCTCAAAAGGAAAACTACTCATGCTCATCTACAAGCAAAAGAAACATACTGAAATGCTAGACATGTAAAACTACTCATGCTCTTCTAATAGCAAAGAACAGTAAGCTAACCTAAATAACATGCTAGCATAAAAGAAAACTAAACTTGCTGATTTAGAACAAAATGAAACTTATTTCATTTGTTCTAAACTTATTCTTTTATTCCACTTGTTTAAAACTTTTACTTTAATACTGTTATACTTGTGTGAAACTCATTTTACTTGTTCAAAAACTTATACTTATAATACTTCAAAATAATAATAAACTTTCTTCTTGGGCCCGACAACTGTACTTGCTATGCGCGCATCCCTAACTAGACCCGAGATAGCTGGTCTCGAATCTAGTAGGGTTTACTAGGTTATCTAAACCTAGGGAAGACTATGGGAGCCCAACCCAAGGACAACTGATAGTCCTGCATACTAGGTTATCTAGGGACGACTATGGGAGCCCAACCCAAGGACCACTGAGAGTCCAGTACAGTGTCACTGATAAAAGTAAAATATTTGTTATCTTTTAATACTTCTAATATATAATGCCTCGGTATTTTCTTTAGCACCTTGTGTGCTAAAATCCCTAAAGTCTTGACTTTGGGATCTACTTAAGGCCTTGGCCTTTTTCTTTCTTTTCTTTATCTTTCTTATACTTGTTAATACCTCTAATAAAAGAATGCTTCTTTAAAAATTGAAATGTTTAAACAAATTCTAACTTTGAAATGCATAAACAAAAATCTGCATACTATGCTAATCAAAATTCTGCATATTATACTAATCAAGATTCTGCATTCTATGCTACACTATTTCTGCATACTATGCAAACATAAATTCTGCACTATAATACTTAACCAAACTGCATTATAATCTTTTTCTTTAAAAACTGCACTATAAGTTCCACCAAAAATCTGCACTACAAGTTCCACCAAAAATCTGCACTATAAATTCTACCAAAAATCTGCACTACAAGTTCCACCAAAAATCTGCACTATAAACTTTAAAGAAATCTGCACCATAAGCTCTTAAGAAATCTGCACTATAAGCTCTAAAGAAATCTGCTCTAAAGAAATCTGCATTTTAAGCTCTAAGAAATCTGCACTACAAGCTTAATTAAAATCTGCACTACAAGCTTAATTAAAATTTACACTATAGGCTTAATTAAAATCTGCACTATAAGCTTAATTAAAATCTGCACTATAAGCTTACATAAAAATCTACATTATAAGCTTAATTAAAATCTGCACTATAAGCCTACATAAAAATCTGCACTATAAGCTTAATTAAAAATCTGCACATATAAACTTAATTAAAATATGCACTATAGGCTTAATTAAAATCTGCACTATAAGCTTAATTAAAATCTGCACTATAGGCTTAATTAAAAATCTGCACTATAAGCTTAATTAAAATCTGCACTATAAGCCTACATAAAAATCTGCACTATAAGCGCTTCTTATGCTTCGAATTCAAGAAGAACAAAGGTCCGAAACTACTCCTACTGCAGGTGAGAAGCACTTACCTTGCTTCTTGGACTCATAACCGAACAAAAAGGGCTTCTAGGACCTTGGCCGACCGCCGGAGATGATGCTCTAACTCCCTTTCGTTTTCTGCCCGAGCTCCACCATCGTACGTAGAAGAGAAGGTGAGAATGGTTTAAGTCACGGGAAAACAGAGCATCAACTTATCCCTTTTATAATCCAATATTCTGCTAACTATCTTAAATAAATTCGCTACTTTTTCTAAACAGACAAATCCAACATCAACTTATCCCTTTTATAATATTCTGTTAACTATCTTAAATAAATTCGCTACCTTTTCTAAACAGAAAAAATCTATTTGCCCACCTGGTCAGCTGGGTTTTGACCGAGTCAAAGGTCATGGGTTCAATTCTTGGCTTGGATATTTTTTTGTCGAAACTTCCTTCGTTTAGTAAAAATACCAAACGACCTCCAAAAATTATATAAAAATACTCTAAAAATTTCTAAAAATCTCTAGAATATTTCTAAAATATTTTTAAATATTTTAAAGAACTTTTAGAACTCCTAATGAGGAAAATTAGGTTGTTACATCTAATGTGTACTAAAACACATACAAGTCACCTTATGGTTCTTTGTGAGATGTATATTTGATTTTACCCTAAACTAAGGGATCATGCATAACTATCTAAACATTATGAAACTTATGATCATCCACCTAGGATGTCACTTGGTGTCATCCCACTTGTTGAGATATTTACCATTTGTAATAGATGTCATTTGTCCTTAATAGCAAGTAAATTAAAATAATGCATGATGTTATATGACATACATCAAAATAAGTAATTTTCCAAACGAAAAGCAAGCTATAGCTACATGATGTATGTATGGCATGACATGGTGTTTTTGTGTTTTTCATAATAAAAATGAATATAACACATGATGTCATGACATATGATAGGCAATCAATCATGATATTTTTAGCATAAGTAAAATATACCTAGATAATCTATTTAAGTATCCTTAATTCTTAGCAAACCTTAAAATTAACCTAGATTGCCTATTTCTTAAGGAAATGTCAAAACCCAACTTGACATTTCTTCTACTCTTTTTATTTGTGCCAATTGAAATTAAAAATTAAATCCTCACATTTTATTTGGCACATTTTACCCTCTTTAAGGATCAAACATTTAAATTGAGACTTAATTTTCCCTTAATCCACTATGAAGATACCAAAATCCCAACTTGGTATTCCTTATAGTTTCCTTAGATATGCCAATTTTAGATTAAGTTCAACTCCTCAAATTTTGGCACGTTTACTTTTCTCAAGGGGTAACACTTAATCCTTCTCATTTTCAAAGGTTAGTAAAACCTTGAAAATGCTCTCCAGGTGCCAACTTCATTAAGGTTGGGTTCACTACCCTTCCAATTAGAGTTGACACTCTTTAGACTCATCTAGGGTGTAGAGAATATGTTCCTAGGAACCCAATACCTATTGGTGCTCATTGGATACTCTAGGTACTCACTAGGGATAACCTCCCTAGTCACCTTCCTAAGAACCTTTCTAGGCTTCTTAGAAGTCTTGGCCACTTCTACTAAGTCACTCCTAGGGATAACTTCCCTAGTAACTTTCTTTGTGACTTTGTTTGGCTTTTTTGGAGCCTTAGTCACATTGGTCTTACCAAAAGTATTTTTAGGGATTCCTTCCCTATTATCTTTGACTTGCCCTCTAAACTTAGGGTTGGTCTCATAGCTATATGGAACCCTATGGTATTGAGTCTCACTCCTCTTGGCTTTGGATTTGAATCCCAACCCTCTATGACCATTGAATGACTCTTGCCTAGTTCTCCCTAGAGTTTTCTCATTTTGACCCTTAAGAATATTTTCCATTCTTTCTAGGGTTCTTTCTAAGTTATCAAGTCTTAACCTCAAGACTTGGTTCTCCGTCATTAAATCCATAGATTTGGATTTTTCTTGACCCCTATGAGCATTTCTATATTTTGGCATATATCTATAATTCTTAGAGTTATTGCCTAAGATACTATCTACCTTCCTAAACTTAGGTGTGATAGTTCTAGTATGAGAAGGAATGTATTTTCCCTTAACGCTATCATGCTTCCTATTCTCATGATAAATAGCATTAAGATGATAAGAATTATTTCTAGCATGCTTTTTATCATGTGTCAAAGGAATGGATTCATTAAATGATATCTTGGTTTTTACCTTGTAAGCTCCCCCTAGACTTGTGCTTCCTCCTTTGACTTTGGTTGTTTTCTTCCCCTTTGGACATTGGCTTCAATAATGTCCATTTTGGTTGCACAAGAAACACACAATGTGTTCATTGCTCTTCTTTGTTGTGGGGATTGTCTCCTTGGGCTTCTCCTTGCCCTTAGGGTACTACTTGACCCTTCTTCTTGGTCAATTTTGGGCACTTGCTCTTATAGTGTCCATGTTCCCTACACTCAAAGCAAATGATATGATTTTTATTATTTACAATAAAAATTTCTATACCTTTGCTTATAGGGGTGGCACTTGATCCTCCATTTGATTTATCTTGCATTATGGAGGTTGCATCATCATCTTCTTCTTCTCCTTTTGAGGGTGTGGGTGCTTCCACCTCTTCAACTCTTGAAGATGTAGAAGATCTCTCATCTTCTTCCTTCTCCTCCTCTTCCTTCTTCTCCTCGAATGTTGACCTTATATCAACATCGGATTGGTCCTTCTTTTCTTGGACCAATGAACCCTTCTCCTTAGGCTCATCCACTCCTTGAAATTGAGTGGGGTTCTCATGATAGGCAATGACCTTTTTCCAAAGATCATTTGCACTCGTGCATTCACCTACACTCAAAATTATGTTAGAGGGTAATAGATTTACCAAATCTTTGTTACTTCCTTATCCGCCTTCGCTTGCTCCCTTTGTTCCTCAGTCCAATGTCGAGGTCGGAGGTGCTTACCCTTCTTGTATGTTGGAGCTTCAAATGGATCCTCCAAAATAACTCATTGGTTCCAATCCATTTGGAACCATGTCTCCAACCGAGTTCTCCAAAAATTGAAGTCCTCTTTGTCATACAGGGGTAGAATCCGGATGTCCCATCCGAGCGATCCTTTGGACTCCATCTTCTTCTTCCTCTAGCTTCTTGCTCTCTTGGCAGTTAGTCCGTTGAAGAGCGACCTTGCTCTTATACCAATTGTTGGGACCGATGTGCTCGCTAGAGGGGTGAATAGCGTCTCGTCGCGCACTCGTCGATTGCGTCTTGATGATAATATGCAGCGGAAATAAAATACAAGACTCACACAACGCTAACAAGTAGATTTACTTGGTATCCACCTCAAGAAGAGGTGACTAATCCAAGGATCCACACACGACACACTCCTCCACTATGAAAACCCTCCTTCTCAGTCGCAGCTGAAGGCGGAGAAGCCTTGTACAAATTCTCACACACACAAACAACTCACACAAGAAGAAGAACTACAAATACAAGTAAAAACACTCTCTTCTTGCTTACTTGTTGCTTGTTATTGCCTCTTGAACCTTGAAAGAACATTCTCAAGAGCCTTCAAGAACTGGCGATGAAAGTTGGAGAAGCTCATTGAAGATCGCCGAAAAATCGCAAGAAGAAGATTGCAAAAATCTACGGTGAAAACGCTCCGCAACGGCTATATCCTGTGCTCTCAATCGATTGAAATCAACCCCAATCGATTGTCACGTCAGCTCCGCACAATCCCAGCCATCCATCACCTGCATCCTGCGCAACGGTCACTTCCCAATCGATCGACCAATCGATTGGGATTTCTTGAATCAATCGCTCGATCGATTCAGCGTCTTTCTGTGATCTCGCGTTCACGTGAGAGCTTCTGCTGCCCAATCGATCGACCGATCGATTGACAGCTCCCAATCGATCGCCCGATCAATTGGGAAAGTCTCTGTACTCGTGATTTCATATCACAATCGATCGACCGATCTATTGGGCCTTCCCACAATCGCAGCACAGTCCAAATCGATCGACCGATCGATTTGGACCTTGTTCAATCGATCGCCCGATCGATTGAACACTCTGAACTTAACTCAAACTCAAGTACAAAGTCCCAAACCCAACTTCCGGTCAACCGTGACCTATTGGGTCTCCATGCCTAGCATTTGGCCACACCCGACCAACCTTGAACTAGCCTTCTAGCCTCCTCCATCAGCCTTGTGTCCCACGGATATCTCCCCATCATTCACGCCTTACCTTCAGGAGCTTCCTTCAACCTCATCCTAGTTGTCGGGTCTTCCTTGCCAAGTCATACCAGGACTTACCTCGCCAAGACAACATGCTTAGACTTTTCAATTGCTTGGCTCCTCACTAGGACTTTCTCCTTTGCCAAGATCACACTTGGACTTTCCAACTGCCTGGCTCCTCACTAGGACTTTCTCCTGACAAACTCCTCACTAGGACTTTCCCGTTGTCTAGCTCCTCACCAGGACTTTCTCCTTTGCCAAGATCACACTTGGACTTTCCAACTGCCTGACTCCTCGCTAGGTTTCTCCTGCCTAGCTCCTCACTAGGACTTTCCCGTTGCCTGGCTCCTCACTAGGACTTTCAAAATGCCTACCATCCAGTTAGGACTTTCCCAGTCAAGTCTCCTGTCAACCTTGACCTACTTGACTTGTATTCTCATCAACCTGGTCAACCCTTTGACCATCTCCATAATCGGACGATTGCTCCAACAATCTCCTTATATTGTCAAATATCAAAACTCAAATCCTGACTCAAGCTTGACTCAATTCAAGTTTAGTCAAACTAGTCAACCTTGATCTAGGAAAATTGCCCCAATAGGACTTCCCTTGCCTAGCCTACAACTAGGACTTCCCTAGATCAAGCCCCATACTTAAACATACTTAAACATATTTGTTTGACATTAAAACCTTGGAGGTCAATTGCACCAACAGATATTTGGGTAAAGGTTTAAGTTATGTTTATTGTTATATTTGATATGCATTGTGAGTGTGCAGGATACATGTACAAAAAGGAAAAGTCCAAGTGTGATCTTGGTAAACGTGAAAGTCCAAGTGGAATCTTGGTGGTGTAAGTCCAAGCATTCTGTCTTGGCAACATAAGTCCAAGTGTGAGTTAGCAATGGTTGAAGTCCTAAAGGTGAGGAGCCTCATGGCAAAGGAAGACCCAACAACAAAGATAAGGCCGAATGAAGCTTTAAAAGGTAAGGCGTGAAGGATGGGGAGGCATCCAAGGGACGTGAGACTGATGGAGGAGGCTAAAATCTTGGTCTAGGTTGGTCGAGAGAGGACGAGTGATAAGTGAATGTACTCGAGGATCAAATCCTAGGGTTAGGATTTGACTAATTGACTAGGACAGGACACAAAATGTTTTTGTGCCCGCGGTTGCAAAAATAGTCGTTTGGTACTGTAGCAGTCAACCGTTACTCTAGAAGTTACTGTAGCAGTCTACTGTTACTATAGCAGTTGACTGCTATAGTGTACAAGTTAACTGGTATCGAGCGTTAGCTTGTAACGATCAAATTTCACTTAGGACTAGTTAACTAATGTCTTTATCAGTCGACTGGTGGTGAGAAACATAGCTAGCTATTTCCTCTTGAGCTCTATTTAATAGAGCTTGGAGTTCTTGTTCATGGTTGACGAAATTAGTAGTGGTTAACCCTAATTAGAGTTTTCAAGTGATCAAGTGATTTAGTGTGGTCTTGTGTGAGTTATAGTGAGATTTCTCCACCCACAAGGAGTTACGCGAGCTAGCCGATAGTTCTCCAGGGAATCATCCACCAACGGATTGGGATCGTCCACCTTACGGATAATCGTAGAGTAGGAGTAAGTGATCTCCAAATCACGTTACATAAACGTGTTAGAGGTTTGATTGTCTTGGTTATTGGCTTTAGGTTTAACTTTCTATTTATTTGTTTTGTTTTGTATTTCCATTGTGCACTAACAAGAGTAGGAAGTGACGATTTGGGTAACAAACTATTCACCCTCTTCTAGCGGTGTCAAGGTCCTAACAAGTGGTATCAGAGCTAGATTGCTCTTTGTTGGACTAATCGCCAAAGGAGCAACTGCTAGAGAAGAAGATGGAGTCGGAGGACCTCTCAGATGGGGCATTCGGATCTCACCTCCATATGAGCGCGAAGACTTCAGCTATTGGAAGTCACACTTGGAGATGTGGTTCTAAATGGATTATAACCATTGGAGGAGTCATTCAAGACTCCAACCGACAAGAAGGGAAAATGCCTCTGGTTTCAGTATTAGACTGAGGAGCAAAGGGAGTAATCAGAGGCAGATAAGGAGGTAACTAGAATTTTAATTAATTTATTATCTCCTAATATGAAATTGAATGTAGGTGAGTACAAGAGTGCTCATGAGCTTTGGAGCAAGGTGATTGCGCTCCATGAAGATACTACACAATTCCAAGGAGTGGAGGACCCAAGGAGAAGGGTTCATTGGTCCAAGGAAAGGACCAATCAGATGTTGACACGTGCTCAATATCCGAGGAGGAGAAGGAAGATGAGGAGGTATCAACCACATCTTCAAGGGAGGAAGAAGTGGAACCGTCCACATCTTCAAGTAAAGAGGAAGAAGAGCAATCCAAGGAAGAGGAGATCTTAAAAGCTCAACCCTCTACCTCAACTACCACGAAGAGCACAAAGGACTACATCAAATGCTTTGAGTGTAGTAAGATAAGGCACTACAAGAGTAGATGTCCTTTGATCAAAAAGGTAAAGGAAGTAATCTCTAAACCTGGTAAAGTTGCTTTAAGAACTAACATGGGTTGTAGGGATGGAGTCAAGGAGAAGAAGTGCATTAGGTGTTTCACATGTGGTGAGTGAGGACACTATCACATGAAGTGCCCAAGGAGAGGAGAGCTCAAGAAATTAGCGCACTTGAAAAAATGAGAAAAGAAGACGAGCTCAAGTCAAGTAGAAGCTTCAAAGGTAAGAGGCAAGGTAATCCCTATTTTAAAGTTTAATTCAACTTCAAATTCCTTCATGCTTGTTAGAAATAATGAAAATTATGTATCCATGCATAATTATGGATTTAGGTACAATGATAGGAATATGGTTAACACGGTAGATAACTCTAGGAAATCATCTAAAGTTAGACCTAACCAAACTTAAACTATCATGCCTAAGGGGAGGAAAGTAGTAAATGATCAAGGCATTAATCCCAATAAGGGGAGGCACCTGTCTAGAAAGGATAGGTTTAGGAATGTCCATGATGGACATGTTGATTCTAGGGTTAAAACCCTAGCATTGATAAATCAAGCTTTAAGGGAAAAGCTTGATAGGTTGGAAAAAGTTTTAGATAGGTTCATTATTGGACCTAAAGGACTTGACATGTGTTTGGGTGGTCAAAAAAATAAAAAATGTCAAACTGGATTCCTCCCAGGCCAAGAAAAAATCATATGCTAGGGTGACAAATGACAATGGCAAGGGAGAGTCATCCAAGCCCAATAAGAAGGAATATACTAGGGTGACATATAATTATAGCAAGGATGAGGTATCCAAGGTTAAGAACAAGAAGAAATTAACCAAAGATAAGTTGTCTAAGGTTAAGAAAGTCAAGTTTGTAGGCCAAGTGTCACCTGAGATGCACAGAAGTGACCTAGTCATAATGGATTAGTCACCTAGGGAGATGGCTAAATCTAAGAGCTCTAGGAGGCTCAAAGAGTCTTTGGGACATGTGGTAAATGGATCTCAAGCGGACCATGCTTGGGATTCAAGATAGGTCATCAAATGTGCCAAAGTGTTTTAGAGACGAATTTGAGTCTCAAATCTAAAAAGTTGGCACAATTGGGTTGAGTTTCATGTATAAAAATATAACATTGGGGTCATATTACATGAACATTGGTTTTTTGATTTATAGATGTCATATAAACTAATGCTATGAATGCATTATAGTTTAATATGAGTAGATACATCAAGAGGAAGCCAAAACTAGGGCTTTAGGTCAAGGTTCAATTGAACAATTTAGCTAGTTTTAGATTTTATATCAATCTTGGGATATATGATAAATATATATTTTTTTTTTATATATTTTTCTAAGTAGACATTGGTAAAATAGACCACTAGATAAAATATGAAATTTTTTAGATGTTTGTGAAATTTCTGATGCATTTCTGAAGTTGGGTCAGAAATATTATTTTTGACTGAAATAGTATATCAGTCGACTAATACAGTTACCAGTTAAATAGTAATACTATTTATGAGCACAGAATATCTATGTGAACTCATTTTAAAGAGGGTAGTCAACTGAGATTAATGACAATCGACTGATACAGTCTGAAAATATAGTTTACCAATAGAAAATGATCAAAAGAATAGTGAACATATATGTAATCTTATGAAGATTAATACATGATGTTTATGGTTATTGGAGATTAAAGAGTCCACTAATTGAGATATTGTTGGAGTTCTTTTTGATGTATAAAAAGGGGGGAAATGTTGGGTTTAAGTGGGAAACCTACACACCCTTGCAAGAAAACCTAGTTAAAGAGGGCGCTTAAGTGAAGGGAGAGCGATTGCTCATTTATTGGCAAAGGGGGAAAGGTTTACCTTTGTGGAAAATACTAGGTCAAGGGGGAGTTTAGGTAAGGGGGAGCCTAGGGATTTAGGTTCCATTATTTATGCATGAGTTTATTTGTATATTTATTTGCATTGTTATTACATCTATGTTCCCTTAACTTAAACGGGTTACCAAATATTAAAAAGGGAGAGATTGTTTGAGCAATCTATGTGACCCTAGGTTTTGATGTTTGGCCAAAGGTTTAAGTTAGGTTTATTATTGTATTTGATATGCATTGTGAGTGTGCAAGATACAGGTACAACAAGGAAAAGTCCAAGTGTGATCTTGGCAAAGGTGAAAGTCCAAGTAGAATCTTGGCGGTGTAAGTCCAAGCATATAGTCTTGACAACGTAAGTCCAAGTGTGACTTGACAATGGTTGAAGTCCCGGAGGTGGAGAGTCTCTTGACAAAGGAAGATCCGACAACAAGGACAAAGTCGAAGGAAGCTCTAGAAGGTAAGACATGAAGGATGGGGAGGCATCATGGAGGATGCTAGAAGGGTAGGTCTAAGTTGGTCGGGAGAGGACGAGTGCTGAGTGAATGTACTCGGGGGTCAAATCCTAGAGTTAGGGTTTGACTAGTTGACTGGGGCAGGACACAAAATGTTTCTGTGTCTGTCGATTGTGAAAACAATTGTTTGGTACTATAACAGTCAACTGTTATTCTAGCAGTCAACCGTTACTCTAACAGTCAACTATTAGTGCAGCAGTCGACTGCTACAGTATACCAGTCGACTGATATCGAGCCGTTGACTTGTAACGGTCAAATTCTACTTAGGACCAGTCGACTGGTGTCTTTACCAGTTGACTAGTGGCGGGAAACACAACTAGTTGTTTCCTCCGGAGTTCTATTTAATAGAGCTCGGGATACTTGGTCATAGTTGACAAAATTAGTGGTGGTTAACCCTAATTAGAGTCTCTAAATGCTCAAGTGATCTAGTATGGTCTTGTGCAAGTTGTGATGAGGTTTCTCCACCGACAAGAGTTACGCGAGCTAGCCGAAAGTTCTTCGAGGAATCATCCACTGACGGATTAGGATCGTCCATCTTATGGACAACCATGGAGTAGGAGTAAGTGATCTCCGAACCGCATTACATAAACGTGTTAGAGGTTTGATTATCTTGGTTATTTCCTCTAGGTTTAACTTTCTATTTGTTAGCTTTGTTTTGTATTTTTGTTATGCACTAACAAGCATAGAAAGCGATGATTTGAGTGACGAGCTATTCACCCCCTCCCCCTCTAGCGACGTTAAGGTCCCAACAATCAATTTCTAACATTTATTTGGAAAAGACTCTTCAAACTCTAATTGGCTTCCCTATTAGAAAATTGATTCTCGTTTCAAAAAAATATTGTAGAAAGTAAGGTATACATTTTGTCACAGGTCCCATGTTTATACAATCCAAAGCACCTCCTTTACACGATGACTAAAGCTCTACATCTAAATGTATTAACCTTACACACATTTCATCAAACACATACAAAACACAACACATAAGAACAAGGCTATAAAATATATCATTGAACAAATAAATGGCCAAATACATAATTCACACATCAACATTACATCATAACTTCTCCCTACTCCTAGAATTGGAGAATTTGCTCCATTGTGAAGGAATTACAAACAAGATACAAGAAAAATAATAATCTACAACTCAATACACAAGATAAAGAGAGGAGAATGCTTATATATGCGTCATCGGTCTTCTTACTTGCAGCCCTTGCTCCAGAGGTAGATAGATAGTCAAGAAGATGAAGATGAAGTCTCTAAGATTTCCTTTAGAGGGGAAACCCCTTCCCAAAGGAAGAGGACGGAACCTTAAACCAAGGATAAGTGAAAAGGAGAGAAAATTCCCTTTTATAACAGAGGCATGCCCCCTTCATTTTCTCCGCCACACGACTGTGTTAGGGGCCACGACCATGGCATGTGTGCCATGGACTAGGAGAGACACGACTGTGCCTTGAGGTACGGTTAGGTCGTGGGTGACACTGCCAAGATCAGGAACGGTCGTGCCTTAGGGCACGACCGGGCCATGGAACTTACTAGAAGAAGAGGAACGACCATGACTCAGGGAACGATAGGACCGTGTGTATTGGTTGGAGTGAGGCACAACCTACCCATGCTAAAATATGAAGGAGGTTGTTGGTGTGACACGACTGTGTTGGTGCCTCCTTCGAAGTTGCTCCAATGTCCATTTCTACTCATTATTTGCTTAAAATCGTGTCTTGTTAATGAAAACATGCAAAGAGCAGATCTCCGAACAAAAAGAATGGAAGTAAGACATAGTAATAAAATAGAGTATAATAAATATAGATTATACTCATGAAATATTATTAGATGTGTGTCAAAGAATGCCTAGAAACATATATAACCTACGTACATCACACCTCAGACTTAAACCTTTACTTATCCTCATATAAAAATCTACAATCTAGACTCCTGTGGCTAAACAGTGCATCATATTCCCTAGTGAGTCAGTCTAATCCTATCAAATGATTTTATTAGTGAGTAAGATATAAAAGTTGTTCGAGTATAACCTAAAAAATAGTTCTTCGTGTTAAGTTTTTCACATTTCAATCTCTAAGCCTTGTCAAGTTGTCATATAACTGTGTTTCTTATGCTCCCAATGATAGACACTTACCTTCCACACACTCGATTCACATCTCTCAAACTAGACAAGGTCTTAAAGGATTATTCAGAATCAAGAGAAACATAGCATTTATTTCTCTAGTAACTAAACTCGGTCTTAAAGGGATAAATTATTAGTTTTTACTCACAACAACTATTTTATATCCCTTATTCAAATGATTTTTTATGCTTTAAAAGTGCAGTAACACAAATACAAATATATAAATATAGATGTAAGGATTTTGATTTTTCCAAGTAAGTTGCCATGATCCGAGATCATCCAATAACAAAAATATAATTGAGATGTCACCTTAGAAACATAAGCACTAGTCTAGTTCTATGAATCATGATTATTTTCAGCATTATCTACCATTAAAACTAGGCAAAGTGAAAATATATCCTAAAACAAGGTTAACACTCAAACTCTTACGGTAAAAATATTGCTCACTTCATGCTAACATATATAGAAAAAGATAGATCACTAAACATACTTGTTGGAGCAATCTAGGTATCCTAGATTTTGATGTTTGGGTAAAGATTTAAGTTAAGTTTATTATTGTATTTGATATACATTGTGAGTGTGCAGGATATAGGTATGACAAGGACAGTCCAAGTGTGATCTTAGCAAAAGGAAAAGTCCAAGGGTGAGTTTTGTTGGTGTAAGTCCAAGTATGTAGTCTTGACAACGTAAGTCCAAGTGTGACTTGGCAAGATTGAAGTCTCGGAGATAAAGAGCCTCTTGGCAATGGAAGACCCACAACAACGACAAGGACGAAGGAAGCTCCTAAAGACAATGCATGAAGGATGGGGAGGCATTTGAGAGGCGTGAGGCTGATTGAGAAGACTAAAAGGTAAAATTGAGGTTGTGCGAGCAAGGATGAGTGTATGAGAGAATGTACTTAGGGTAAACTTTCAGAGTTTACTGTAGCGTTATTCTAGCATTACTGTAGCGTTATTATAGTATTATTGTAACAGTTGACTGGTGTTTTCATTAGTCGACTGGTAGCCAACCATTGGCATATAACAGTGGAATTCCACTTAAGACCAGTCGACTGGTGGTTTTATCAGTCGACTGGTGGCGGAAAATAATAGGTATTTTCCTCCCGAGCTCTATTTAATAGAGCGCAGGGTGCTTGGATAAGGTTGATAAAATAAAGGTGGTTAACCCCTAGTAGTAGTCTTCCAAGCTCCTGTGTGTGATCCGTTTGTACGTAATCAAGATTGTGGCAAGGTTTCTCCACCCATAAGGAGATTGAGCTAGCCGGAGGTTTTTCGGGGAGTCATCAACTGACATATCAGGATCAGGATCAGGATCGTCCACCTTACGGACAGCTGTGGAGTAGGAGTCCTAATCTCTGAACCATGTAAACGCCTTGTGTTAGTGTTTGTTTTGGTTTGTTGTCTTTCCTTATTGTTATAGGATTTAGCTTTCTTCTTGTTAGTTTGTATTTTATTTTCCACTGTGTACTAACAAGTGTAGGAAGTGATGATTTGGATGAGATATTATTCACCCCCTCTAGCGGACGTCAAGGCACCAACAATACTAGCACATAAGTAACCAATAAACCGCATGAAATCTAAATCAAGAATGCTAGATTTTCATATTAAAGAACAAACAATCATGACACAATGTATGATGTAACTAAAATTTTATTATGTAAAAAGAAATATAATAAAAACTAATCGAAACCCAATACATCCCCAAGACTTAAATTTTTTATTGTCCCAATGAAAACTAGAAATGTAATATGGAGGAAGTTTTGAAACTAGAGAAGTTACCAAGTAATATGCTTTAAATGTTGGAGACGTTAATGTGTTGTTGATACTTCTCTATATGGGAATCTCATTCCTCCACAACTCTAAATCTTACAAAAATAAGATAAACAAGAAAAACTAGGTAGAGGGATTAGGGTAATAAAAAAGGCAAAGTAACTTAAAGAACTAAAAACTAAAAACTTAAATGAAAATGAGAATGAACTTGGGTTGCCTCCCATGAAGTACTTATTTTAGGTCATTAGCTCGACCCCTTATTAGGTTCATCTAAATTGAACTCTAGTTGGAGTAGAATACCTTTAGACTTTTCTTCTAATCGCATATAATATGAAGAGAGTTGTTTGTCGGTCCTGTGTAGGCCCGCTAAAGGGGGTGAATAGCCTGCAAATCAAATTACAACTTTCTTTTGCTTCATTTTTAGCAAAGACAAACACATTAGATAATTCGAAATAAACAACATAAAAAGGAGGAATAAGAGATACGAGAGATTTACTTGGTTATAACTAGGGAGATTGTTAATCCAAGGCATTGAAAACACTCACAAACTCCTTTGATGAAGGCGAAGAAACATCTTACAGTGATTAAGCACAAATAATAAAGAAACAGTAGATCTAGAGATTACGAACGAGTGTTGTCTTTAACTAAGAGGATCAGGGCTCTATTATAGCCCACTGGTCAAAATAGTCATTTGATGATGTAACCGTCTCCGGGCTCCTAGACCAGATTCTAGCGCCTCCACTAGTCGCTTCAATCCTCTTCGCAATGACTTTGTGATGAGGTATTTATCCTTGCTCGGATGCCTAGACCTGTCCGGGTGCTTGGATTGGTGATGTAGACTCCGAAAGTTATCCTCGTTGCAACGGTCAACAAGGGCACCTGTTCTGACCTAGGCTGGTCCGAGCGCTCGGACTAGTCCAAGTGCCTAGACTTTCGAACACCTGGACTTCGTCAAGGCGCCTGGAGAACTCAACTTCATGTTTTCTTGTCCAGCTGCTGCTCCAGTCACTTGGATGATTCTCTGGCCATCTAGTGTTGAGCTCACCTGAACTCAACTCTGACCTTCCTCTTAAGCAACCTTCCACTCTGACTTCTCATCCCTCAGAAGCATCACACCATCATTCTTGTCTGTCGATGTACTCTTCCATAACACCTCGTCTCTCAGATGCATCAGGTCCATCGGCTCGCTTCCCATGTCATCCTTCCCGCTAGCTGTTTCTTTCACTCAACTTCATGTGTTCCTAAATTTCTGCACACTTAGACACAAGGATCAGACATAATAGGATCTAACTTGACTCGGTTGACCACATCAAAACTATCACAGGTACTTATAATCTTTTTTTTTTTAATGTGCATCAACCTGAGTTAAAGTTAGGGTAAACAACGACATGATATTTTATTTGATGAAATAAAATAACAATTAAAGAATACATTTTGCAATAAAAAATTACAAAAAAACCTCCCCTAAATTTAATCTCTATATTACTTCCCTTTTGATAACATCAAAAATAATAATAATAATAATGTAAGGGAAATAATCAAATAAAAATAGTTAAAAATAATCTGAAAAATCTTTTTCTAGGGGGTGTTTTAACAAAGTTTCAGTAAATTAATTTTTTTATTATTAGAAATAACTTTCAAAAAAGTAATATGTTAATCAATTATTTTGCTATTTTGACAAAAATAAATTAAATTTTTTTTTATGTGTCAAAAAAATTCTATATATTTTTTTAAATTCAACAATAAACAATTTGATTAAGAGTAAAATTTTTAGCAAAAAAAATATTAATTTTGACTGTAAAAATCATTTTGTATAAATAGAATTATTTTCAAAATTAAAATTTTAAAAATAGTTTTCCATATCTAAAAATTTGGCTAATTTTTCTCAACACTCAAAATATATAAATAATCTCTCAAAAATTAAAATTTTCAAAATTTATCTCTGAAAGAATTTTAAAATTTAAATTACATTTTTTTTATAAAAACTTCATAAAATTTAGATAATTTTCAAAAAAATCTTAAAATTTTTGCTAATAGAAAGCATAACTCATAATAACATAAAAAAATAGATTTTTTAAAACTCAATTTTCTAAACATTTTTAATCATTAAAACCTATTTTTTAAAAAAATCATTCAACAAATAGAAAATTTCAGAAATTAGAATAGATAATATCTTTATTTTATACAGAAAAAAATCTATCATGTGGTGACCAACATGGGAGGATATTTTACGCTGGCTTTGTCGAGAATCAACTATTGCTCAATTCTACAAATATACCATGTGGTGACCAACTTAGCTATGTCATGGGGGCAAAATAAAAAGTTATACACTATAGTCATTATACTACAGTGTTATTAGCGTTGATCAATATCGAAATGTTTTAACAAAAAGATGATTACACTTACCCTAGGCGCTTTCATAGTTCGTCCTCAAGTTATGTAAAGGAAGATAAATCATATGAGGTTGGTTTATAGTCGACTGCCAAGTTGGTTGGGGTGTGAGGGGTCTTTTTCCCCAAGGCATGCACCCATCAGTAATTAATCCCTTGCCCCATTGTAGCAAGTCTGTCTGTCACCCTCTAACCAATTGGGCATCCGGTGAGGACAATATCGTTGTGTTTCTATAACATAATATTGATTTAAGCGTTGATCGGAGAAGAAGTGTTCATATTGTACTAGTTATAATTAGTTGTTATAATACAATTTATTAGTATTGATCAAAGTTGAAGTGTTTATGTTGCAATAGCTATGAATTTTAGCTACTATAACACAGTTTATTTGTGCAATCAGAATTGAATTGAAGTAAGTGTCCATGTTATAGTAATTATGAATCCGTAGTTACTATAACCACATCAAAAATTAAGATAATTTCAAAAATAAAAATATACTAAAATGGATACTTTCGATAATAAATTAAAAAATCCCTTTGATAATTCTAATAATTTTTTTACCATGTTGTACCAGCTATAGTTTCATAGCTACTATAACGTAGATTCAAATTATTGACTTACCATTCACATTGTAGCAAGCTAGCAGTTATGAAACTGTAATTGCTATTATGCAGATTCAACATGCTCACCTACAGTTTACACTATAGCAGCAATAAAACTGTAACAACTATAATTTCGTAGCTACTATAATACATTAAATCGGTTCAAAATTTAGATAGGAGATAATAATAGCTCAGAATTTCATACTTACTACAACATGTTCGATCATTACTGAATATTAC